>NC_135486.1:130902414-131254255 GCF_052094955.1 Ictidomys tridecemlineatus
AAAGCAAATTATTTTGTTCCTTGATATGAATTACAATCTTTTATAAGATTCCTCATATAGCGTCTGCCCTTGCATCTAAGTGCCCTTCTTCAATAATTATGGCGCACATCAGCATCTCTCAAGGAGGCTGTGCGCTTGTTAGAATGCTCTGTTCTCCTGTTCCTTGTGGCAACCCTGTCCCCTGACTCCAAGGAGAGCTGACATCACAGCAGAGACACCACAACATGGGCTCATTCCACTGCTACCACCCTGCGACTTTACTCTTCCCAACCCTCTGTTCATCTACTCGGCATTTATGGGGTGCCCATGACATGCCAGACACATGTGGGTCTGAGAATACAGTGATGAGCAAGCACTCAGGTCCTCCTATGTTGTAGAGGCAGAAGCAGATGATATACAAGAAAGACAAAGAATTCCAGACAGTGATAACATGATCTGAATAAAACAGTAATGTTACAAATGAGCAGAAATCAGTTATTTTGGGTTGTCAGTGACATTTCACTTGGGTCCAGAATGGAAACAAGTGGAAAGAGTTAAGGAGAGGGTAGGGCAGAAAGAGGGAACAGCAGGAGCAAAGCCTTGGAGGTGAGAAACAGCTTCAAAGGTGAACAGCAGTGCAGCAAGAGTGTCCCGGGAGGAGGCCGCAGGTCAACACACCCAGCACCAACTGTGGGGATGGCCTCAGAAGAGTTTGTAGTCCAAGAGGAAAAGGAAGATGTTGGTGGTTTCAACCTAAGCAAAGTGTACCAACAAGGTGTGCTTTACGTCTTTTAAAATGTGCTGCAATCAAAGCGTATCATACTACTTATGATTTCATCACTCTTATAGATGGTAAAATAGGAATCTGGCTTAATGCCACCTAACTAATTGACAGGAGAGTCAGGATCAAGGGCCCAAAAAGCAGGATGATTGTTCCCTGTCTCACCACAAGCTTTTTCCTGCTTTTATTTTGGAGTCAATAATGGAACTCATAACATGCAGTGATCAGTCTAAAAAATAAAACTAAACACCCACTAACTTTTCCACTTGCTATAAGGGTGTAAGTACAGTGACAAGGCCTGGGGACGCCTCAGGAACCTATTCTGTCAGGCACACACCTAGGTGCAGGGTATGTCCAATCCAGTTTTACAGAAGTACCACAGGCTGCATCTGCTTAACCCTCTTTCCCACCTCTGGGAACAATTTCCTCCATCTTTGGAAAGACCATTACAGCAGGAACACTTAGGAGTTTAAGAGCAGAGATGAAAACTCCCTTTCCCCAGATGAAATTTATAGAAGTATGACTCTGGTCTCAGGAATGTCCAGATTCCAAATGCTGGACTCTTAGGAGGCTTTGCCTTCCACTGAAGAAAAAAGTGTTGCAGTACAAACCAGAGAAGAGACAGAAAAAGACACTCAAGCCCCAGGAGCTGAAGGGAAAGACCTCTTTCCATTCTTTGAAGAAAGACCTGACTCTGGATGGAATTTTTATTTTTCTCAGCACACTATTTTAATGACCATAGTTGAAATCTCTCAAGCACCTCATGATTTTTGGTGGGGCATGGGGGAGATTGTGAAATCTACCCAAATGAAGTCAGGCCTATGACTCACTGCACCAGTGGCACGTCCCATGTCCTGCTGGTTGGCTGCTTAGATCTAGGAGCCCTGTCTTCTTGCCATATGAAGGCCCCATCCCACACGACTGAAATATTCTTTCTTTGCCTATCTGCTGCTTCTCATGCTTTGGCTTCCACCACTTTGGGGCAGGGGTGCCTTTTTATGGGTCACTGACCCTACTATGTGCAGCCCTGGCATCTCCAGCTTGCCCCTAGGGTAACGTTCAGCCTACTCTGTTATACTTTTAATTTGACCTACCTTTCTTCTTTTACTGTGTGTGTATGTGTGGGGGTGAGGGGAAGAGGGCTGAAACTGTTTTATTCACTACACTTTTATGCTATGGGGTCAGGACAAAGAAATGAAAACTCAGTGTTATTTAGAGGTAGGGGGAGGGTCTATCAGTTCCATCTAGCTGTAAAAAATACACAGCTATGATATAATCATCACTTGTTTTAAGGCCAGTTAGGGTTTGCCCACTGGACTAAAATGTTTTATAAGGCTTCTGGAAGCTTAGAACCAAAGATTTGGGAAAAATGGGGTTCTGATTTTTTTTTTCTTCTAATACTTTGGGGGAATAAGGCCCATTACAACTAATGATCAGAGGTTATAACCAACCCAGGGAATTGTAATTTAAAGTGTTTGTCATTTGGAAAACCTCTAGGAATTGAAATGCTCTGGAAGATGCTAAAGCAATCAGACTTTCTTTCCCTGAGCAGCAGAGTGAAGAACACACATCTTGGATATGGACATCAAAAATTTTCCACATTTCTTACTATAAAGTCCAAAAAACAAATTTATGGGCTTTGGGTAGACAAAGGTGGGTTTGAATCCTGACTTTACTCTGCATTGGACAAATTATTAGCCTTCCTGAGCCTCGGATTCTTAAAATGTACTACAGGGTTACAATAGCACTGTCTTTGAAGAATTGTAAGGATTGGTCACGAGATATTTTATTAAAACACTTAGCACTAGGAGTTAGAGGTACAAATTACCCGAGTAAGAGGAAATAAAGAAGGAACACCGAGAGGCCTCTTGTATCTACGCCATGCTTTGTCTGCATGAGGGGAAAAGAAGTCTGATGCCTGTTGGTGAATTTATTGCTTTGTGGTACAATGGATTTTCCTAAAGCTGTTTCCCTCTGATCATTAATAATCCCTGTACAGTAAAGGGCTATTGTTCTTCAGTGTGAGTAAATAACCTTTTGGAGACACTGCTTATCTTCAGGCCACAGCACATACTTCTTACTGGAAATACAGTGCAGGTGCCAACACCAAAGGCATGACCAGGCTTTCCTTCCTATTTTTCTTCCTTTATCTCTTACTCCTTGTTTATCCTTTGGTTGCTTTTCTCCTAGATCTGTGACACTTCCTACTGTTTGGCACACACCAGTATCCTATACAATAGCGTCGTTACTATAATCAACCTTCAAGTGAAACTGGGCACCACGCACCCGTGGTCCTCTGCCTTCCTTCCCTTTCATCAAGCAACACAAACACACACAAACACACACAAACACACACACACACACACCACCACCACCACCACCACCACCACATACAGAGACTTGTTTCCTGTCTTGGATTCAGTTTTTGGTTACTAGAATTCAAAAAGGGAAGTGTAATGCCACATACTTTTGCAAATCTCAGGATGTACTTGTGGGTGTGCTTCACCCTACCGCAGCTATTCTCTGAAACAGCATTTTTTTTTTTTACACACAGAAAGCGATGAGAATATTGGTATGTCAGAGACTGGGGGCAGGGAGGAAAGGTACTTTTATTTTACCTAAGAGAAATGAAACTCTCTGTAAAGGGGCAAAACTGAAATATCCAAAAGACTTCTAAACTAACTATCCCAAATAAGATCATAGGAGGTAAACATACCCATTCTAAAAAAAAATGTCCCTCAACTCGGACCTGATAAATTTGTCAAAAGTTGAAAACATCTTAAGTGGAAAATGCACGTGTTATACCTAAACTACCATCATGGCTTAGCAACACAGCACAATGTGAAGTCTTGGTTGCTCACCCTCATGGCCGAGTGGAAGTTCTGGGTGGCTAGCAGTGGCTGCCCTGTACTGGGAGAGTACTGGATGATATATTGCTAGTTCAGGAAAAGATCAAAATTCAAACACATATCACTTTCACAGCATTGAAGTCAAGAAATCCTAAGTTAAACCATCGTTCAGTTGGGCCCATCTGTGTATTCCATCAGCACTGGAGTGCACACAAGATTATACTTGTGAAGGGGAACTCCAATCAGACCACTGTAACCAAGCTATATTGACCAATAGATATACAGGCTATTTACACTATAACCAAGATATATCAACCAATAGATATACAACTCTTATTCCCTTTAGGGAAACAAATTCTAAGTGAATTTCAAGTCACAGTCCCTCAATTCAAAAGAAATAGGAATATCTAGTTTCTTATCAGCATTTTTTTTTGCAGGGGGAAGGAACACTGGGGATTGACTCCTCCTGGAGTCAATATTAAAAATATTTTGAATCAGCATCTTGCTAAATTGCTCAGGCTGGCCTTCTCCATCCTCCTGCCTTAGCCTCCTGAGGCATAGGCATGAGCCATCATGCTTGCTCCTTATCAGCACATTTTAAGAGATAAAGACAAGCTGAGGGTCAGTAGGAGGTGGCAAAAACCAGTTAACTAGAAGTAAGTGGTGTCAAAGAAGTACAGGACAGGCTGGAATCAGACCAATGCTGAAGATCAACCAGTCATTCATAACCCAAGCCAGGATTTTCAACCTTTTATAGCAGCTAGGGAAGTTAAGAGAGCCAAAACATTAATCTAAATTCCTGTTTTCTGATAATTCTTAGAAACTGGATTAGGAAACTGATAAAAGGGTTAGATTACATTAGATACAGCTGGAGCTTTTTATTAGCAACTAACCCTAGCTCCAACTATTCAAGAGAAAACATCATTTGCACAAGGGACTAGGGCTTCAGAACATTTTCCAATCCACTACCAAATGAGCAACTTTTTCTTACTTTTCTGTAGGGACACTTCAGCTTCTAACCAGATTAAGTCCCTTAAGAGTAGGAGCAATGATTGTCCAGTCTTATGATATGAATGATAAGCAGCCAGAGTACTCTTAAGTTCCTCCAGTTTCAGCACTGCTCAACAAAACTTTCAGTGATGAAACTGTTCTGTCTGGGCTTGGTGGTGCATGCCTGAAATCCCTGCTACTTGTGAGGATGAGACTGATCAAGGCCAGCCTGTTAACTTAAGAGAGACCCTGTCTTCAGAAATATTTGTTCTTTCTGCCTCATTCAACAGGACAGACACCAGCCACATGTAGCTATTGAGTGTTTGAAATATAGTGTGTCCAAAGACCTGAATTGTTATTTCAAAGTCACATGTAACTAATAGATTTATATATATATATATAAATAAAATAGACAACATAGCTCTAGACCAAAAAATGCAAATCAAATGTCCACAGGGGTCAGCCAGGCACTGGAAGGGAAAAGAGGCCTCCAGCATACTTGGGGAATAAGTCACACAAATGGGGAAAGCAGTTCTTAAGCTCAACGGACTTGCTGTGTAGGAATCTCAAAAGAACCTCAGGCTAGTGTCAGACTGTTTGATTTTTCAAATGAAGTTGAAAAATCTGGATTTTGATGCCCAATGTTGTCAAGTTAAAGAATTTACATTACTTTGTGGGCCCAAAAATATGTTTGTAAGCAAAATGTGTCCAGCCATTTTGCAACTTCTAATCTAGGCCAACTATTTTGGCTCAAAGGGCCTTATCCAAGGCCACTCTGCTGGTTAGTAGTAGATTTGAGATAGAAACCTAGTCCTTCTGATTCTTCTTCTGATATCTTTTCTACTAGATTATGAGATGGAACATAATTGTGATGATGTTAGCAGCAGCAGCAAGCACAAGAACCCCTTTGTCAAAAGCTACTAAATTCCATAACTGATAAGATATGAACTTTGTGTTCCTGTCCAGTAGAACCCCATGTTGTACCCTACCAGGCAAGGGTCTGTACCAGGAGTCAGGAAGACAAAAAGATAAAATAGTCCAGGAGAAAGACAGACATGTAAATAAACATTTATCAAAGTCATCTTTTCTATAATGGATGCAAATTACCTGTGCATAAGTCCAAAAGCACTGACAGCTGGGAGAGGAAGGAAGGATTTGAGCCAGACCTTTGAGGATGCATCTCACATCATGAGGGTGGGTCCATTATTCCAGTATATTAAGGGGGACGACTTCTTTTATCTTTGATGTCTTGTCCATATTAAGTCTCCTTTACTGGTCTCTCCCTCTCTGGGTAATCTCTAAGTGTTACAAGCCCAAGGAGTTTGGGAATCTCTACCCTGCTCCTAGGTGACCGAGGAACAGACTCCCCCAAAACACACACACACACACACACACACACATATTTATTATCTCCAATTACTACTTTCCCCCTAACTTGAATACCTAACTTCTCTCAACATCTTTCATTGTTAGCTCTGTTCAGGAGAACTTAACAACATTCTTTTCCAAACTCTTTTCACTTTGGGAGTGATCCCTGGGTTCCACCCTCTCCCACACACTTCACATCCAATTGGAAGCAAGTCCTGCAAACTCCAAAAATACTCCCCATCTATTACTCTCTCTTTCCACAATGAAGGCCCTTTCAACAAACACTATTGTCACCTCTCCCTTGGCCTAAGGCAACAGCCTCTCCACAGGTCTGACTACCATTCTCCATCCGGCAGCCAGAGTGATTTTTTAAAAATTATTCTTTTAATTGTCGATGGACCTTTATTTATATATATATATAAGGTGCTGAGAACTGAACCCAGTGCCTCACACTTGCTAGGCAAGCGCTCTACCACTGAGCTACCACCCAGCCAGGCTACAGTGATTTTTTTTTTTAAAAATGTAAATCAGGTTAGGTCACTATCCTACTTAAAATCCTTTGGTACCACAAAAGCCAAATCCTTGCCTTGGGCAAAAAGGTTTTGCCAATTCTTCAGCTTCAACACTGAACACTGCCCATTTCTGCTTCAACCACGTGGTCCTCCCACCAGCTCTTTTCTCCACCTAGAAAGCACATTCTTCCTTCTTCTCAAACCGTGACCACCTCTGACAGTCTCACCCTATGTAGAGCAGCCCTCCCACCATCTTCCCTCTCTGCACCGGGCATTTCTCACTTGTGGATATCTTCTGAATTGATTGACTTGTTGACTCCTGCACTAAAATGTTCTCAAGTCTGCTGATCAGGGAGGTACGACGCTGACTCTCAAGTGTCCTACAAAGTCTCCGTTTCCGTGCGGGAGCTAGTTTAGGCCGACCTGCCTAAGCCAGGCGCCTCTCGCCCCCAAAACTGCCCCCGTCTTCTCGCATCTACATTCGGGGATCCAAAAGGTTCAGAGAAGTCTCAGAGGGACCCCCAAACCAAGCCTCCCTCTCCTCGCCCATTTCCCGGAGCCAGGTCCCCGAGGCTAGTGGCGATGACACCAAGCCGCCCTCGCGAGGCTGGGGTCACACAGGCGCGTCTCCTAGCGACGCCGCACCCGCACCCCGACGGCATCCCTGCCTCTGGGGAGCCAACCCCTTCCCCCGGTTCCCGGCGCCAGGAGTCAGAGTCTCCATCCCTTACACTCACTCTGCGTCAGTCCTACCTGCCCCCACCCACAGAAGCGCCGCAGCCCCTGGCTGGCAGGGAGGAGGCGGCGCCAGGAGGTTTGCAGAGCGGTGGCCGACCGAGCTCCGGCAGGTCGGGTAGGACAGGCCGGACCAAACCACCGGGAGGACTAATGTGGGAGCATGAGTCCCAGGTCAGGGGCAGTCTCGAGCTTTCCTAAACTTCCAACTATATGCCGTTCTTCGTCGCATCCAACAATGTACCCAATCTCATACTCTTTGTTTTTGACCCTTCACCCCTCTCGCTATCCTGCTCCCCCATTCCAGTCAAAAAATGGTCCAGCCCAGCTCCATGTAGCCTTCCCTCCTGGTGGTACGTCTTTGCCCTTACTTGGCTATGGCTTCGTACGTCTTGCGTACGCCGTGACGTAATCTTCCACCCGTTCCCTCCCCGCCCCTCTCCCATTCTCCCTCCTGGAGCTGGTGGCCGGCGGGGTTACCGGAAGTGATGATGCAGGAGGCGATGGAGGGGGCGGGGCTTCGGGGCAGCCGCCGCCGGTGGGCCGCAGATGAAGAGGAGGCGGCGGCAGTGGTGGAAGAAGAGGCGGCGGCGGCGGGGGTAGGGAACCTGGAAACGCGAACGGGGATGGTAGGTGGTTTGGACCCGCCGAGCCGCCGTCGTTTCCAGAAAGGGTTTGACTGGAGGAACCTCTGGAGCAGCTGTGAGTTTGGGGAGGGGGGAGTTGAGGAAAAGGGGGGAGCATTGAGAGATGCAGGGGCGGGGGTTGGGTTCCTTCGAGAAAAGCGGGGTGGAAGGGGAGGAGTGGAAATCAGCGCCTTGTCTGGACTGGTCCCCCAGGAAGAAGAGGCTGTGAGGGGAGCCTGTGGCGTGTCAGCCGCAGGGCTCAGAAAACTTGCCTACTGTCCCTGCCTCCCACGGCCAGCACCCCTCAACCCAGGGCCTGGGGGTCTGAGGCCGGAACTGCCCTGGAGGAGGTGCAGACTCTGGTCCTAAGTCCCGGGTGAGCGCTGAGAGGTAGGAGCCCGAGGGGGAGACGGTGGGTGAATCTCCAGCTCCCTCCGCCTTCATTTCCCTCCCCACCCCCATCCGTCTCTTTAATCGTTAACAGCCCCGGAATTAAGGGGCTCCGACCTGAAGGCCTTTCTGTGCACCTTTGCTGTGAACGATAACCATCTGTGCCTGAGGTAATGGGGCTGGAGGCTTTGCCTGTATCCTGTATAGGAAGTGGGATGGGGTGACAATTGTATTGTTTTTTCCAACCCCCCCTTACCCCCATACACACCCCTCGTTTCCACTTTAATTCTCTGTGGCTGAGTGTCAGCCGTGGTCCCCCCCTCCCCCGCCTTTATGGCACTTAGTATCTTGGTTACCTCTTTTGAATTAGGTGTTCACCTTCTATCCCAGATCTTAACTGCAAGCTTTGTAATACTTCAGTCACAGGCTGTGCATTGGGAGTACTTCTCAGCGCCTTGTAGCTTCCTATTATAAGGAGGAGCAATTTCTTTTATGAATAGTGGAATTCTAAAGCCTTTGCAAGGAATCCTAAATGGCATCATAGCCCAGGAATCAAGGTCTCTTGCTCTAAATACTTTATGTGTGAGGAATTTACATGTTGTCAACTCTTTCCAGAATGATTTGATGTTAGGCTAATTCTGGATTTCTCTGTTTCTCTCCACCCACACTTCATGATGCACTTCAGAGAACAGAAAACCCCATATTACTTTTTTGTTTCTACAATTGGACAATGGCTCTTTTATCTTTTTCTCCATTTGTGTCTGGCACACACGTCTTCAGTGACACAATCGACTTGTGCTGATTTTCATCTTATTTGTTTAGCTGATTCTTTGTGTATAGGTGGTCTCAAATGAGACATTGTGATCTGTTCAGTTTTATTGTAAAGAAGAATATAAACCAGTAATGGGTGTGAAAAAAATGTTCGAAGAAAGCAAAGAATAACTGGAAAGATGTCTTTGATATTCTGTTGTTTAAAAAAAAATCTTCAAGTAGCATTCCTCTAGCCTGTCATGTGGATTTCAGAGTGAAGTATATTGATTCTTGTTTTGGTGTTGGTCTTTTTTTTTGTTTTTTAAGAAATTCTCTGTTGAATCTGAAACTGTCTTCTTAATAACTTTGATAGTGCCTAAATTTTAGGTGTCCTTTGATTAGAAAGTGTGTATAAATCCTGTCCCTCTGTAACTGAGCTTGATATGCATTTTGCTAGAAGAATTATCGTAATAGATGTTCTTCTGGTGCTGGAAAGACATTCCTATTCCATTTATCAGGTCTTTTAGGCCTGATAAAACAGAATGCTTAATGCCTTGATTGCACAACTAACAGTGTGCTTGATGTTTCATGAAAGAATAACAAAAGAATGACTGCTGTTCTTACCTTAATAAATTTGGAGCCTTGTTTGCCATTGAACGAAAAGTCCAAAATTCATTCAATCAACAAACATTTATTGACTGGCTACTAAGTGCTAACCAGTGTACAAAGGTGAACACAAGCAAAAGTCTACTCTGTATTGGAGCTTAATTGAAGTGGGGGTGGGGTCAGTGAGATAGTACATAAAGAAATCTAATTTTGATTACGTGCTCAAGAAAATGAATGTTGTGATAGAAAATGTTTGTAATGCAAATCAAGAAACATCTTTCTCCCCTTTTTTTGGTTCTGAACCCAGTGGCACTTTACCACTAAGCTGCATCCCCATCCCTTTATTTTTTAATTTGAGACAAGTGCTCACTAAATTCTTCAGGTAGGGCCTTGCTGAGTTGCTGAGGCTAGCCTTGAACTCCTGATCCTCCTACATCAGCCACCTTAGTTGCTGGGATTGCAGGTGTGTGCCACCACATCTGGCTTCAAGAAAGATTTTTCTGAGGTGATACTTAAGCTGAGCTTTAAATAAATAGCCAGCCATGAAAGATAAGGGGAGGAGCCTTCCAGGTTCAGCGAATGGTTAGTGCAGAAACTAGCTGGAATGAACTTGGCAAGTTCCAGAGACTGGGAAGAAATTGGTGGAAGGAAGGGGAAGAGGGCAGTAATAGCCAGAATAGGGAGCAAAATGTTGAGTAAAAAGAGGGTCAGAGAGGTGGAGGTAGGGCTCAGAATAGGTAGAAAAATAAAGGCTAAAAGGATGAGGAAATAGGTAATGAAGCTCCTTTTTGATTAAATCTATTACATTTCTAAGGGTCTTATCACTGTTTTTGCAGGTACTGTAGGACTATTGTAACAAAAAGTCACCCAGCTGAGAGTGGGAAAGGAGGAGGCTTTGGGATGTTCAGTTGAGGGCATACTTTAATGCATGCTAGTATGTGAATCTTTCATCTCTGTGAATTTAAGGTTGAAGGATCAGGCATGTGTTAATACATGCCCTGTTGGTCTACAGAGATGACCATGAAGATCCAACTTTAAAGCTGTTTTTTTGTGGGGAGGAAGACTTTATGTTGCAATAGTCCACTCTTGTCTGGTCCTCCTGATGGCTAATAACACCCAGCTGATATGTACTAAAAGTTACTCAATGGATTACATTAGATAATGACCACCGTAGGGCTCATTTCCACTATGTTGGCATCTTTGGGTTGGCACATAACCAAGGCCTTTTGTTGGAGGTACAGTGTACTGCTTTGGAGCCTCACCTTGACCAGATTGTCCACTTGAGAGGTCTAATAAAGACTTCTCCTTGATTTGGCCCTTTTCAGCCATATCACAGTGGTCTGAAACAGAAAGAATATGCTTCTTTTTTTTTTTTTTTGAACTTTACAACAGTAACTAGTGTGTTCTTTGAGTGAATCAGCCTTTTGAGCCAGGCAATTAAAAGACTTAAATGTTGCTTAGGCTATTTGAAGTAAACTCAGTATTAGAAATGTTTAATAAAACCTCTTAGTGTTTGGGAAAGATTAATAAAAAATTGAGAATTTGTCATCTTTTGTAGGTTCTGGTATTGTGATAGCACCTATAGATGGTTGTCAGAATGAACTTGAATGGAGCTTTCTGGGGTAGTTCTGGGCAATGAAGGGATGCAGCAGAGCCTGGTACTGAATTCTGATGTGAATACAGTCAAAACCTTACCAAGCAAATGACTAAAGTGAACAGCTTAGGGCGAGGCAAACAATAGACTCCACCCTTCATACTTTCAGTAGAACTAAGAAATGGACAATTGGTAGTAATATATGCACACATACACGTGTACATATGTGTGTATATGCATACATGAATGTAGGTGTATACAGGTACACATATATGCATATAGATACACACCTGTGTTTATGGATGTACACATATGCGCATACGTACATATATTAGCCACACATTTGGTTTGGCCCAGGTTAAAGATTTTGAACTTAATTTTGTATGTTCCTGCTAGGCATAAAATGCTCTATACAGTGGGTTATTAAGCTGTCCACTATTTATCTTAATTTCAATTGTTTATTATAACTCAAGAATGAAAATATCCTGTAGGCTGAAATTTCATCAGCCAGTTTGAAGACTGTGGGCTCTTTTCTAATTTTTGAAAGGGGGTGGATGGGTAGGAGGGGACTTGAACACAGGGAGAGGCCATTGACTCCTACATTGGCCACTAATTGTGTTTGGAGAAAGAATCTGTAAATCCAAGTACATTTGGAGCCTTGGAGCTAGGTTGGCCTTTTAATGTAGGGTACCAGTGAATTTGTTTCTTAATTAGATGGAAGCTTTGGGCAAACTCTTCTGAAAGGTGTACACCTAAAAAGTCAGCTGACGCCACTTGGTGTTGGAGTTGTGGGTAAGTGGTTTTGCATCGCATTAGATGACTTAAAGTTGATCTGATTTTGTTACTGTTTGATATATGTTCTGCAGTAAGGAGAGTTAATTGTACACTGGCTGCCAGTTGTTTTGAGGTGAAGAAGTGGTAACTCAGATTGAAACAATGGTAATTATGTGGTAACTTCTATTTCCCTAGCTCTTGATAACTTACAATTACCTCTTTGTGTCTGTTTATAGATGTTGATACCATTGAACCTGGATCGGTTCTTCCTAATGTTGGGACAGTGGCTGGAGCCCTTTGCACATCAGGGTCAGTTGAGTCAGTGTCCTTTAGTTCAAATCTGATTTCGATAGCTCTGTTTTGGTAGGTGATAGAGGGTCTTATTTGAGGGGGGGGGGAGCCAAAAAGGGAGATTGGGGGGGATAATAGAGAAAAGGTAGGAAGTGGCTCAATCTCCAGTTCTTTGAAATTGTGGTATGCTGAAAAGAGAAAACAGCAGGGGGGAAATGCCCAGTCATCTTTTTTAGGATGTGTGCAAATGAGATGTCATTTTAATACCATAAATCAGAATAGGGAAACTCAGTAAATTGGTGACTAGCCCTTGTTATGACAGAATAAGTCACTTCCCCAGCATCTGGTTACCAACCTGATTGCACAGATAGGTAGACATCTGTGTCATCCTGAGGGCTTGGCCTTGCCCAGGTGTGTCCTTTGGGCTGAGCTGCACTGTTGGCTTTTGAGCTGAATTGCATCATGGGAGCCTAAATTACATAGCTTTGGGAAGCATCATCCATGTTCCAGTTGTGCTCTGTCTTGCTAGAGGACTAAACCTGGCAAATGGAAATAATTCTGTGATGAGACCTATAAAGATGATTGACTGAGGATCTTGGATATCACCCCTGCATAGTATAGGACTTTTTCATTTTGGAAGAGAGTTTACCTTCTTGTTGCCATTGCCTTACTCTCTGCCTGTTAGTCTAGGAGACAGTGTTGGAAGGACCTGGCTCCTTGTTTTAGTAATAGATTGCTACCACACTATTAATCAGCAGAATTTGACTACAGCTTTTAATTCTATTTTGTTCTTGAAGTTATTTGGACTCTTCAGTGTTGACCTGAACTGGACTGGAGTGTGACTTCTAATTTTGGTTCTGAGCAAGACTCAGGTGGTAGCATTTTTTGAATACAGTTAATTTCACTTCCTTGAGTTTAGGAAGAATCAGGAAAAAAGTCAGATCTTTGCAGAACCTTAGAATATTTATTGTGATTTTTTTTTTTTTAACAAGTTGAGCTTTAAGATGCTCTCTTGGTGACCATTACTGGAATATGCTTGTGGCAGGGATGAGGGGATTTTTCTTTCTTCCTTCCTTTTTACCCCACTGCTTGATTCTGAAAAAAGTTCTTATTCTTATAATATTCTTGTACAGTGGGCTTTCCCATAAAATATTAGTTGAACAAAATGTTCTGAAGATGAAAACAGGTTGAATAGCAATGATTTTAGTGGGAAAACAAATCAAGAAAGTTACAGAGACTTCTCAGCACTAATTCTTATCCTCTCCATTACACAGCCTCTCTTAGTCTGTGTAGACATTCAGTAGAGTCTGAGTAAATCCTTGGTATTGGTTTTCTATATTCCTGGTTTCTTTACCTAAACATTTTGTCACAAACTATTAATCTTCTAAATAGGACTCTTTCTATATATAGCATGGCATGTGTGAAGCAATTTTATTAATGACTAATAGGATGAGAGTTTCCCAGTTTAGAGAAGTTGTGGATACTTGGAGAGAAGGCTTTTCCCCCTCAAAATATTTCTGAAAGTTGTCACACTACATTCAAATAGGAGTTGAGGCTTTTTTTTTTTTCCACTTAAATCTTTAGCTAATTGCACATGCTTTAGAGAAGACCTGTGCAAAATATTGACCCATGTACAGTACTTCCTTTACCCAGTGATCTGCTCTGGAATCTGAACAGGAAAATGAAGGTATACCCACTGACAGATAGCTCTGTGGAAATAACCACAATGAGTATACACTGTTTTTTTTTAAAATGTTTGTAAAGCAAATTTACTTTCATTTAAATGCTTGCTTTCTATCCACTGGTTACCTTGCTCATTAAATAGGGAAGAGAGGTTTTGGATACATCTTTGGGGAGCGTGCTAGCCCACTAAAAGCATGAGTGAGTCCTGAGTGGCAGGATCAAGGGACATGCTAGAAGTTTCAGGCCCTATAAGGGTGGATTTGGGGGGGGGTTCTCATTTGTGGTAGTATTATCTTTCTTTCTTGGAAGTGGAATTAAGGAGTTAAAAAGTGATTTAATGAATGCTGTGTCCATCTTTAAGAGTGTTTCCATGGTGCTGGGCGTGGTGGCACATACTTGTAATCCCAGCAGCTCAGGAGGCTGAGACAGGAGGATCACGAGTTCAGAGCCAGCCTTAGCAATGGCGAGGTGCTAAGTAGGACTGGGGATGTGGCTCAGTGTTTGAGTATCCCTGAGTTCAATCCCTGATACTCGCCGCCCCCCCCCCGCCCCCCCCCCAAATTTCCATGGCGCTCCTGTCTTAGCAAATTAATTTTTCTTAGACCTAACTTGTCACTTGTCCAATCATTTATTCAGAACAGTTGGTTATAAGTTATGGCCATGGGCTGGACATTTCTGCTTGGGATTTCCAAATCTTTATGGAAGAGAAAAATCTAAAGGCTTTTCAGGAGCCATTTAGGTGATTCTGTTGGGGTGGGGAGAATTAGAGTTAGGGGAGCAGACCTTTATAGGAACAGAGGAGGGTATTGTGGCCAGGGGATAGTGGGGAAGAGACCAGTTCTCAGTGGTCCAGCTGGGAAGGGCTAAAAAGTACTAAATGGCACTTACTGAGGGGACAGTGGGTAGGAAAGATACAGTCCCACATGATTGCCCAACTCAGGGAATACCATTTACTAGGAGGGGGACAGGGACCTGTGGAGTTATGCAATATACTGGCCCCGATCAGGGCCCTGACCACAAGTCCTCTGTCCCCCAATTGGAAAGTATATTTCTGCTGCAGAGAGAGGAGTGCAGGGATGTAGTGGTTGGTTTGACTAGCTTGGTCTTAAAGACTCCCTGTTTTTTTGTGATGGTCTGCTTATGGAGTGCTGGCTTTCTCTTTTAGATTTATGTCACTTACGACTTTATATTCACAAATCAGAAGTTGGTAAGTAAGATGGAAAATATAATGATCTGTTAAGGTTTGGGTTAAGAGTGTGTGCGTAGGGCTGGGGATGTGGCTCAAGCGGTAGCGCGCTCGCCTGGCATGCGTGTGGCCCGGGTTCAGTCCTCAGCACCACATACAAACAAAGATGTTGTGTCCGCCAAAAACTAAAAAATAAATAATAAAAATTCTTTCCCTCCTCTCTCTCTCTCTCTCTCTCTCTCAAAAAAAAAAAAGTGTGCGTAAGGAAGAGAACAATAGATAGTGACTGTTGTCACATAACAATGTCTGCAGTTCAGTGTGAACAGGTAAGCTCTTGAGGTAGTACATGATTACTCTCTCCTGAAACTAGAGTAAATGTGCAATAAATCACTGTAAAACTTGTCTGCATTTTTAAAATTCAAAAATTTTTAAAAATACCATGTCTGCATTTTTAAAGATTTAATTTAATTTTTTTTTTTTTTTTTAATTTTGGTGGTACTGGGGATTGGATATAAGACTTTACTCAAGCTCTGTCACTAAGCTGCATCCCCAGAGGGGCCTCTTTTTTTCCTCTTTTTTTCCACTTTTTTCCTCCAGCCCTATTATTATTATTATTTTATTTTGAGACAGGCTCTCACTGTTGTCCACACTGCTGACCTTGAACTTATGATCCTCTTCCTCACCCTCCCGAGTAGGTACTTTCACAGTCATGCAAAACCATGCCTGGTATCATGTTGTATTCTACTGAGGTGCATGTGAATCTGCCTAAAGAGTGTGATTTCTTACTAATGCCAAATTCAGCAGTGCTCTGAATTGGTGACACATGAAGATTTCATGATTAGATCAAGCCTGGGAAGTGGCTTCTAAGCATCAGTGAAGTTGGCTTTAATGTGGACCTGTTTTTCTGTGGTGTGTCCAAAATGTGTTTCTTAAATGATAAAAGACACATCAGTCAGGAAATTCCAAGAGTTTTAGGAGTTGGCAGGAGCCAGGAATGAGGGACAAAGACAGAACATATTTTTTATTATACCACATTTTCCTCCAGTTTTGTAATGGAATAAGGCTACCTACAGTTAATTTAGATGACACTTAGCAATGTGCATTATTATTTGATGGTATTTTTTGTTATCCAGGGTGCTGCAAACAGTTGAATAACTCAGGTTACAGGAAGTGAACTTCCCTCAATATAAATGGCATTCCTAGGATTGGAGATGTACCTCAGTGGCAGAGTACTTTCCTAGCATATGCCTGGGTTCCATCCCCAGCATTGGAGTAGAGGATTGCGGGGAGGTCGCATTCCCAGAATGTGCTATATTCTTAAAACTTCACAGTACGCTGGTGCAATTCTAGACCTCCCTAATAGAAGAAAAAAGATAATGAGAAATTAGATATACAGATATCACATTACCTTTTAATATGATTTTAAAACAGTGTAGGTATATATAGTGCATTGGTGGAGAGATTAGGTCTAGAGTCAATCCGGGTTTGAGTCTGAACTTCAGCACCTACTTGCAATTTGAACTTGAATGAGCCATGTATCACGAGGCCTCAGTTCTATCATGTGTACATTGACAGTAATCTCTGGAAATAAGTGTGAAGATTCAATAAGATAATGCATTTGAAGGACATGGCATAGGGCCTTTGCACATAGATAAACATTTAATAATATTAGTTATTGTTAGCTGCATGGCATACATAGCTAAGCTTACCTGGATTGGCAGCTTTCAAGAGGCTAGGAACTATGTCATTTTACTTCTTCCTATTGTCAAAGTATGGGGCAGTGTATAAAACATTGCTAGGCATGCAGTAGATACAAGTTATCTATCGCTTGAAAATAAAACCTGCCCTTTGGGTATCTGGGAAATACATGAGTGATTCTGTAATGGAAACTTCCAGCCTGTTTCCAAAGCTGGCCTAAAACCCAGAGATGGAAAATCTTCCTCTTGAAACCCTATAGAGCCTGCATGAGTCTAACAATGGGACAAGGGGTCAGGATACTGTTGGATCAAAAATTGGGAAACTGATCCAGGAGACATTTTAATCTTTGGCCATACGCCTTAAAGTTCAATGAGTTGGGCAAAACCACATGAGACTTTGGAAGGAAACAAGGTTTTCTTTTAGCAGGTCCAGATAATCTTTGACAAGAGAGTCAGCTGGTAAGTGCCATGTTATGAATTTGCTTCTTAGGAGAAGTGAAAAGCCCACATCCACACGCAGAGGGCTCACTGACCAGTCTCACTTGTTGGTGAACTCTACTGAGGCCTGATCTCTAACTTGGTTAGCTCAGTTAAGTACTCTGGAGAGTACTTAAGTAGAACCACCACTGGGCAGTCCTTGAGTCTAGCCTGGACTCTGCCATTATTTGCTGTGTGACTTTTGGCAGGTCATATCCCCTCTTTGAATTTGTTTCATTAACTGATTTTTGGGGGGAAAGGGTACCAGGGATTGAACTCAGGGGCACTCGACCACTGAGCCATGTCCCCAGTCCTGTTTTGAACTTTATTTAGAGACAGGGTCTCACTGAGTTGCTTAGCACCTCGCTTTTTGCTGAGGCTGGCTTTGAACTTGTGATCCTCTTGCGTCAGCCTCCCAAGCCTCTGGGATTACAGGCTTGTGCCATTGCACCCAGCCTTTAACTGTGACAAATGACTAAATTTCTTGAAGTGTGGCTTTGGTTACTCTATGGCTTTGGTTACACTTACAGTATATGAGCTGCTCTTATGAGCACTCAAGGGTGTGTATTTTTGTGTCACTGACAGTATACAAGATGACTTTTGGTGGTATGTGATGATTACTTTTAATTTATTCTAGTTTTTAATATGTATTAAAACATATTAAAACATAACTAGAATATGACACATGTGTCCACCTGGATATTTAGGCTTAGAATAATGCTAAAGTAGATAGAATTTTTTTAAGCTTAAAAAAAAAAATCTCATGAACAGTAGTTGAGATGGAAAATGGACATGTAAATCATAAAGGTGGTAAGGAATGGCTGAAGTTTGTAAATTTCTAGTGCAGTGCCAGATCTTAATGTTAAATCTTTGTGGTGATGGCCACAGTCCAGCAGGTCCAAATTTGAGTGGGCTTATAGACTTTTCTAACTCAAGCAAATTAACAGATTTTTATTTTCATAGAAAAAATATTCATAGGTTATATAGAATTTAAAATGTCATAAACATTAATAGCGCTGCCTTTTTTTTTTCTGTTGTATAGTACTGGGCATCAAAACTGGGCCTTGTGTATGCTATGCAAGAATTCTACCACTGAGTGACATCCCCAGCCTGTGACCCCCTTTTTTTAAAACAATAAAAAATGAATAATATTGTATCCTTCACTGTTAGCAGTTTCTCTGCTACCTGGATTGATCTTTAGTTCCATTCACTCTTTGATGTTGGGACTTCTATGGTAGAAGTTAGGGTCTGACTTGCTCTGTTAGGGAAGAAGAAGAAAAACCCTTGACTGCTTCTCTTGCACACAAGCCAGGGCACGGATTCAAGGCTCTGAAAGCTCTGCCTCATCTCAAGAGCCATCCTGTACATTACTTACTGCTGGTAACTGTTTTAGAAGGACAGTGTGACATGTGCCTTAAAATGAAGTTAAACACTGAGGCAGACAATTTTTAAAAATCTTGTTTCACTTTCTTTCCTGTTGCTCATGATTTAACGCAGTGAGGAGGTCTTGAAGGCAAACTAGTAGTGGTGAAAATGATACCATCTATTGTGGGAGGTGCTCTTTTCAGTAAAACCCCAGAATAAAACTGGAATCTCTATTGAGCAATAGAGGTTGGGAAAGCTGCTTCCAGATGTAGTCTGTGTTTCTTGATTTTTTCTGCTTTTTAAAGCCTTTTTTATCTATCGTTCCTGTATATTTTCTGTGTATCTTACCACTGTCATCTCTAATCATCTACATACATTTGGTGGTTGGTATATGTTTTTCAAGTGATCTTATTCCAAATTTACTCGGCATAAAGGACCATGGATTTATTATTGCTCCCTGTTATAAATTGTTTAATGTTTCAAATGATAATTTTTGAAAATTGCTATAAAGATGTTTTCAAGTCTATTTCCTTTCTGTGCCATATGTTACAGGATTAGTTTAATATTGAGGAAATGGTGATAATGATGTAGCATGAAGTTTATCTTCTACTTCATTTGTGTAATATAAGATATATAAGATTTCTTCTTTTTTCTTTCTTTTTTTTTTTTTTTTTTAAACAGAGCTGAGGATGGAACCCAGGGCCTTGAGCATGCTAGGAAGGTGCTCTACCACTGAGTTTCACCCCCAGTCCTCTGTATGATTTCCTAATGAGAAACTCCTCTTATGTTCCCCAGCTGAGGTGGGATTTAGTGTTCCATGCTTCAAATCCTTATATAATTTTGATTTTTTTTTTTTCATTCACACTGTCTTCTGAGAACGGCTGTGACTTGTGTTACTGGTACATTGGGGAAGTCTTTTACCTAAGGTCATATACATTCATATATATATGTATATATACACACATGTACATACACACACACACCAGGCCTTATGCATGCTTGGTAAGAACTGCACCACTGAGCTATATCCCAAACTATTCCTTTTTTTAAAAAATTTTTTTGAGATAAGGTCTCTCTAAATGGCCTTGCTAAGTTGGGACTGGTCTCATACTTGCCATCCTCTTCCCTCAGCCTCGGGAATAGCTTCCGGGATTACCAGCGTGGGACACCACTTCAGGTTTTAAGGCTGTTTTGCCGGATTAAAAATCTTCATTCCCAGAAAGATCTACTTCATGGTATGCATATGCAGCAATTTTATTTGAATTGTAACCAGTTTACCTCTCTCCTTGGATGTAAAACTCACAAGACCACCTTACTCAGGGCAGATATATATCAGGTTTCTGAAATAGTCCATTCCCTTAGTACAATGATTGATGAGTCTGGATGAATTTTGAAAGGGAATGGGCATGGTTTGTGACATTTGCCCTTGCTCTACAGACTAGGTTTTGTAAAGCCCTTAAAGTGGGGTTATTTATTTCCTTCTCTCCTTGGGAAATTGCCATTGGATCAATGTGTATTGGTTAAGCTTTCTTGTGGGCAGCTGAGCAGTAGGGTTTTTAGAGATGAGAGCCACATGAAAGAAGAAGATTCCTTCCCAGTCATACAAATAATTATCTCCATGGTAGTATAATCTCCATAAAAGTATAAGCATATGAAACCACTCAGTTAAAAAGATGATACATAATTCAGAGGAAGGTTGTACAAACATGGTGGTAGAGTTCAGTACCTTTCCAGGCTGTTTCCAGGACCACTTATCATGATCTTCTTAAGGTAGAGTAAACTTTCAGTTCATCTAGAATCTTTTTGCTTCTAAAATAAAGAGTTTTGGGGATGTTGGAAACTTGAACTTTCCTGGAAAATTCAAATTTAAAAAAAAAAAAGAAACACTTAATTGAAGATTTAATCTTTAATTCGAACTTTAAAACTTCCCTAGGCAAAGAACTGAAATTGCTCAATCTATCAGAGCATTTGCTTTTCTAAGTATATAGTTCTCAACTATTGCTTGACCCAGCGAAAAGAGCTAATAAAAAGTTATGCAACAGGTTAAAATCTTTCCAGTTGCCTTTCCCCCTGTTTGGAAGGAATGATTTTTTTTTGTTCTCAGTAAGTAATTTGGTCCAAGCCACTCCCCTTTCTTATTTGCATATAGTGCTGAAATTGATTCACTCAACACAAAATTCTAAAGCTTTCCAGCATTAATACTTCTGACAAAACCTGCTTAAGCAAAAGAGCTTCGATTGCCATAACAGCTTAAAAGAGCAGAAATTTTTAGAAACACACTTTTAACATTGCTCAAGATTTCTAAACAGATAAAAAAGATATTTTCTCCTTAAAAAGAGCCAGATTTTGTGGTTTTCCAGTTAGAAGTATATGAATGAGGGACTAGCTTTCCTAGATGGAATGTGAATCATTCATAGGGGACTTCTGAAACTCAAAACCAGTCTTATAAGCTAGAAAATTTTGGCCTCCAAAATGTAATCCTCTCAGGATTACATAGGATCTTCGTAGAGAAGCGTGCATAGTTTGACCCCAGGATTTAAATATGTAGTGTTTTTGAAAGAAGAAATGTATTTATATGCTGCCAGCTCTTCATTCCAACAAATTGGAGCGCCTCTTGTTCTTCAGGACCTTATAGTATTTTAGGAACATCAGAAACAAGAACAATTAAGGTTGTAAAATCAATACTATAAAAAAATCAGTTGTATAAAAGAAGGTGCTGAGAGGCATAGAGACACTTGGTCAGCAGGAAGGAGTCCTGTAGGAAGAAAATCTGAGTTAGACTCGAAGGACCAAGACTAGAGAACAGGGAGATGAAGGGGAATTTATTTTGAGTAGGGACATGGCATGCCCATGTGTGTGTGTGTTTACTACAGTGGCAGTGTGGAGAGATTGGAAGTAGTTAAACCTTTTGTGAAGGTATTACAATAAAGACAGCAGAGGCCTGAACTAAGTCACTGTAGATTGGGGAAGGATAGATACTCAGGAGTTAGAACTTAAAAACCTGGCTTATTCTGATAAAAACTCATTTGTTCCATTTGGCTCAGTAGACAGAGCAGTGCTCTGCTCCATACAACCACACAGGAACCCAGGCTGACGTAGGAAGGCTCTACTGTCTCATATGGTACCGTTTTTATAGTTTGGGTCACTGGCTCAGCTCACTAAGGGGGAAAGATGGGTGAGATGTCATGTGACAAATCTGTGCCTGGGCCTCAAAATAATATCACATCTGCCTGCAGTCACTGAGTCATTTCTGCCTACAGCCCATTGGCCAGAAATAGACACATTTCCCCATGTAAATGAAAGGACACTTGGAAACTGGGGAGCCGATGGAGTGTTTGCTGAGCTCCCTTGACTCTGTCATAGAGTAGGGACTTGTGTAAGCTGCTTTATTTCCGAGCTCATTTCCTCATCTGTAAAACAGAGATAACAGTAGTACCATCCTCCCAGGGTAGCTGTGGAGATTAAATGCTATCATGACTGGAAAATGTCCAGCATTGTGTCTGGCACATAAGAGGTTGGAGGAAACCTTCAAATTTGGTCTTGAGATTTTCATTCTATGCATGTATGTCACTGGAGGGTCATACCAACCAGTTTAAAAATGAAATGTAAAAGAAATATGATAAATCAGAGTGCATCACAGGAGGGTAAATATTATTGTGTGAAACTTCATTAGGTCATGCATGTGTTTACATGGGTGTATTAAGTCAGGATGTAGAATGTATTTCTCACTGAAGGTTGTAGCTGCAGTTTGAAAGCTGCTGGTCTAGTTCAAGCTCTCATTCTGAGTAACTAAAAGATATGGAGCACCAAAACATACAGAATGCCTTCCTACGGTGGTGTGCTTTTTGTGAAAGAGGCAGTTTAAAAACCTGCATTTAAAAAAGTGTCTTTGAAAGCATTTTCCTTAAAAGAAAGAGTAGAACGTGGGGTTAGATTTTAGCTTTGCCACTTTTTAGCAATGTCGCCTTAGGCAAATTATTCGCACTTAATGCCTCAATTTTCTCATCTATAAAATGGTGAAAATAACATCTACCCTCTGGGGACTTTGTGTGGATTATTGGGTTGTTGTATTAGTTAGTATGTGCAAAAATGCTTTTAAAATATAGTTTGGTACATAGTAAACCTTGGGGAAGTATTTGTGGATATTATTATGTAAAATGATGAGTAATCTGTTGTAGTGGTGCACACCTATAATCCCAGCAGTTTGGGGGTGTGAGGCAGGAGAATTGCAAGTTCAAGGCCAGCCTCAGCCTCAGCTATTTAGTGAGACTGTCTCTCTCAAAAGCATATGTGTGTCTATGTATACACACACACACACGCACACGCGCACACACACACACACATACACACACATACCATGGGCTGGGTTGTAGCTCAGTGATAGGAAAAAAAGGGATGTATAATGTGCATGTAAGATTTGTGCAGTGCAGTAGGTACATGGTAGGTGGTTATTTTTCATTTGATTCTTTAGAAAGTGTTTCTTAGGTGTTTCTTCACATTGCCTTACACTCCT
The DNA here is from genome assembly GCF_052094955.1 of Ictidomys tridecemlineatus. Lineage (NCBI taxonomy): Eukaryota > Metazoa > Chordata > Mammalia > Rodentia > Sciuridae > Ictidomys > Ictidomys tridecemlineatus. Next base: position 130,925,581 of record NC_135486.1, read on the forward strand.
CCCTTCTTGGAGCTTGCAGTAATGTCCTGTTTCTTTTATTCCCTTGTTATATTTGTTTACTTGTGACTCATGAATGTTTGTGTTCCTTACGAATAAATATTATTGTCATTCATTTAAACCTTAAATATATAATAGAATAAAGTGTTTTATTAAAAAAATATCATTGCACACTTAAAAATTCAGTCAGAAAAACTTACTGAGGGAGAAAGTAATGAAGCATTTTCTTTTCTGGTTCTTAAAAACATTTTTTTTGGCCAGGAAGAAAACAGCATCAGTTTTTTAAGATTGTTTTAAGTTTGACTTCTTGCAGTGAGCAGTTAATGTCAGCAAACCGATTTGTAGTGAGAAAGATGACTGTGCTTTTTGCTAAGCAGTGGTGGATAATGACTCTTCCATTTTGATAAGCCCATTGGCAGTATTGAGTTGAAACCTGGGTGAATAGGAGTTAATCCTGGTTGCCTGGCACAAATGAATTTGTTATGTAATTTGGTACCCACAAGCCCTTTCGGGAGGTCTTTATTATCATGACAGTATCCATCTAGGCCTGAAGGTGAATTTTGTTGTTCTCATCTAATTCCACCAGAATGATTCTCATAACTAAAGGGTAGCACCTTGCTCTTAAATACCTGCATTTGGCTTTTGCTTTGACACAAGGGTGTGTTAATCAAGAATGGGCATTAGAAATTCAGAAATATTTTAGTGATTTATTAATAGTTTAGAAGGTTTTTCTCTCTCTTCTTTTAACTGATTTAACTTCTAAAAAATGAGTCGCATAATCAACATTCCGTCTGACCAGCCTCCGAAAGGTCTATTAATGCTCTCTGTTGTAGTTGCTACTGGAGTTCATTTGTGTCAATCCTGCCGCTGCTGAAACTAATGCGGAAGGGGTGTCAGTTTGGTTTTCCATCACCTGACACAGTGGACTCCTTAAGCCTGGCGTTGGTGGACATCCACTGTTAACAAGCCTGTACTATTTTTTATGACTCACTGAGAAGTCATGTGGTGGTGTGATCCCCATCCCCAGCTACCAGCACTTAAACTTGTAATTTTCAATGTATTGTGTTAAAACAAACTTCTAATTCTGGCTATTTTTCTTTTTGATTTTAGTCCTAAAATTGGAGGCTCTATTTTTATAAAGCAGGCTCCTATAAAAGTCACCAGTGTTGCTATTCTCTCTCTACCCCAAATATCATAGCTGAGCCTGGGGGTGGGGAGAGCATGAGCTGGCTGTTTCACAGGGTAAGCAGAGTGAGTGGGCCTGCCAGCCAGCGGGGGTGGAATTTGCTCTTTGCTTTCTTGGCAAGTGCCTCTGGCTTTGGAAGCCCTGTTTAGGACTTTAGATCTTAGTCTTTTCTTGCCATCCTATGCCCATTGTCTCTGGTAGTTCTACAAGAGATGGAAGACCTTTATTGCCCACACTCTTACCCTCTTTGCCAAGGTACATGCTTCAGTTGTCTGAATCCAGAGCTCTTCTGCCATTGAATGAGTTTTTGTAAATTACACAGTGGTGTAACATCTTAAGAAATGTAAAACTGTGAGCCCTTCTGTTTTAAACAGTTGAATCCCTATTTAAAATAAGTAGTATGCAGCGTTCAGAGACGGTACTGGTTTTTATTCTTGCATCTCAGACCTCTTTGATAGGATGCCTTCGTTTATTGAAATGGGAAAGACTGTTCACACCAGTACCCGAAAGGTTTTCACTGGGGCTTTCTAGAGTGCTGCATGGAAGTAGCCTCAGTAAACCTATTGACTTACGTCCTTGATAAAAGAGGAGACAGGAGAGATTTCCATTAATAATGTGAATTTTTCCCAAGAGGCCGAGGTGCAGGTCAGAAAGAGACAGGTTAAACATCTCCCTGTTTCAGCTTCAAATTCTGACATTTGCTACGTGGGAGGTGAAAATCAATTTGTAAAGTGTCAGGGAGAGATGGAACCTTATATTGCTGACTGAGAAACTGAGAAGCCATGTTTTATCACATTATCTAAGAAACTGATAAGGGAAGGAATAATTGGAGCAATGAGACAATTTATTCACCCTCTTTCCTAAAGCTGGCAGGGTGCTGGGAGTGCAGAGGTCTAGGAGAAATTGGATCTTTAGAACCAACTCTTGAGAAGTTCTGATCCTTAAAACTCAGCCCCTTTACTGTTGAGTATTTGTTAACATCAGCATTTAATTAGAATTGGTATAAATAGCTACCATTTGTTGAGAAACTGTTCTAGGGAAAGTGCCAAGCATGTCAGGTTGATCATTTATTCAATCATGAGTTAATATACTTAAAGTGATGGACAGGTGCCTTGTACAGAGGGAGTTCTCAGTAAGTATCAGGGATCATCATTCAGTACATACTTAGCAAACACTTGCTGTGTGCCACATAATTCAGGTGCACATGATAAAAATCCCTGTGAGTAGTGGAAGCTGGCAATAAATAAGTCAACAAATAAGAATTTCAGAGAGTGGCATGTCTTGTGAAGAGATAAAACAGTGTTGTCCTGGGGTGGAGTGAAATGACACTTAAATTGGTTGGACACTTAAATTCATCTCAGCATTTGAACTGAGACCCCTCAGATAGGAAGTGATCTTTTGTTTTTCCTAGTTTTCAGGTGAGAAAACTGAGGTGTAAGGTGGTTCAAGTGTGTGCTGGAGAGCCAAGAGGGTCAGATTATACAAACATCATCATTCTGCAGCTGAATCACTTTTTGTTCTTCCAAAAAGGTACAGAACTATGCTAGAGCAGCTGAAGGAGCTGCAGTATTTTGAGTGAAGGGGTTGATTGTGGTTGCAGTACATGCTAAACAATGATGGCAGTTCAGGGAGTTGCTGGTAATTCTGTGGAGTCCCATTCTTGGATGCAAAATTTGTGTGTGTGTGTGTGTGTGTGTGCGCGCACACTTACAGTTTATTCTGGGACCCATAGCTATCCTGAGGTTTTCATATGTATCAAAAGATCTTGGGGCTGGGGATGTGGCTCAAGCGGTAGCACGCTCGCCTGGCATGCGTGCGACCCGGGTTCGATCCTCAGCACCACATACAAACAAAGATGTTGTGTCCGCTGAAAACTGAAAAATAAATATTAAAAAAAAAGATCTTATTGGCTCTATTGCTTTTGCTTTGTTTTAGAATTTTCTCATACTGGCTTTTCTTAAAATAGGGACTAGCTATGAGGACAGAGTTGGATTAGACAGCACTGCATTGGCCCTGAGATGTGGCAATTTTGTCAGATCATGTGGTCGGTAGTGGGCAAGAACTTGTAGGGATCATCAGATGCCTTACTTTGCAAAAGGTGTAGAGTTCTATTTTGATTTAATTATCTGCTCATCTCTATACATGTATCCTGGGGCTTCATGCCATATAATCATTTTTGAAAATAAGTAACTGTCAAAAAAAAAAAAAAAACAGGCAGAGCCTCAGGTTTCAACCTGTAGGGAATATATTTCCAATAAAGACATGAAACATGAACATTTCCTGTCACTGTCTTAGAAACTTGAACACTTTCTAAATTTGCTCCTCAGCACTTAAAATCAAAAAGAGATTGTTTCAGTGATAGTAATTGAAATCAAGAGTGTAGCCAAGTTCTGGTCAGTTCTGGTCTGTTTCATAGGATGTGGTTTAGATCAAATACCCATTTCAGCTGGAAGATTGTTATTTTTCATGGGAAAAGACTTCCAGAAGCTCTTACATTATAGCCTTGAATGTTGGGAGGAGGCTTCACCTTGGGAACATGAGCAGGACAGAAAATATGCCCATAGTACAGCAAAACACCTGTAAGTACTCTGGGGCATGTCAACTTCAGGAGGGCGAAGATTGTGAAAATGTGCAATTGCAGGCTTGTTAGTCTTACAGTCTTCTAACTAGCATCCTTTGAGTTGTAATGGAATTTGACTGTTTTTGTGAGCTAGGGATCTTTGGTCCTGTTGTTCAGCTAAAGGTTCTCACATATGGGGTGAAATATGGCCTAGCAAGTTGGTCCTGGAGCATGAATCAGAAAGTCTGAGTATTAGATTTTCCCTTTCTGTGCTCTGTGAAGTAGAACTGAGTGACATAGCTTGGTAGGGACACTTTCAGTTGTGACCAAAACTAACATCTGGTCTGTGCAAGAGGGAATTTACTTGTTTATGGCTCACATATTTTTGAAGTCTAGACTTTTATCTTACTCTAGGTATAGTTGGATTTGGGGTACAAATAATGCCTTGAGAATTCAGTTTCTCTCTGTCTTCGGTGCTACTTTCTATTTGGGGATTTCATTCTTGGGTTCTACCTGCATTAGAGCTGAGACTCATGTAGTAAGGAGGGCCCATATAATCCTCACACTGACCTTTGATAGGCAGTGTTACTTTCCCTGGTGGCTGTGGTAAGGGGATGGTATTTTTAGTGCTGCGATTCACTTTGACTAACTTGGGTCACCTGCATATTCCCGATCCAATCTCCATTGAAGTCCAGAGCGTATGAGGTTTTTGTGGTCCTAGTCATATGTTCCATTATGAACCCCACCCTGCCTTGTTGCCAAGACTGAGGGGCAGGGACCTACTGGTGAAGTTGGGTGATCACTGATTAAGAGCCAAGCTGTTGGGGAGGAAGACACAACTCTGCTACATGAAGTGATATCCTTGGATCCAATCTGTGGCTTGAAAGCATGTAAAAAAAGTCCAGCCCATGAACCATTTCACGGCTTCCACGTTTCAAGTGAACCTCTTACTCCCGGGGAATGTAATTCTCTCTGGTTCTGGCTAGCCTGTGGGCCAGAGGCTAAACCTTTGGTAAGGGGACAGTTATTCCTCAAACCTTCAGATGAGCCTTTTTCTCTTTTTGAGGTTGAGCATGAGGGAAGAAGAGCTCTCTGTCTTCTTTTTGAAAAAACATATTGAGGAAATTTAGATTAAATAAAACTTGAAAGACATTCTTAGGAGAATTCTCTTTTCAGCCTCTTCCATCCCATTCTGTCATTTAGCATTACTTTCTTAAAGTCCTTGGACTCACTGTGAAAGAAATTTTTTTTTCTTTAGCTATCTTATATCCTTCTTTGGTAGTTGGATATTTTTCCTTAAGTATGTTGTCTTAAGTGCTTTTGGTAAAAAAAATTTTAAGGATCTTGAATTAGTTGGCAGATATTATAAGAAGATATTAAGAGAAATAAACACTGTCAATAAACTGAGAAAAAATAACTTCCTTTTTAAAAAGCCATGTGTATATAAATATATATGTATGAGTGGGTGTATATCTATATCTGTCTATATATATATGATCTTTGATCCATTATTTTCTCTTCTAGGAACTTATTCTCAGAAAGTAATTATAAATATGCTAAATTTATTTATTATCCTGATATTATTTATAATAGTGAGATGTTGGAAGCAAGCTAAGTGTCCAAGAAACAATAAGGGATTAAATCGACAAATTATGATATTTGCGTTCAGTGGAAGCCTTATCTGGCTATTAAAAATGTTTTAACACAAAATCTCAATCTCTTTGTCCACCTCTGGAGTACAGTGCCAGATTTTTGACAGATTGAATAGTTGAGTATAAATAGTCTGTGGGTTATGTGAAATAGCTGGAGCATTAGTGGTGATACCAATAATACCATTGAATTGCTGCTCTTTTAAAAACATTTTGAGAGGGGAAAATTTTTATGAAAAGTGTTGGGTGGAAAAGATTGCAAGATGGGATGAACAGTATGATTTCAGTTCTGTTTAAAGGTTTAATGTGCATAATATGTACATGTGTGTATATGTGTGCCATCCATATGTGCTCATTTTAAAGACTGAAATTAGGTACTCTAAAATATAACTGGAGTGGTGGAATCACTGACTATTTTTCTCCCTTATACTTCTCTACATTTCTTCCCTCCTTCCCTCCCTCCCCCCGCGACCCCCCCCCACCGCCACCCTTTTTCTTTTTTTTCTTGTCTACATTTTCTAATCTTCACAGAATAAATATGTAATACTTTTGAATTGGGCATCAGGAAATGAAAGTTTTAGTGGCCTGACTTTTCTGACCAGGTTGGTGATGTGGTTGAAAGCAGGAATTCTTTTATTGTACAAATCTTTTCTGTCCCTCTTCAAGCGCTTCCTGTCTGCCCTGCATTAGCTGTCAGCCTCTATCATGGGCCTCTAGGAAAAAGCTGATAAATGTAGTCCTAATGGATTTAGTTTTTTTGGTTTTTTTTTTTTTGTAAATAATTAGCAAACATTAAAAGACATTGATTAGTTACCATGTGATGAACTTGAGGCCTACTTAGAGGCTGTGTGGCTCTAGAAACCACATCTGTTCATTTGTGGTCATTCAGGTGCCCCTTTAAGACACTTGGAGGGCAGTCATTTTTCATCTTTGTGTCAGGTTCCTTCCTCATCTTTTGACTCATTTCAGTTTCCTTTCTTGCCTTTTATTGAGATGCAAAAATCGACTCCAATTAAGTATTTTTCAGTTAGTTGCTGACTCTTGAACTTCTCAGAAGGTGACTGAAAAGTGAACAGAAGTATGGTAATTGGATGTTTGAGGGCAAATTGTTTATGGTCAGGTGAGCCTCCAGGGTAGCTGATAGCCATATGCTGCCTGGAAGCAGAGAATTGGTGCCTACACCTTCAGTGGGTTCTAATGAGCCACCATCTTACAGAAGGAGACAAGTTGCAAGCTTACACCCAGAGATGAGTGTAGCAGGCATGCTAGTTTTATTATAGTACCATGGAGCACAAACCAACCCAAGACTGTCCTCTGGTTTTTAAACAGGGAAAGTCACTGGGAAAACTGGCTCAGAAACAAAAAGAGTAGCCAACATAGAAATCCCATACTTTTTAATGATACCTGCCCCCTTTCCCACATAAATGGGCAGTCAGACCTGTCCAGAAAAATAGTGACAGCAAAAATTATTTCACTGTGGGTCAGTGAAATGCTCTGGCCCCTTTTTGATTATTTTGAGTCATGTGGGATGTAGCTCTTGTAAATACCTCAGTTCTTAAACACAGAGACCAAAAATGATTTGTTATTCAGTGTTTGGAAATTTTTATAGTAGCTTATGTGTGTTGGCTTGATGGTATTTGCCAGACATTTGGTTTAGCCAGTCCACGCTGGCTTCAGTCCTCAGGCCTCAACTGGATATATATTCTCAGTAGTGTATAGTCATGTGTTGCTTAATGAGGGGTTTGTGTTCTAAGAACTATGTCATTAGGAGATTTTGCTATTGAGCAAACATCATAGAATATACTTAACATCTTGATGATAAAAGTCAGTCACTCTGTATAGCCTCTGATGCAATCAAGAGATGGTAAACACAAGATGTATGAGGCTGCTGTTGGCGTCACACCACATGTTGTTTTACAGGAAACTTTTATATGTAGGAGTACGCTCTAAAGATAAAAAGCATAGTAAATCCATAAGCCCGTCACATAGCAGTTTATTATTGCTGAGTATTGTGTACCTATGTATAATTGTGTGTGTGGTACTCTTAGATGACTGGCAGCACAGTAGGGTTGTTACACCAGCATCAACATGAAAATGTGAGTAATAAGTTGCATCATGACCACAGCAGGATGGCTAGGATGGTTTTCCATGTCAGGAGGCAAGAGCATTTTTTTAGCTCCATTATAATAGTGTAGGACCACTGTTGTATGTGTGCTCCACCGAAGCATTGTTTATGTGGCGCATGATTGTTTTAAAAATGTGCAGGTAAAGAACAATGACAGCACTTTGAAAAGAAATTGCTTTGCTAAACAAGCTGGTCTTAGTCACGTGACCTAAGATTATCTTACAGAAATATAACGAGTTGGTTTATTTTCTTTTAAAAATGTTTTCTCTTTCATCTTTCCCGTCATCCCTCTTTCCTTTTGCAGTTTTGAGTTGGCTATGTAGAACCTCATGTGTTCCTAACTGGAACTGCTGCCTTGGGTTGCTGCTGTAGGACATTTTAGGACAAAAAGTCTTTTAAAAGAGTGAAAATAGAAGCAGACAGGTCTTGTTTGCTTTGGCAAAAGGAGCAGCTTTCCCTCCCAAGTAGCTCTCAGTAAGACCTAATCTCCAAAGGTGATCTTTTAAGTCCTGAGTTCCAAGTGACTCTGCATTTATAGCAGGTGCTTGATTTTTCCTCTTTGGTATTTTTGTTATTCTAGAAAGAGTTTACAAATGGACACCACCCTCTTTCCATCTTTTTCTCGGGTCATTCAGAATTTGGGACTGCCAGGTAGAATCAAGGGCTCTTGTGTTCTTGCCTTGAGACTCCCTGGAGGATGGCTTCTGCCAGTACAGCTGCTTCAGCCCTTGGCAGCTGTAGAAAAGCTGAGGAATTCACATACTTGCTTCTTCTGGCCTTTGGGTATCTGGCATATACAGTGAGAAATAAGATACATCCAGCTAATGCTACAAACTATTTAGATAAAAGTTGAAAAGATGGGTTTCTTATCGCTAATATTTGGGAACACCAGCATCTGTCAGTGGCTTCTTATTACTGAATAGACTCTAGTTGGGAACAGAGAGAAGTGGATCGGATTGGTCCCTTCTGTCGAGGAAGTCTTAGAGTAGATCTCAAGTGCTTGGCAGACTCTTTTTTTGTATGCCAGCAGTTGCCTCCTGTTTTTTTAGCTCCTCATTTTGGAAAGCTGTTCCTTGGGTGACAGGCTCCCCATCCGCAGCCAACACAGCATTCCTCAGAGCAAGCTTCCTGACCCAACCAGCTGCAGCAGCAAGCCAGCTTGCTCTGGTCTGTTTGCCATATGTCAGAGCCCATTGCTGACCCTGCAGAGATCAAACTGAAATGGTTAAGGAAAAGAAAGGCAGCAGAACCAAGTTATCCATACTCCTTGTCCAGATGGGAGTAGCCTTATGCTCTCTCTCTCTTTGGGGCTTAGCTCTGATAGGCATGGACAGGAAGAAGCATGAGAACCATTCACTGGGATGCAAAGTAGTACCCTGAAGCATTGTACATTTAGAACTTCAGCTTGTTGGATGTCAGAAATGTGAAGGAAGTCCCAGAACACTAATCCAGACCCCTTGTTTAATGATGAAGTCACAGAAACTCAGAGAATTTAAGTGACTACCTCAGGGACACACATTGTTTAGGAAGACTTCAGACAAGAACCAAAGGCCTCCCTGGAGTTTGAGCAGATTTACTCAGTACTCCTGGAACACACTTAGGTTGTTGATAAGTATGTTTTCTTCTAGGGGCACCATTGTCTCCTTGCGGGAGGGGTGTATCCTGGCACATATCACAGCAGGAACAGTAGTGAGGCTTGTGTGGAGAGCAGAGTCTGGAGTCAGACTCCTGGATTTGAATCCCTTTTTCTTCATAGGCTGGCTCTGTGACCTCAGGCCCACTCCCTTAAACTCTATTCACTTCCTCCCACTATCAAATGAATTAGACATGACAATTCATGATAATCTACTCCTAAGTATAATGATTTAAAAATATTGATAGTATGTTGTTAACGTGGACCGACCATATTTGCCCCCTCTCTTCCTGTTTCATGCTATGATCAAGACCTACCTTCTTTGTGAAACATTCCCATGGGAACTCTGACAGACTGCTCCCCCACCCAGGTCCCACTGCCAGAGGTTAAGAAACCTCAGTTTCCTAATCTATAAAAGACAGAACAACCTATTTTAGGCTTGCTGTGAGGTTTGAAGGTGATACGGCTATGAAGCATACAGCCCCAGGCTCTGCAAATGCTGGGTCCCTCTCTATTTTTCTTTCCATAATAGTAGTTCCCACATCTCTTTTCTTTTCCTATTGCCATTTATTCCAGGTCCTAGTGGGGTTAGTTCAGGGTGATTCTGTTTCTTAAGAGGCAGTCTGTCACAGCAGTTGAGAGTAATCACCTAGAAGACAGACAGCTGGCTGTCACTTCATGGAGCTGTGTGAGAGACAGGAGCAGCTTCCTTACCTTTTCTTGGAGCTAGAGCATCCATGGGGACCTCAGGCTCTGGGATTGCCCTTTGGGCCCAGCAGTGCCTGCTGCAGGCCTGGGGCCAGGCTGTAAGATAAGCCTATTCCCAGGAACAGCAGCCAGGGCTGGCACAGAGTCTGGAGATTGTTTGATGGGAGGGCAGGAGGCAGAAGCAGCTGGAGTTGAGATTGAGAAAAACTAGAGGCTGATCTTGGTCCAGTCTAAGCTAAGCAGAGCAGATTTACTGACATTGGTATTTCAGATAAAACTGTTTAGAAGTAGGTTTCCCTGGTTTGTGTGCATATATTTTTGTTTTTTTTGTGTGTGTTTGTTTTTCTTTCTCCCCGTTGCTACTTGTCTTGGCTCCATTTAACCCTTTGATGCCACTTAGCTGAGGCAGAAGGCAGTCCCACTAAATTTGGGGGGGTACCAGGGATTGAACTTACAGGCACTTGACCACTGAGCCACATCCCCACCTATTTTGCCTTTTATTTAGACACAGGGTCGCACTGAGTGGCTTAGCCTCTGGCTTCTGCCGAGGCTGGCTTTGAACCTACGATCCTCCTGCCTCAGCCTCATGAGTCACTGGGATTACAGGTATGCACCACTGCACCCAGCCAGAGTCACTTACTTTGAGAACATACCTGAATGGCTGTGGCAGCTCTGGACTTGCCACTGAGTAGAATACTGTTCCTAGCATAAAGGGGGCCTGATTCTAAAAGAGCATTTTACATGGATTATCTCAAGTACTCTACCCACAATCCTTGGATGTACAAAAGGATGAGCTGCTGACAGTTAATTGGTACATTCCTCATGACTGAAATCTAGGTTTGCTCAGCCTCCTAATTACTGTGTTCCTCTTTTCTCCCTTGCTAGCTAGTCTCCTTGACCTCAGTATGCCTCCATTTATTTTCCTGTAATTGAGGGTGATTACTTCATAGAAATACATTTAAATATAGCTACTAAAAGACTAACATATAAAGGGAATTTCTTAATAATAATGTGGTTGTTTTTGGAATGTTGGCACTTGGGTGCCTGGATTGTGCTCAGGCTGCTCCTGTAGAGTTGCAAAGGTCAGGAGGAGGACTGACCGGGGAGGCAGTTCCACTGAATGAGCTAACTGAGTAGAAAACTGGACACTCTGTCCTGTAAACCTGCAGAGCTGAACTAGGTGGGAAGGGAAAGGCATCTAGAACTGGCTGAAAGCCTGCTTCAGGTAAGGGACAGGGTGTGATCATCGATTTAATAAAGTGTTCATCAGGCACAGCGAGGATTCACCTTGGATTTTATTCAGGCTCAATTACTAGGAAATCTATCCTGTGGAGAGCCTGATCCCCTGGTGTTTTGGGGCAGTGGTGCCTTTGAGTAGAGTCGGTGCTAAGGTGGGTGCAGATGCATTATGGTTGTACATAGGGAGACTGTTTCTGAGCAAGACCCAAGCTAATGACTCAAGGTGATATGGGAATCTTAGCTGGACCTAGGGAAACTGAGGCCTGGAGCCCATTGTTCAGATGGGACAAGCTGAGCCTTCCAAAAGGCTAACCAGACTAACCTTTGCTCCGCATCTTTTAACAGGTACCGTATCAGGAAAAGTGCCACATACTCAGTCTGCATTTCTTCACTGAACCCTACAACAGCTCTATAAGGCAGATCTAAGAAATTCAGGTTTCCATCAGGGTTAAATAATTAGCCAGTAGCAGAACTGGGCTTTGGTTAAAGCTCTAAGCTGGAGCTTTAACCATGCTGGTGGACTGAAACATCCCAGGATTAGGACAGCTGGACTAATTCTAGTCCCCACCTCTGGTGGGGCTGAGCCCATGGGCACCCTGCTTATCAGGATCATGGTGGCAGGGCTGGCCTGGCCTGGCCTGGGGGAGCATATCCTTATTGAGCACTAGGAATAGAACCATGTATTGTTTCCTTCCAGTGGCTGGATAGTTGAGGATTTGCTGTTTTGGGGTTGCTGTGGTGTCACTCCTGAATTCTGGGCCCAAACCCAGGTGTTCCTCCCCTGGAGGTAGGTGCAGCAGTATAGCTCAGGGGTATAGGTCATGGTTTCTTGGACCAGACTTACCAGGTTCTGTTTGGTGTGGGATCTCAAGTGATTTACTCTGTGCCTCAGTGTTCCTGTCTTTAAAGGGGATTGTAGTGAGGTATGTGAGTTAAAGTGCTTAGCATAGTGCCTGGCACCAAATCAAGTGCTCAATAATCGATAATTGCTATTATTAGCTATTAGTCACCAGTTAGTGAATCCAGGGAAACCTTTAACTTTAAAAGGCTTGCCCGCCTGAGATGCAGAACTGAGCACTGTGTTTGGGCCTGCGGAAAGTACTGTGAGCAGAAGTATTTTCCCAGGAAAGGGGTAGACACAGAAGAAGGGAGTCCACTGGGCAGTAATCAGAGTAATTAGGAAGCCATATTCACCATCAGACCTGAAAATATTTTCTTCTGACTTGAGACCACCATGCGCCTCGACAGGCAACTGGAATGGGGGCCTTTCAAAGAAAGGGGCCAGAATGGAAGAAGGATCTGACCTTCTGACATTGACCGGTTGATCATCTGTCGACATTGATTTTCCCTCCTTTTCTCATCTGCTGGGCATGTTAAAAGCCTTCAGATTTCAGCTGGTTCCACTGTGTCAAGTCGTCTAAGATGCTCTTATATTGAAAGCTGATGGGGTGAACGAGACTTAGGGCTCTTTGGGAACCCCGTCCGTTTGGGGCTTACCTAGACACCCTGGTGCCAGACTGTGGAGGAAGCAGCAGTGTGAAGCGTCTGCCCATGTGGGTGGGGTGAGTGGCCTGGGGTAGGTGGGTCAGTGGAGGCCAAGAAATCCTCTTATCTCACCCGGTGCCCTGGCCTCCCTCAGCAGCAGGAGCTGAGCAGTAAACCCTGGTGAGTCATCCTGCCTGGGAATCAGAGTTGCCAGTCTGTGAGCATGTGGGGTTTGTGTAAGTTTGGTCCTTTTGTTTCTTTCAGCGCTCTAGTCTTTAGAAACACAAATCTGGAGACCAGACCCTCCACATGGTACAGTCCTTCTTGTTTGGAGATAATTCTACTTGAACAGTTGCTTTTCTGGTATGATGGTCTTCCAAGAATGAACCCCTTGCCTTTTGAAAATTTGAATAAGCCGTGCTTATGGATTACTAGTTATACTCTAAAAGCGTGAAAAGACTTTTTAAAAAAATCTTACCTGGGTCTGTCGTTTTCACAACAAAAGCCCTAAAAGGGGGTTCAGTGTGTTTGGGAAGCTGAATTGAAACTTCAGATCTGTTGAGGACATGTGTGGACATGTCTTTTTGTCATTTATTCTCTTTGAGGGTGGAGAATGGGACACTCCCTGATATGATGAGTCTCCAGTAACTACAGGAATGATTCTGACTTCATTTTAAGCTTGCATATTCAGAGCTTACCCTTAGAATTTCCTCTTGAAGACAACTCCCATTTTATCCTGACACTATTTGGAGGAAATCAAGTTAAGGTAAAGTAAAAGTTTCAGCCTTTCATAAAAACTACCCTGTGCCCCACTGCCAGGCTTTCAGGAGCTTTGAATTTATATCAGGGAGGCCCATCTGGGACTGACATTGATTTTGTCTCGTGTCTGCTTTCTGTACTTCTGGCTCCTGATCCACATTTCTATTAACAGTGTAATTTCAGTGGCTGCAACTGGCAAAATTTTGAAAGTTGTAAATTATAAATGGATTTTCTAGCAAACTAATTGAAGGTAAGGATGAGGCCTGAATGGATAATGTAGTCTTAGAAATCACCTTCCTCAGACATTTCTGGCAATTCATTTAAAAGTTATTAATTACAATAAGCAATTAATAAACCACCATGATGAGTCTGGTATGTATCATTGCAGACTTTTCTTTTTCTTCCAGTGGTTAGTTATCCTACCATTTAGAGATTGTGCAGAGTGAATCAGCCTTTTTTTTTAAATATTAGTTGTCGGTGAACCTTTATTTTATTTCTTTATATGTGGTGCTGAGAATTGAACTCAGTGCCTCACACATGCTAGGCAAGTCTGCTACCACTGAGCCACAGCCCCAGTCCAGCCTTTTTTTTTTAAGTGGAGATATACTGCTTTGGAAGAAGACCTGACAGTCCTCTAGGATGATCACATTTATTGTGAGCTGGGCTTGCATTTTTTGTATAGCCTTTCTGCAGACCCAAAGGAGGTGAAAAAGAAGCTACTCCTTGGGAAACTGCTTGGTGTACAGGCTGGTGGATGACTTCGATGGGTGGAGGAATGGAGCAGGGTAGAGAAAGGATATTACGCCTGCTGTGAGGGGCAGGCACAAGAAAGAGTCTGGAGAGAGCAAATTTCACTTTGCTGTTTGTCTAGGCCCCTGTTCATAGTCTTGATGCTGCAAATCTCTTTAGGCCATAATAAGACTGTATAGCTACCTTGGACATGGTCACCCCTTCTCCTTATTCATCTTTCTTAAAAAGAAAATCTGAGGGTATTGAAATTAGGAACCAGAGATGAACCTCTGGCTTAACCCAAGTCCAGATAACTTTGTTATGTGATGGCTAATTGGCAAGATAAATTTCCTCTGGAACATTCCTGTCACAACTGTAGTCTCTGATGGGTTCTGTACATGAAACAGCCTTTTGTAACCCATGTTACTCAAAGAATTCTAGGAATTTCCCTTACTGGTTCTTCATGTGTACCCTAGCCCCTGAATTTCCAGGGGGACTTACAGAGCTGGTTTATGAGGGAGGTGATGATGAATTCAGGTTCAGTGAAATGGAGTGGTTACTGTATGGAGTGGTTCCTGGCGGGTAGTGTCCATACCCCACTCCTCTATTGAGAGGTGACCACTTTTTAATTTCTTTCCAGGTTGGCTGGCTCCTCTGGCTGATGGCATGTTGAGGTACATGGGCCAGTGGCAGCGAGGGCATCCAATCCAGAGGGGGCCACTCTAGAGGCCAGGCCACCACCACCATGGGCCAGTGTGTCACCAAGTGCAAGAATCCCTCATCAACCTTGGGCAGCAAGAATGGAGACCGGGACCCCAGCAGCAAGTCACACAGCAGGCGAGGGGCAAGCCACCGTGAGGAACAGGTGCCACCCTGTGGTAAGCCAGGTGGGGACATCCTCGTCAATGGGACCAAGAAAGCCGAAGCTGCCACTGAAGCCTGCCAGCTGCCAACATCCTCCGGAGATGCTGGGAGGGAGTCCAAGTCCAATGCTGAGGAGTCTTCCTTGCAGAGACTGGAAGAACTGTTCAGGCGCTACAAGGATGAGCGGGAGGATGCAATTTTGGAGGAAGGCATGGAGCGCTTTTGCAATGACCTATGTGTCGACCCCACGGAATTTCGAGTGCTGCTCTTGGCTTGGAAGTTCCAGGCTGCTACCATGTGCAAATTTACCAGGTAAGTCCCCAACAGTTCAGGTCAGCAGGTGAACAGAGGAGGAGAGAGCACCCTTGGGCAGTGGTGCCAGCTAGGATAGAACAGTTGACTTCACAGGGTTTGGGGTAAGTTTTATTTATTTATTTTACTTTTGCTGACAAAATTCTCTGAAGCTTAAATGCTCTGACTTAAGTTGTGGTTCTGATCCAGAGAATCCCCCGAGACTTTCCTATTGGTTGAAAAAATGCATCCCTGGCACCACAGCAGACTCATTGAAAGTAATCTCGGGGTAGGGCTCAAGCATTTGTATTTTGATAACGCTTCCTGTATCTGAAGTGTACTTCACATTTGTTCTCGCAGGATAAAGCCTTTGCCTAATTTGTAGGTCAGGTTTGAAGCCTATCATAGCATTACCAGGCAACTTGTGAGAATCTGGACACCAGCCATCTTTGCCTGAAGTTAAATGAGGAATAATCCAGGGCAAGTCCTATTGCCCGGCTGCTGCTCAGCCCCACTGCTGTCTTAGATCTTTCTTTCCTTTCACTCCTTTGCTCGTCTCACTCAGTATTGACTGTCTGCCTATCATGTGCGGGGCACTTAGTGCCCATACAGTGAGTACCTCTGGGCTGTCTCTCTGGGACTCCATGGAGCCATTTGTTCTGTAGGTGTTACCTCAGTCATGCATCTGTGTGGAGGTTGAGGGTGAGGCAGGGTCATCTCAGGGCATGCTTTGAGGAGCACAGGGTCATGAGTAAGAACAAACTTTAAGACCCAGATGAACAGTTTCTAGTTTTTAGGGCCTCATGGGAAGGTTGCTCTCTCCACTTCAGATGCCTCAACTCTTCAGTAAGTACAGCAGCCCCTGAGAAGACGATCAGTTTGAGACCATGTCGTACAGGTATTTAAAATACAGATGCAGTTGTTGTTTTTAATACCAGAACTTTAAGATCTAGTGGCAGAGTTGCCCAGGCTCATCCAGAATTCTTGGTTCCAAGAGTCTCCTTGGCCGTCAACAAAAATATTCATAAAACAACTCTTAGAGAATCAAAAAGGAAGCAGAAAGTCTCTCTGTCTGGGAGGAGACTTTTTCCCTATTGCACTGTAGGAAACAACAGGCCAGAGAGCAGGAGACTTGCTCTTAGCTTTGGGAAGGTGAATGGATTATAAGTGAATGAACCTTTATCAGTTGCCGCCCAGTGCCAGGCACAGTTAGAAGCAGTCAGCATCTGTTAGCTTTAGTCCTCCCCCAAACTCTATGAAGGCTGTGTTCTCAGTGTGATCACTGAGGAAATAGGAACGCTTGGTGGAGGAGCTGGGATTCTAATCCCAATCCTTAGGCCTCAGAGCCTTGCTGCCTTCAGTCATTATAGTCTGTTGCCTCTCTGTTAATGATATCTTTTATCATAATTAATTATGTCCTTTCCTTCCCATTATAGGAAGGAGTTTTTTGATGGCTGCAAAGCAATAAGTGCAGACAGCATTGACGGGATCTGTGCACGGTTCCCTAGCCTCTTAATAGAAGCCAAACAAGAGGATAAATTCAAGGATCTCTACAGGTTTACATTTCAGTTTGGCCTGGACTCTGAAGAAGGGCAGCGGTCACTGCATCGGGAAATAGCCATTGCCCTGTGGAAACTAGTCTTTACCCAGAACAATCCTCCTGTGTTGGACCAATGGCTAAACTTCTTAACAGAGAACCCCTCGGGAATCAAGGGCATCTCCCGGGACACTTGGAACATGTTCCTTAACTTCACTCAGGTGATTGGCCCCGACCTCAGCAACTACAGTGAAGATGAGGCCTGGCCAAGTCTCTTCGATACCTTTGTGGAGTGGGAAATGGAACGAAGGAAACGAGAAGGAGACGGGAGAGGCGCACTCAGCTCAGGGCCCGAGGGCTTGTGTCCCGAGGAGCAGACTTAATGGCTCTGTTCCAGGAGCAGCAGCTAGGATCTGCCTGCTGCCCTGCAGCCAAGCGAGGAATTGGACCTTTCTGGAAATTACCGAAGATCCGGATATTTTCTACTTTACACCTTTCTCTGCCTTGTATCTGAAAGGGCTCTAAAATGCTGTATCATGTTTTAGGCACTTTCTTCATTTTTGGTTATTTTGGTTATTTCTTTTTTGGGGGGGGGAATCCCCCAAAATATTTGAACCTGGCTACATGTTGTGTATCTTCTTTTTTTGAAGCCTTCAGATAGAATAAGCCTGCCATTTCTTGCACAAATTTAGGTTTTTGGTTTGTTTTTTTTTTGGGGGGGGGGAGGGTGTAGAGCCGGGTGGGGAGAATGGGACTGTTAGGTTGAATTAACATTACAAAATGATACAGTGCCAGATCTCAGTTTTGCATATTGTTTTTCAGGGCAGGTCTGTACTGTGTGTAGTGCTGTTTACATGGTTGAAGTTAGTTTGTAATTATTATTTTTAAAGATTTACCCAGATTTGATAGCAGTGTTAACTGTTAACCACATTGCATTAATTTCCAGACAATTGAGAGCTCTTGGAGAGCCAAGGCCAATCAAGAGCATTTGCAGTCTGGTGACAACCCCCTTTTAAGCTAATTTATCCAAAATCCCTATTTCTCTCACTTCTTGCTCATTCCTTCTTTGACCTATTGCATTTCATGTTGAGTTTATCCATCAACATGCTGCACCTGTCAGTCAAGTGAGCAGTTTTATTTTTTTTAGAACACATTGTACTGAGAACCACTTAAGCGTTGAATGCAGAGAAAGCAGTGCTACCTCAGTTTTGCTGGAAGTTGACTTCTTTGATAGTTTTCTTTCTTTGATGAAGTTTCTGTATTTTCATGTTTTAAGTGGAAATACTTTGTTTTTCATTTGTCTTGGAGCCAAAGTTTCTGTTCCTGGTAGTCGGAAGACTGTGCCTGCCGGCCAGCTGACTTAAAGGAAAACTGTGGTATGGAGCTCTGCTTGAATCTTTTTTTTTTTTCCCCCTTTCTGAGTGTCATCAGCTAGCTTACTTGTCTGGCATGTGCAGAAGCCTGGGGCTGGTCTGAACTCTGCCAAACAAATGTCAAAGTGTATTTAATAAATGTGCCCTTTCCCTTCTTGCTGCACCCATGTTGTCACTTAACCCCTAGGAGTTATTTATTATCTTTTTGTTAATGTCAGGCTCATTTGGGGTAATGTGATGACTGTTTAGGTTTACATGATCCTCTTCTCCTTCCTCTACCCTCAAATATGTATATATACATATATTAAATATGTATATATTTTACCTATATAAAATATATATATATACACATATATGTATCTATATTTCTTTCTCTGCCTGCTAAACTGGCCATAAAAGAGGGAGCTGCCTTCAATATATAAAGTGTAAGTAAGAAGAGTGCCAGGGAACATCATAATGGAGGCTTTCGTATCTGAATCTGACCATTTTTACTACAGGAGAACATGAATTTGCCCACACCTTCCTTACAGGATGGGGGCCTGTTGCCCACATTGCTTGCTCCATGTGGCCAGCTTTGGCCATACTGCCACTGGGGCCTGAGGAACTAACGCTGGTCCTGTCTGGTTTCAGTAGAGGGTCCCCTTGTTATTTTTCCATTAACATATATATCCTCAAAAGCTGTATTGGAAGGTGGATGGCAGGAGCTTGTAACAGTTCAGCTTCCAACGCTTTGGAACAGATTAAAGGGAATCTTTTAAATAAAAACTTATAAAAATCTTTACACATTTGAGGTAATGAGAGTTTGTCTATTAAACATTTGGAGTTTTCTCCCCTAATTAGTCTCCCACCCCATCCAGGTATATATTTCTTAACCTGGACAGGAATCACATGCTTTGAGTTCCTTTATTAGTAGTAGCTCTGGGCTCTCATATTTACAGAGATGCTTATTTAAGGAGTTTAGGCTGTTTTTCTACAATTGATACTGAACATACTTGGAATTTTTAAATTTCTAAACCAGATGGTTGCCCCTTCTAGAGTGGCAGATAAAAGATTTTTCTATCAGCCCCATTAAACGCTGACAACACTGCTGGAAAGCTGAAAAGGCTCCTAGGCCAGGTGTCGCTTTTGGTTGTAGCTAAATAAGTCACGAAGTCCTTGTGTAAGAGCTTCCAGGGTCCCTAGTTGTGGGCTCAGTTGTAGTTGTGGTACAGATTCTCTTAAAGAATGTTCTCTTCCAGAGAGTTTGCAACTCTTGTTTTTGCCAACCCTGGATTAGGAGAGTTTGGATGAGGGAGGAGAGGCAGGCTTCACTTGGCCAAGTTACATTTTTTCTGTAGATCAGTAGGTATGTGGGAGAGAGCACAAGAGAGCCGAGAACCTGAGGACTTTAGAGGTGGCTGGATGCTTTCCCCAGACCATAAGCCTGCATTTGTGCATTAGGTTTGACAGGGTTTTTTTTTTTAAACTATTTGGCTTCCTTACCCCTTTCCCCATGAAAGAGCCATTGAGAAATTACTTTTGGTTATATTTTAATGATCCCTTTGTTGAGAAGGCAGAAGAGGGAGCAGTCAGGGAGGGGACTTGCAGGTTTGAGTCCCTGATGCTCAGCAAGGAAGTCAAGCTTCTACAGTATCTCTGGGCCAGCGCTTGACCCTTTTGTGACCACTAGGAAAGCAGCTTAAGTGTGTTGGGTTTATATTTCTGTGAAATGGAAAGCCCCTGTTCCTCTCAGTGTAGAAATAGGTTTGCTGCTTCATGGCAGGTGAGCAATAATTTGGGAGGAAGAAGCCAAATGCTTGCCCCTCATTTTAGCATTGTGTCAACAGGGTGAGATGGAGAGGGGCAGGATGTGGATGCCATGTTGAAGATCTGCAACATTTGAGGGTGACTAAGAGTAGGTGTTAGAAATTTGCTTTGTTTGGGCAAAAGGCTCTGTGAGATGTTTCTTTAGCAATTTATTAGCCAGCTGTATGAGATGAAATACTGCTTTATTGAATCGCTTCCCCCCATTCTTGCCAAATTTGAGTGTATCATTTTTAACTTTACCTCTTCTAATGGCACTTTGCTGTGCTGCCCCTGGTTGCCTCAGTAGTTCTCCTCTCATCCTGCCAGATGAGTACACACAAGAGTTACATCAACCCCATAGATACCCTTATGGTAATGGAAAGAGCTGGCTGAAGATCCAAATCCCAAACTTGTAAGCCCAGGAAAATACAATTGAAAATGTACAAGGCAGTGTTTTCAGCAGTAAACTTCCACTAAAAAGTGGATACAACTAGCCTTCTTGTGAAAGAGGAAAGGATTAAGCCACAGGGCATTGGTCTGAAACAGTACTGATTGTCTAAGGCTGGTGCCAAAATTCAGTCCTCAGGCCAGGAGACTGCAAGGTGTTGGGACTCAGTATTTCACTTGATGGCCTCACATACCATGCCAATACTGAGACTTATAGAATATAAGTTTATGAACCAAAACATCATCTTTTGTAGTGTTTGGTTTGCTGTATTTCGTGAGGTCTTCAGTGCAGCAAAGCCCAAAGGTAGCTGTTTCTAGAATTTATTTCGTTCAGTTGTTTCCTATTTTTCTTGTGTCAATTGTTTGGTTAATGACTTGAATACCTGAACGGACAAAGGTCTTTCTTGGTGGACAAAGATCTTCCTTGGAGGACTCCAGCAGTATTTTGTTTAAGCAGCTATAAGGACTGTTACTGAAATGTTAATTAGGACTCATTTGAGGACATGTGACATTTATGGATCCTCCTCTTACTCCCAGTATCTTTCCTAAGTGTAGAGGGATTCCCACTACCCCCAATCAGAATTATTCCCTTGCTAAGCTAAAAAATATAGCATAGATACCATTTAACCTGGACTTTGACTCCATGTCAGTGAGGATCAGCTCCCCCTTCCCCTTTGAAAGACAGATTGATGCTTAAGCACTAGTTGCAGAAACCAAGATGGTCCAAATAGCTTTGAGTAACCCTTCAGATTCTGCTTCTGATTCAGGTGTGGAGCATCGTGTTCTACCTAGTCCTCTTCTTGGAAACCCAGCCTGCTCTCAGAAACCTCCTTCTACCACCTGCTTTTCCTGCTACTTTCAACACAAATCTTGGGTAATGCCAAAGGAAGCCATTCAGCAGCTGCTGTCCTTTTTCCCCCAACACATATACACTTCCTCTGGGAGAAGTGTTTTTCTTCTCACCCTGGTCCTCAGTTGTGATTAACTGC
Source organism: Ictidomys tridecemlineatus (assembly GCF_052094955.1). NCBI lineage: Eukaryota > Metazoa > Chordata > Mammalia > Rodentia > Sciuridae > Ictidomys > Ictidomys tridecemlineatus. The sequence goes on from NC_135486.1 coordinate 130,946,937, forward strand.
TCTTACCTGTTGCACTAATGAATTTGAATTTAGGTTGCAAAGAGGGAATTTGAAGCAATAGGCAAATGGGGCTTGGATGAATTGGTCTTGCATATATCCTGCCTTAAGCTGCTGAGGTGATGAGTCCACTGCTCATGTGACCCTCCACCTTTGTGGATCCCTCTTGGTTTGGTACCAGCATGTCTGTTTCTTGAGGTTATATAAATTTGACAAAAGTTAAAACTTTTATTTGTATTCTCTGCACTGTTGCACTCTCCAAATGGCCCCTTTTGTCTTTGATGTCTTTAATTTTTTTTTCTACTTTGGAAGGTAACCTGCTGGTGGATTTAATAAATTTGTTTACCTGAGTATTGATATTTTTACAAAAAAAAAAAAAAAGTGAATTTATTCTGGAAAAAGTTCTACCCCCTGGAAGCCTTTGGGGTCCCCAGTACTTGCAGGCAAACATCAAATGAGTTATCATCATAGGGCCACTATACCTAATCTTAACTGAATTCCCAAGAGGAGTAAAAAAATCTAAGCATGTCCCTGGATCTATTAATTTTGCAGTAGTTAATGCAAAGGAGGTAAGTTGACCTGTTTTAACTGCCACTGTGACCTTCGGCAAGTTAGTGAAATTCTAAGCTGTCCTTTTACTCATCTGTAAAATGAATCTCTTAATTCCACAGGAGTGTTAGGATTTCAAAGAAAATCTATAAAGCCCATAAGATAAAAAAAAGTGCTCAATCGTATTAAAAGCTCTCTTTAAGCTTCTCCAAAAGGACTTTGGGTGAGTAATGCAGGGAATAGTGAACTGGACAGGGCTTGGCATGGTCACTTGTGATCTCTTAGGAGCTTTCTGTCTAGGTGAGTTTTCACTAACATCACCCCCAGGGCTCCCATTACATTCTACAAGTCTGATGTGATGGACCACTTTCAACCCTGAGCTTCTTCCATTGTAGTTTTCTGCCTAGGTCTTGTTTGTGTTTAGGAATGTTAGTAACCATGTCACTCATTTCTTTGGTGAAGACCATGATGTCCTCCCCAAAGATTCCAAGCCCCATGTTGTTATCTCCTAAAAATAAGTAAGTACAGCGGCAGGGATTAAATGTGCTTTTTCTTGTCAGTTGCAAAGGGCTTAAAAATTATGGCTATATTCCCTAGCTGGGAAAGTTCTCGGATTTCTTCATTGAGTTGGATTTTTCTTCTTCCTGACCAAGGTCAACATCAGGTGGGGGCTGAACGGGAAATCTAAGGGGTGACTTTTCTTTTAGTATGTCCAAGACACGTGGTGATTCCCCCCAAACAGGATGTTGATTTGTGTATTTGAATACAGCCTGGAGCTATTCCAAGTGTCACAGTGCTGTGCTGGTTACATGCAGCTAAAATTCAATCTTCAGTAAGATGGACAAGCAACTTTCACACAATTGCCAGACTAAGTGTAACTGCATGTGGAATGGACTTCTAACAAGTCAGTGTACTGAAGGTGGTCTACTGGATCCAGAAGAGTCACTTCAGCATTGGCCTCTTGTCATATCCAGTTACCAAAGCAAATAGTTAGAGGGATGATTTTCAGACCCAGCCTAACTCTGAATTTTGACCCAGATGGAAAAGGGTTAGTCTGACTGGGAAGGAGAGGTTAGGTATCCTAACTTGATTTCCTTTCCTTTCCTTTCCTTTGTCTTTTGAGATGCCCTGTCTTAAACCTATCAAGTGCCTATCTAGGTTTAACATTCTTTGTAATATTCTGACCTTGATTCAGAGTGACTGAATGAAATAAAGTCTTGGTAAAATAAAGATCAATAACAATGCAGTCAGCAGCAAAGCATATTAACTCTAGCTGGAGGGTCTAGAAATCCATGCTGATGAGGACTCTTAAGGGCCCTTTTCTTACCTGGGTGTTGCTGCTGAAATTGCTAGTATATTATATATGAAAGTTATATGAATGTTCTATTGCAAAGCAGAAGAAACCATGAGTGCCAGCTCTAGTACATATACTGACTTGTAAAGGATGTTTCCTCCTAGATTGGATAGGTAATGATAGACCAAATCATCTATTTGGGAAAAGTTACCATACACCAAAATAAGTTCTAGATAGAATAAAAGTGGAAATAGAAAAATTTAAATCATTAGAAATATGTGAACTTGCAGTGAGAAATTGACCTCTAGATCAATCAGGACATTCTAACCATAAAAGTACATGGAAGAAACTTAAAACTTAAAAAAGTAAACTAAAAAAGTGTAATAATTAACAAATTGACACTAAATCTGTAAGGAGCCCTTAAAAATGCAGTATGGAAAAGTACTTCATTTTCCATCAGAAAAAATGGGCAAAGGATATGGTCAACTTGCTGAAGGAGAAAAAATTGGCCAAAAAGCTTCTGGAAAAAAAAAAAAAGATATTTGCCAATCTAAAGGGTTTTCATAAAAATAGAAATTAGAATACCAAAAATGGCAAAGATTTGAAACAAATCCATACTGGCAAACAGTAAAGGCTTTCTGGCATTAAAATAACCTTTAGTGTTAATACTCTTTAATCCAATAATTTCTCTTAAGAACTTAAAAGTACTATCTGCCAAGTTTTTACATGTACATATATAGTTGGTAGCATTACTTGGGAAGAACTTGTGTTAATAGGATAGTGTTTTATAAATTATGACATATCAAAGTACAGTATTATGCAGCTATTACACTATCTGTTTTTAAATAATGATGGGAAAAGTTTGAGAAGCTTGTCAAATCTCTGACAGATTATAGGATTAGATGTGACTTTAATTTTCCTGGATTTTCAAATTTCCATTAATGGCTTTTCTATTTATAGAAAAGGAAAGACATTTACAAAGAAGAGGACAAAGGAAACAAAAACAACAAGGCTAAGTGTCTACCCCACTATAGGCTGGGAAATCAGAAAATGGGAATAATGTGTTTAAAACCCAAATCAAAAGTTCTCCAAAAAAGTTTGATTTGTTCCCCCCTCCCCCCATGAGCTACTCTTCTCTAGCAGCTGCATTGGCTGCCTAGAAGGGTGTGGGAGGAAAAATGCACAAACACACTTATGAATGGAATGTGTGTTTTGCAAGAGGCCAAGTTGGCAGCTTTGGCTTCCAAAAGGTGGAAGCATCAAGAACAGAGTGTGCAGACTGAGGTCTCAGAGGCCTAGTGGATCCAGAGCTCTCTCTACAGAATAGAATTAAGGCATACAGGGAAGCCTCTAGCCCTACCTATCCACAAGGAAAAGGTCTTGGCTAGTCTTGGGAGCAAAGTAAATGGTCTAGGTTCAGGGAGCCCTAATCTGCCTTTTCTGCATTTTGAAAACAATCCTCAATTATTAAGCACTAACAGTAGGTTTTCCCTAATATAATTCTCAGAATAACCTTATGAAGTAGGTAATAATTTCCTTATTTTAAAGGTGAGGAAACGGAGGCTGACAAAATAATTCATACACAGTCCACTATTCTGACATTTTCCACAAACTATTCTCCAAATACTCACAATTATTAAAAGTAGGTATTTCCTCATTTTGTACAGATTTGTAAATGGACTCCAATAAGGTTAATTACCTTCCCCAAGAATACCTCAGAGTAGAACCCATCCATATCCCAGGCAGGCACTTATTTTGTCTGTCAAGACAGGAACTCAAGAGGTAAATATCACCTAAGCTCCCACAGCTTTGGAGCTCAGCTGGGCAGGAAGGAATCCAGCAACACTATGAATTTCAAGTTGTTCCAGTCTATACACACAAAAAAAATCATTTGGTAAAACTTAATTTGCCAATCTCACTAGAGAAAAAAAATACTATAAACATCTTGTCAAATAAGGCCCAGTTTTTATCAAATAAGAACCAGTTTGGTTCCAAGCCTATACATAGCTTTGTACATTATTTTCTCTACAAAATCGGACTCAAAACTGTATATACTATTCTGTAGCCCTCTACATTTCTTATATCAAATAATATACAGTACTATCACTGCATGATCTCATTTGCAGTCACAATAATCTAAGATACCTATCCATTACTAAATATGCCAAACACAGATGCTAAATAACTTATCGAAGTTCAATAAAAAGCTGGGATTCAAAGTTAGGCACTTTGGTCAGGTGTGGGAGTACAAATCTGTAATCTCAGTGACTAGAGATTCACAATATTACAGGTTGAAGGCTAGCCTCAGCAACTGACTTGGGGTGTGAGGTGTGGTTTTGTGTTTAAGCACTCCTGGGTTCAATCCCTGGTACTCCTGATGTGCTTCATATTATACCTTTTCTGGAAAATCAATATCTCTACCAGTTTGGAATTGTGTGCCTTTGCCCATGTTCTTCCTAATACAGAATGTTATCAGTAAGAGTTAAGCTGAGCTCTGCTTTTACTGAATTTGAAGAGCCCAATAACCGAGGAAAAGTGGTGTGATACAGGCACCTACTGGTAAAAGGTGGCATTGCAAACACATTCTGAAGGAGAGATTTCCAAACATGGGAATTAGAAGTGGGTTTCCAAGACTGGCAAAGCTAAAACCATGGTGGTGAACTTGTGAGATTTTCCCATTCAGCCTTTCTCCTTCAATTTTATAACACCTGCCAAGGTGAAAACAGTTTGCCTTACAGAAATTTGCTTCAGATATATCAACTTTCTTGATGAACTGCATAACTGGCTGGTTTCGTGATCTATACAAAACTTTATGGGGGTGGAACAAACTCACAAAGAGAAAATAAGCTAGTTTCCTCCCTCACCCTGTCTTAAGATGAGGAAGGCTTGAATTTTAGGCATTTATTGAAAACTTGTGCATGCCATCCATGTAAATGGATTAGACCTGTTAGCCAGTACACCAACTTCCCACACAAAGCTGTCCACTGAATGAAAAGGCCCAGCGGTCTTTGGAGAAGCTGCAGCCTGACCGTCTTCTCCACCATTGCCCAGGAAGGATAAGAAACGGCAAGTGGCGAGCAGACTCACAAACCCATGCTTGGGGTGATGCTTTCCTCCTCTTCATCATCTTTTATTCCCATGAGTCCGAGGCCAGATAGAGATCCATGAGGGCTGCAATAAATGAGGAATGAAGACAAGTTTGTATCAATAGGGTTGAGCCTCCTAGGCTGGAAAGGGTGAAGTTTCAGAGTATGTGTGCATGTCATGGGGCAAGAAGCAGACAAATTTATGGAAAGCTGCTTGCTAAAGATGATTCAATGCAAGAACATTGACTAGTCCCAAGAGGCCTAGCTTTGCCACTTAGGAGAAACATCTCAACCAAAACTCAGTAATTTAAATACTGTAGAGCTTTATAGTTGAAAAACTATCTCACAGGGCTTTTGTGAGAATCACACAATAAAAGCCAGATACACTTAAGCACATATTACATGCCAAGGATCGTTCTGAGCACTTGTCTCATTAAATCCTCAAAACAGCTCATTGATATGAGTACTACTATAACTTCCATTTTTCAAAGAAAGGCTCAAAGACACTATATAACCTGCTCAAGTCATACAGCTGTTAAGAACCAGGATTTCAAAAATGGAAACCTATCTTCAGAAACCTAATTTGCTGTTAATATGTTGTTAATTTTACTTAAAGTATTTTCTAACACCTACTTTATACCAATCATGGTTTGAAAAACTATTAATAAAGTATGTTGTAAAATACTGAGCACAGCACTTATAATTTAGGAGCTATCCAAAGGTTGTTAGTTCCCTGCCACTGTCATGAATATTCATGGAACCGAGTTAGAAGGCCAAGGAGCTCTGTCACAAAGCAGATGTAAGTAAAATGAAAAAAGGCAATATTTGTCTTCCCCTGATGTCTGACCTTAAGCTGCCAAGCACTAGCCTTTAGGGGATGAAGGAGTGGGGCTCTAAGGGCAAAAGAGTCACTCTGATCTCAAATCCCATGTATTTGCTAATTGTATGGCCTTACTAAGTCGTTTAAGCAGAAACTTTCTCTTCGTTTAGGAGAGAATTTCAACCAAAAGTGTATATAGATAGCCTCTTTTAAAGGGTCTGATAAATTATAGCAATGATTATTTCAGAAACAACTAGAAATGTAAGGATTAAGAGCTGAGTCAGGCCTCTGACTGAAGAAACCTATTGTCTGTTTTTCCTGAGCACTTGGTTTCCTAAGGTGTCCACTGGCAGCTGCCTCAGATGATGCCTGGAGAGGTCAGTCACAGCAAACAGACAGTTTAGGAAATGCATATTGCTGCTACAGAAATCAGAGTGTGACTTTTTAAAGAAAGTTGTAACTTGGGTTTTCTTGGCTACTTCAAAGAGGATCTTACTCTCCTTACTTATCAAATTCATCTTAGAATCTTTAACTCAGTCAGAACCTAAGGCTTTACTCCCTGACCCTAATACTCCTTTCCCAAGCCTTCACATTCTGTGGAATATCTAGAAGACTATTTCTGCAAGAAGAATGCTTTGAGCCACGCTTGACTTAGTTTTCCTACTAAATGGAGATTGAAATGTAAGTATTCTACTTGGGAACATAAATACTACTCCTCTATTCTACTTGAGGAGCTTTCTAAGGGCAGGTCTGTGTGTTCCCCCAGAGCCTTTGCTCTTAAGCTTTATTGGCAGCTTCTGGTCACTTTTTAGTATATATATTTTTTTTAATATTTAGCTCTAGTTGGAAACAATCTTTATGTGGTGCTGAGGATCGATCCAGGGTCTTGCACATGCTAGGCAAGCGCTCTACCCCTGAGTCACAATCCCAGTCCTAGTCTCTTACTCTTAAATTAGCCCAGAAGGAAGACATCTCACAAGTAAGTACATGTGTTTTAAGGATTTTATGACAGGAAACAAATCTCACAGAATGTCACAATCTTAAGGGGACTTAATAACACACTTTGATAATTTTAAAAATACTCCAAAAAACAATCCTCTTTCCCTTCCTACTCTATATATTTACTCATTCATCTACCCATTCACTCATTCCAAAACTGCTGATCTTTACTTTAGGATTTAACATCAATTTCTTTTTCAAAAAAAAAAAAAAAAGTTTATAATTTTTAAAAAAACATTGATTTACTCCAAATCCCTCATTTTAGAATAGAAATCGAAACCCACAATGGGAAAAGGTGGCTTGGTCACTTGTGGGAAAGATTGAGATGAACTGGAACTGGACCAAAAGTCCTATTTCTATTCCAGTGTTTCTTAGGCTTAGAATTAGCCAAATGGGCCCTACTTTCTCTTAAACAGATGACAATGGGGGAAAGAGCAGGGAAGGAAAGAGCACACTGATATGTGGGGAGGGTAGGCCCTGATCACTTGATCCTGGGTTTTATCCTAGAACATCTGGACATTTTTTCTAAAGTTAGGCAGTTACTTCTTAATCCAGGGAGACTACAGGACCTAAGATCTCTAGTTTTAAACTGGATGATCTGTCTTGAGGAACCACTATGTGTATTTAATTAATATAAAACCATACCAATGTAAATTGGGAATATAATTCCTATCTCTTAGAACTGCTGAGAATTAAGAGATGACTCATTTAAGTGCTTATTTTGTGTCTGGAAATTATCAAAAGGCCTTTCACCAAGAACAACTTAAGCCTAAGGGCCATAGGCATAACAGAAAATCCATCAGTCCTTACCTAGTGGTTCCTGGCAGGAGGATGACACAAAGGGTACCTGGGCTCAGGCTTTGGTAGAGCCTTCCAATCTTCCGGCTCCAACGCCAGGCTGCTATCTTTGGGTGGTCCGCCTTTAAATTCTGGGATTAAAGCCATGTGTCAACACTTAGAATACACATTATCCACCTTTGGAGGGGATATAATACTTCCTCAGGCTCTAAGGCCATGAAATCCCTATATAGGTTCTGGACAGATCCCATTGAAGCCCACCTGTGGGCCTTCAGGCTGGTTTAGAACCTCCTTATAGGAAGAGAGGTGCTATCCTTTCCTCCACTGAGGACCCCAAGCTATGGTAGCCATGTCACTGAGGAGGCCTTTATGATTAATATCTTTGTGACTTTGGGCAAGTCACTTACCAGCTTTTGCTTCCATTTATCATCTGCTAAGTGTGGGAGATTAGACTAGGACAGGGTTTCCCAAGCTTCACTCATTCTCCTCTTTCCCCTCTTACGTGCCTCTTATATTTTCCTTTAAACAGAGGAAACTCCTTCTTAGCCTTGTGTAAGTAGTACTACTTGAAGTTTAATGTGGTCATATACTTTAGTTAGAAAAGCAAGTCGACATAAGCGAGAAAGCAAAAAAGCCTATCTACAACTATTAAAATTTATTTTGTGTGTCTACAGTTTGGGAAACCCTCAATAAGAGTTGTCCAACTCTCTGGCCACCCACCTCAGTCCCTCAATTCCCTCAGAGAGCCACCTTCAAAGGCTAAAAACCTGATTTTAGCAGCTATGGAAGGGAACACAGTATGAGAAATCAGATTTGGCTAGGGCTACAAGAAACTTAAAAGTGACATAGGATGGGTCAAAGTAGAAAAAAAAAAGTGATGGATCAAATATCACTGAGTAGGACTGTCCTGACTAATCTCCAGGAACATGTAGGTCCAAGGTCCAGAGCCAAAGTAGCTGCTTTCCCCCTCTAACCCCAAACATTCTCACTCACCTGCAAGGTCTCCTGCTCTGAGGGAGGAGGTCTAACTCTAAGACCTGGGGGCCTTCTTGATTCAGGTGGTAAGCCCCTAAGCCATGCATGGAGGTGCCTGGGGGTTAGGGCATGCCTGCCTTTCAGCTTCCAGTCCTTGCCTGTTAGGATATGGAGGGCCCTCTGGGCATTGCCAAAAGTTTTGAATTCTGAAAGCAAGAACAATCCCCCCCCAATATTCTGTTACTAAGATCCAAGAAAGTTGATCAGTGTGCAAGCTAGAGCCTGGCTGCAGCCCAGGGGTGGGAACCAGCGGGAGGGACAGAATTAGGAGCTCAGGCCTTGGTTTATCCTAGGAAGGCTTATTTGGTGAAACTTTCCCCTCTCTGACCTCCAGAGGTCACCACCATCCCCAATCTCCTCCTTCACGTTTACATTTGGTGTTATAGACTTACTCAGGAAACAATATTTTTTCCGTCTTCCGCTTTTAGGATCTGTAGGCACAATCACAGCTTCCAGGCCAAAAAAGAGATTTGGCAATTCCTGTAGATGTCCTAAGAAATTTTGACTAACTCCAGACAGATAAATAGTATCTCGGTTCTCAGAATCTTGTTCCAGCTCATTAACAAGTGTGTCACAATCCAGAGTGAGTTCTGTCACAGGTCTCTGTACCTAACCAAGAAAACGTGGTATTAGTGATGGAGAGTCACCACTTTCACTTTTGAGCCTGTTACATATAAATAATTTAGTCTTGTAGCTTCCTAATCTGTAAGGAGGCTACAGAGTTGCTAAAGACTCTCCATCAGAGTCTCATGCCTGGGTCTCTCTAGGACATTTTGTATGTCATGAGGCACTATAAGATACAGGCTGTGCTAGGTCAGGCCTAAGTGCAGGGGCTACTTTCAGCTTTCTCTGACCACCTTACCTTTATGTGTATACCTTCTACCAGAACGCCATTCAAGGACTCTATGGCCAGCTGGGCAGCTTCCAGGACTTCATACCGTATATAGAGATGAGGCTGCAGAAAGACAAGTTTTCTTCACTACTGCTTTTCAGTACAAACTGCTAGAGAAAGAGTTGGGAAAAGGACTGAACTACAGTGGCCAAAACCATCAGAATGAATGCCCTTCCTATACTGGGCTAGACAGCTGGTGACTACAGATGGTCCAGGAATTGGTTCTTGGACAATGACTAATCTTTATTTACCATTTGAACTCAAAGCCCACTGCCCTGGGTTGTATGGGGAAAGCACTAACAAATTCCTTATTACAACTTACTTTTTATAACATTATAAATCACTAAATTCATTAAAGTTTACAGGCAGAGGTTCCAATTTGTTTTATTAGCTTGACTTTAGACAGGTAGTCTTCTTATAAGCTTAGACAGGCCAAATTCTTCCAAAGTCTAGACCACATGTTCCATCTGCTTTTCTATTTGCTGACTCAAGGGTACCTAAATCTTTGTGATTTTCTAAGCATCATCATGGAGAAAAAGCACTTCCCCCATAAAAAGCTTTACAATGATCTCACAAAGATGACACCAAAGACAATCAAAGAAAAAATATACTGGACTTCAGTAAAATTTAAAACTTTTATGTAAAGGACACTTGATGCACAGTGTCAGCAACACACGGAAGGGGAGAAAATATTTGCAAATCATACATCTAATAAAGAACTAGTATCCAGAATTTACTAAGAACTCCACAACAAAAACAACCCAATTTAAAAGTGGGCAAATACCTCTATAGATACTTCTCTAAAGATCTACAAATAGCCAATGATATTCAACGTCATTAATCTTTAGGGAAATGCATGGAGAAATTAAAACCCCTTTCCTCAGCTACCTAGCTCCTCTTTCTGGAGAGCTCCATTAAATTCACTGCATGCTATTCTATAGATTAATAGTATTATACTATATCTTTTAATTCTTTTCATGGTTTCTTCCCTATCTCTACATAATGCACTTATTCAGAATGTTATTACTTCAGATATCACCATCCATTTGTACTCATTAAATAATACTGATATAAAAATGAAGATGGAAACAATCGTTAAAGTTTTATTTTTTTTTCAGTTGTAGATGGATACAATACCTTTATTTTATTTATTTATTTTTATGTGATGCTGAGGACTGAACCCAGTCTCTCACATGTGCTAGGCAAGCACTCTACCACTGAACTACAACCCCAGCCTCCCCCACACTTTAAGAATTTAAACAATGAAAAACAAAACAAAAAAAAAATAGAATGTAAGGAAATAAAATAATTAGTGTAAATTGTCTAGAAACTGTAGGTGTGTAATTATTTTTTACTCCACAAAATAATGAAGTTATGGCCTCTCAGCATCACCAGTTGCTGTGTGTGCGGAGGACCGAGCTAGCTCGCAATAAACACCTCTTTGCTGCTTAAAAAATAATAATAATAATGAGGTCACATCAATAGATCTTAAATCAATCCACTGTTAGAAAAAAATGTTCTTTGTAAATCCTGGTATAGAAAGTGCCAAATTCTTGAGTGTGTATTAAAGCTCTTCTATACTTAAAGATAGATATTTTTTCTAGCTATGAGTCTACCTTATAGTTGATACTTCAAGATATATAGAAGTCATAGTTCTTTCTGAAAGGGCACTTTGTCATTTAAAACTGAGCACAGTCAGAAGGCTCACAGGCTACATCCAACCAGACATTTTTGGTCCAGCTACATAATTTTTAAGAAATTTGGAGCCAACATGAAAATTCACATATTTCTCAATTCCCAAAACAAAACCAAAAAAAACATACTCCAAATCAGAAAATCAGGCAATTCAAGGTATACATTCTTACAGGTCAACAACTGCTCGCTCCTACCAGACAGTTGAAGACAATCAAGCTCACTTCACTAATATCTGTTATCAGCATGGTTCCAGAAATCATCTGAATTTCTAAAACTAATCTAGAAGATCAAAATATAAATTTTCTCATTTCCTTACCTGATGCGTTTCAAGAACAAGAGTCATTGTACGAACTGGGCCAAAGCTCTTAAATAACCTCTTCAGAGCCCTTAGGTTACAATCTTTGCTAAATGGCCCAGCATAGATAGTTGACATCTCTGTCCACTTGATCCGCATCTAAATGAAAATAACAGAATATAAGGAAAAGGTGGATGTGGAAAGAGAAATGAAATTTGAGTCAAAACATGGGATAATTCCACCTCAAATTTTTTTTACCTAAATACTTGGCAAATATACAAGATTTTATTTACAAGGATTTTCAGTTCAACATTAGAAATATTTATTAAAATATTTTAGGAAAATTTATTAAAGCACCATAATACTGTCAATAACAGGTATACCATATAGTGAAAAACCAAGCATCCTTTAAAAATGAGAAAAGATTACAATGGTTTTAATGAAAAAAAAAAAGAAGTCACAAAACAGTGAAAAAAAATCTGTCATAAAAGGCTTGCATTACTTTCCTTTATTAAAACTATTGTTTAACAGAACCCATCTACTTACCCTTTTGTTCATTTCCTCAGTGAGGAGAGGTGAAAAAGGCTCAAAAGAGAACTGAACAATACTGAATGGGTGGAAGTCGACTTGCCTTCTGGCCTGCTCAAAGACCTGCAGAAAACAGCAGAGCCTAGGTAAAGTAGGAGCCTCATACCCACTCTACTGTGGCTCTAGGACGGTGCTCTGAATGCAACCTATGAAGGCACAAGAAGTCACTCACCTCTTTATTTGAGAGGCACTTAATAGTTTCACAATTTTTAGAAGGGAGTTCAATATTATCTGTCTCTTGGGATAAAAAAAGGAGCTTCTGATCAACTGAATCTAAACATTTCAAAACACTGTAAAGAGGCAGAAAGGAAAGAATAATTGTTTTCCATATCCTGACATTCTTTATACCTACAACATCTCTTAGCAACATATATTCAAATTTAACTACCATTAACAATTTAGTTTCTCAAATGCACTAGTCACATGAGATTAATGGTTACCACCCTAAGTATCACACATATAGAACACTTTCATCATTGCAGAAAACAGAATTAGACAGGAAGGGAGGGAGGGAGGGAAGAAAGACAAGACATTCCAAGCCTTCTATCAAGGTTTGGGCCCAATCCTAAGGATCTTATACATTATTTATTGGCAAGAGTCAAATCCTTTGAGTCTATTTTGTTTTTCCTAATGTGTGATATATCAAGGTTGTAGAGTGAGTCTTCCAACCAAAATACCAACAAGTCTATCATCTCCAATGCTATTTAGTTCAATGTACTAGTCTTATTATTTTGTAAATTTAGTCACTTAATTTTATACTAGCCCCTAGATTCAGAAAATTATAAATTAGATACTCTATCTGCCTTTGCTCTTGTTTAGAACTGGAAAAACATCACCTTTTGTATGTGTACTGAAACTTTTCTCTTATATTTCTTATTTCTTGGTCTCTCCATAGCTCCTCCAGATTGAGTTCTGCAATCTAAAAGAAAACGTGATAAATTTTAATTTCTTGCAAAGCATTTGAGGTTAAAAGAAATACAACACCAAAACCAACTCAAGCTTTGTTCTGTTTATTTTAACCAGGCTTTGCCACTGCCAATCTTGGGTTGGCTTCAATAGTTACCAGATGGTTTCTGGCTGTGCAGTCAAGAATAGCAATCTGTTACCAGCCACCGATATTAAATGACATGCACCTTTTGGAATTAATAAGATTGGCTTTTATAGCAACATTAGGAAAAAAAAAAGTCTAATTAGTTTAATGAACAAACATGAAAAATCTACCCTAACTGATTTTTATTCTTTTTCCATAAAGTGGGAGTCTACCTGGCAATTGTGATGCTAAAAATATACAATTAAAAAATTACTTAGAATTATGATTTAAATAAAAATGAAAAAGTACAGAGTTCACTGACACCTATGACCATTTTTACTTATTAGTAATAAATTAGTATGATGCATTTGTCAAAATGAATGAAACAATATTGGAATGTTATTATTAACTGAACAAACTTAGTTCAGATTTCCTTAGTTTTTAATCCAAGTGAAATATAATTTTTACTAGAAATCAAGCACATTCTCCAAAAGTGGTCTGAGAACCCTTGGGGTTCCAGAGACCCTGCAAGAATGAGTTTAAGAGGTCTTCCTTTCTCCAAATGCACAACTCAACAGACTGAATATAGACACAGAAATGAAAACCTACCTGTATTTCCATTGATATTAAAGATTTGCAAAATATATAAAACATTTTCCCACTAATTTTTGAAAATGCTATTTTCTCTTGATATTTTTTACTTATGGTATTTTCTATTGATATATTTCTATTTCTATTGAATATAAATAAGTATTAAAGATATTTTTCTCATATTTAATTTCTAATATGGTAAGTATTGATATATGGTCCACAAACAAAAGCTCTTTAAAGATAAGGAGTCTTGAGACCATCCAGTTCTCGGAACCCATGTTGAGGTGGTTTGGGGAGGGGCTAGCCCTCATGTCAAATCTAGTCATATTATACTGGATCACAGCTGGGCCCACTGTGGATACACTGTGTATAGTTACTTTTGCACCATAACAGCAAGTTGAGTCTAACTGTGATAGAGACAAAGTCTACAATATTTATTATCTGGCCTTTATGGAAAATAAAGTTTATTGAACCTTGGTAAAAAGCAGACATGCTTTAAAAGCTTAAAGTCCTGGTTTGAATTCTGGTTCCACCAGCCAGTTATTTAATTTTTTAAAACTTCAGAATGCTACTGTATGACACTGGAATAATTTGTCTCACTGGTTTGCTGTGAGGATTAATTAAGATAATGTCTATAAGGCGTTTTAGAACAGTGGACTTAGTAAGAGCTCAGTGAATGACAACTATTACATTTATGAGCCCAAATAAGATCTTTTAGAATGTCTTTATACCACAGTGACATAGAATACTATTAAGTTACTATTTTACATGGATTACAATTTATTGCATGACAGTCACAATGGAAGTTATTGTGTAAATTATAGTTTAGAATGCACTATAATTCTCTAAGAAACTATTCTCTTCAATGTCTCTTATGTTATTCTAATCTATATACACTGACATTAAAACAATAGTACATCCCACATTCCATTTGAATAGATCAGAAATCTGACAGACTTATTTTGTAATTATTGGCATCGGTTACAATAGTCACTGCCAACAACATGGTGCTTAATATATTCAAGACACGGTGCTAAGAGGTTTATACACAGTCTCTCATTTCCCTCATCAACATCCCAGAGAATTGTGTATTCCCAACTTAGAAATCTAGAGACAAGCTGTTTGGACAAACTGCCTACATGATACAACTAGATTCTGTAGAGAGTATATTTAAAAAACAAGTAAGCACAACTTCAGAGACTATATACTTTATTTTACCACTGCATTATCCTAGTGATATGGGTCTTAATTCCAAACACATGCTCAGCTCAATCACACATATTTATTTAGAAAGAAATGTATATAATTTATAATATATATATATATATATATACACCATCTAGGTATATGGTCGTTTGATCCAGTCCCATAATTTTAAGAAAGGCAAACACACTGATCAAAGATACTAACCTTCTTTGGGCCATACTTGAGAAAATATTGAGCTAATTCAAGGGTCGCTGTAGCATCCTCTGTGGCATCATGACCATTTCTTTCCAAGCACTGAATATCCTTCCTGGAAAGTCAAGATAAAATTGACATACCTGGGAATATTTTATTCTAACTAACCCTCCAACCCTGAGAGAGGCGCTGAAAATGCAGCTTTATCATCTGGACAAAAGGCTACCCAACAAAAAGTCTAATCTACTCCCTTTGGCCAGCAGTTCCTTTTCTCATTTCTTAGACAAAGCAACTGTTTTCCAGAAACTTTTACAGAATTTTCCAGAAACTTTATTTACATTCAAGTGTTTATATGCACATCCATATCGTATCAATGCCTTCCTCTGCAACACCATTTTATTCTAAGTAATTTCTTTATTTTGTTTTTGTGCTACTGACTATTGTACCACTGAGCTATATTCCCAGTACTTTTTATTTTTAGATAGGGCCTCACTAAGCTAGCCTCAAACTACTCCTTCCCAAGCTGCTGGAATTATAGGCATGTGCCACCATGCCTGGCTTATGCTAGGTAACTTCGTAAGGGGTCTCCACATTAGCACAGATGCAACCATTTTTTTAAATCAAAATGTTCATTATTTCAGATAGAAAAAAAAAGAAGCTGGAAATGCTATTTTGAACCATGTTATATCAAACATCTTTCTACATGTATTGACACACAGAATGTAAGTTATATTTTGAAAACTCAGCTAACTTTTATGTTATTGCCTGTCTGGCTCTACCCATCAAGCCTCCTCAATTGATTATAAGTCCTGTCTCCGTAATTTTTGCATTTCATATGAACTAAAAGGAGTCAGGTGTGGTGGCAGTAACTCAGTGACTCAGGAGGCTGAGATAGGAGGATCTTGAGTTCAAAGACAGCCTTAGAAATTCAGTGAGGCCCTAAGCAAATCTGTCTCTACAGAAAAGGGTTGGGGGGTGTGTGGTTAAGCACCCCTGGGTTCAATCCCTGGTACCAAAAGAAATGAAAGGAATAATATTTACAAAGTAAAAGGGAGAAAAGAGACCTTGAATTTTGTAATATGTACTATCAAATGTTATGCTAACTTGTGTGTAATTTATCAAGATAATATTGCAATAGGTAAAATAAACATACCCCAAAATAGCTTTGGCTAAGAACTTTAGCTTGAATCTTCTGCCCTGCTCTCTGGCATAAAGCAATGAGGTATCAATAACATATGGATGAATCATCTGAGGAGGAAAAAGAATAGAATGAGTAGCATCTTATGCTATAGGCAAAAACCATTGGGTTGGGGGAAGAGCAATGCATTGGATTAGAGATGAAGCAGAGCATGCATTTATAATAGACAATGTCCTGAAATCACATACGCACTTTCAATGCTCGAAGATCAAGGTCTAAGGAATGACCAACTAACACCGCATCAGGAGGAAGCAGTGCTTTTAACTGCCTCTGAACGTCTTTCAATTTTGTCTTCACTGGGTTAAGCATCTTCTTTGTGATTCCTGAATAGCTTTCAATAAATATAGAAAGGGACAGACCAAAATATTAACAAATTTTTCTCCCCAAAAAGTCTTTAAAAAGAATAAACATTTTCCTGTGTTCAAGGTACAAAAGGTTGCAAATACAAATAAGTAGAGGAAATTAATAGTTAGCCATAATCCCATTAGAGATTATCACTATTTACATTTTAGTAGATATCCTTCCATATTTGATACACATTTATTCATGAATATAATTTACAAAAATGCAATCATAACTCATGTACTGCTTTATAACATGCTTGTCACTTTAAATATATCATAAGTTTCACATAACACATCCTTTCATCCTTTTAAGTGTATTCCATTATATGCATGACTTATTAGAATTAAACCTTTACTTTTATATATTCCCATATTTTGCAATATTATGACAAATGTGCTTGTGCATACATCTTTGTTAATGGGACAGTCTATATAACTATCATGTCTCATGGTCTCTCTATGCCTAAGTAAGCAAAAATCCATATCTTAAAGGATGGAAACAGTAATGTTTCAATGACTTTTTCTTTGCCTAATTACTATTGAGTACATTCTGAAATGACATGCTAATCTTTGGAAAAAGACTAAAATTTTGAGCCTCAATATCTTTTATGGAAAAAATAATATTACTTTTTTTATGAGAGTTCAAGGCAGATTAAGTAGTAAGATCATTTGACTGCCAGATGTTGTCTTCAGATTTTCAGGTCTTACCAGAAAGCAAAGCTCCCTCCAGTTGTTTGGCAGTTAATGAAGAGTACTGGGGATTCTAGGATAAGGAAGATAATATTTTGCTGACAACATCACAAGAATATTAGAGGACAGGAAGGGCAAAAACATTACCCATTAACTGTATGTGAAACTTCAATATTAAAATATCAAGGTATTGCCCAAACTTTTCTGATATTAGATAAGGAGATAAAATCTATGTAAACAGAAGCTATGAGCCTTTCCTGTTAAGTCTTATTCCATTCTATCTAATTTGAGAGCTCTAAGAAAGCTCAAATAAAAATAAAAAATACCAGGTGACGTAGTCTATAATCTTGTCATCAGGTTTGACCAACTCATCCATAAGACATGATCCTCCTTCAGCAACCAGTGAAATGCGTGTTAGTTCTCTCCCCTTGGATGTGATGCACTGAAAGATCAGAACAGTCAGGCTGCTGAACTATAAAAGCTATTGCTTCCTCTCATTCACAACTGCCACCTAGCCTCAACCATCAGAGTCCCTGCAGCAGTGGCAAGATGTATACTAGAGGATCCAAGATGAATAAAATTAAAGCTAGGCAGGTCACTGAATGTAATAAGCAGTGAAGTACAATTTCTCTGGGAAATGATGTTCTCAAGGAAGATGAATAGAAATAATAACTATACCTACCATTTATGGAAAGTATATTATATCTAGTATTGTGGTAAGTACAACTAATAGCTTATTTTGTGTATGTGTGGTACTGGAGATTGAACCCAGGGGCACTTTTACTACATCCCCAGCATTTTTTTTTTAAAAGATAGTTTTGCTAAATTGCCCAGGCTGGCCTTAACCTTGCAATCTTCCTGCCTCACCTCATGAGAAGCTGCCATTGGAGGCATGCCCCACTGTGCCCAGCTCAGATAGTTTATGAGGTAGCTTTTTTTTAAAATCCCAACTTCAAAGAGAGAAGCTGAGGCTAAGAGAGGTTAGGGGACTTGTTTTTTTAATATTTATTTTTTAGTTCTCGGCGGACACAACATCTTTGTTGGTATGTGGTGCTGAGGATCGAACCCGGGCCGCACGCATGCCAGGCGAGCGCGCTACCGCTGAGCCACATCCCCAGCCCTTAGGGGACTTGTTCAAGGAGATATAGACACAGCGAAGACAAAGACACACATCTTGATTGTTTCAAGATTCCAAAATATTACCTGTTAGTAACTCTAAGAATTAAAGAACATAAATGTTCCTGAGTACTGAAAGATGCACTTTGAAAGGAGTTACTAAAATTAGGCAAACCAAAACAGTGCTAAAGCAGGAAAATCCTACTTCTAATCTTCAATGTGTAAATCTGAACCAAACCAAAATATTAAGGCAGAGTTTTCATAGCAACAACAATAAAATACCTGTTCAAATGACAGGTGTAAACCTCGAAATAATGTGTAAAGACTTACCTAAACAAAGCAACTAGCTGAAAAACTTACATATCTATTTTTCACAGATTCACATTTCCTAAAATATACATAAAAGGGCCTATTTTCAGCTATTTAAACTGAATACTGGAACTAAATGCATTCATTCACTAGTCTATTAGAAACTGTCTCATACTAACTTCCAGTTTCCAATATTCTAGCTCAAAAAAAAAACAAAGCGTACTTACCATTTCACAATCAAGCCCAAAGAGAGGGCTGTTATCTGTTACAGATCCATTACATTTGGTAGTTATAAAGTTTTCACAATCAGGAGAACCTAGCAGGAAAAATAATATTTGCCTTTAGAAATTAGAGATGGTAGTGAGGTGCAGTGGCCCAAGCCTGTACTGCTAGTGACCCAAGAGGTTAAGACAGGAGGATTTTTGTGGTGCTGGGGCCTAAACTCAGGGCCTTGTCCATGCAAGATAAGAACTCTACCAACTGAGCCATATCCCCAGCCCCAGGAGGATTCTCAAGTTCAATGCCATCCTCAACTTAGCCAGACCCTGTCTCAAAATTTTAAAAAGGGAGAACTGCCTGGGGAATGTAGCTCAGTGGTAAAGTACCCAAAGGTTCAATCTTCAACATAAGCATACACACACACACACACACACACACACACACACACACACACACACACACAGAGAGACTAGAAATGGTAAACATCACTCTAGATTCATCCAGGCAAACAAAATATCAAATATATTTCCTAGGCACCTTCTCTATATTAAATAATAAGAAATCAAAATATGGTTTAGCCCAGAAAGGCAACCCCAAATCTGAGAGGCATCATACTTGCTACTCATCTATACATCAATGGCAATAATGCCAAAAAATTACTAAACAAACAACATGGGGCTGGGGATGTGGCTCAAGCGGTAGCGCGCTCGCCTGGCATGCGTGCGGCCCGGGTTCGATTCTCAGCACCACATACAAACAAAGATGTTGTGTCTGCCGAGAACTAAAAAATAAATAAATAAATTCTCTCTCTCTCCCCCTCTCCTCTCTAAAAACAAACAAACAAACAAACAAACAACATGCTATGCACCTTTTATACACCAACTGACCTAGTCCTATGTAACTGATCAAGATTCTGAGCCTAGTCCTGCTCTATTAAAGAAATGAGGCATTAGGTATTAGAAAAATGTTAAAGACAGGGCTGGGGATGTGGCTCAAGCGGTTGCGCTCGCCTGGCATGTGAGGGACGCTGAGTTCGATCCTCAGCACCACATAAAAACCAAATAAAGATGTTGTGTCCACCGAAAACTGAAAAACAAATATTAAAAAAAATTATCTCTCTCTCCCCCCTCTTTAAAAGAAAAATGTTAAAGACATACTGAGAAGGAATGAAAGAATATGGAATGAGAAAGAATGAAAGGCAATAAATATTAAATATTTAATGTTATTTAATATCATTTTCATACACTATCTTAAATAATCACTTTACCAATCATGGTTTATATCCCTTAATTTGAGAAACAATGCACTTCAAATATTTTCTTGTAAAATATGAAAAAGTAAAAATCTCCCATTTGGAAAGTAGCCAGAAAAATGAACTTTCAGCAACAGTACTTAAATAAACTGTTATCAACATTAGATTACGTCTAAGCCAACCTTGTAATGGAAAGTTAAAAGTTTTCATTTCCTCCTCTGTCAGAATGCATCGGAGCAAGCCCACTTTTTTAGAGTCATACTTTTGAATGATAGGGTCATTCTGCAGGTTGATGTTAGGTTTTGTAATGGCAGACGGTAAAGATTCTAAAACAAAGAAATACAACAGAATGTATGTTAGGATGTCTAAGAACCTTATGACATGCATCCTAACATTGTTGAAGACCCAGCCCCAGCTTTCAAGGGCAGCTGCTATCTAATACAGTTGTAATAATACAAAGAGAATAAATCCCAGTGAAATATAAAAATAAAGGCTATAAAAGAAAGAATGAAGATTATGCTTTAGGCTCAAGTGGTCAGAGTTCAAGAGAGGAAAAGATAGAAGCTGAGTCCTACATGGAAAAGGCAGAATTCTGATACTGGTGTTAGTCCTATATGTTATAGTGCCTACACAATAGTCCATTCTAGCAAATCTACTCCATCTACTCAAACGGTCATCTACTATAGCTATCTACTCCAGTAGCACCAACCTACTTCTTAATTAGAAGCTATCAGTGTTTGTGTTAAGGATGTGGACCTGGCTCAAGAAGAACTAATGTAAAGAATAACCAATAGTCTATAGATATTCCTTGTGGAAACATGCTAAAATGGGACATTTTAGCAATGCTAATGGACTGCCTATCTTAAAAATTTTAACTAGAAAATATAGAGACTTGACCAATTAGAAGACAAAAGAAAACACATAAGTTGATGTTATGAAAGAAATGGAGAACAGCTCTTAAAGCCAAAGAGTCATAAGCAGAAGAAGACATTCTAGGTAAGACAGAAATATATATAACTTGGCTTGGCAGTGACTAGACCACTAAGAAGAAAAGAGCTGTATGCGAGTGGAGTGTAAGAACCAAGACTAAATGAAAATGATGAAAGAAAGACCATCACACGTGCATGCCAGGCCCAAAAGTTTGACCTCTGGTCATTCAGTAAGTAACTGGGAGCAATAGAAAGTTCTTGAGAAGGGAAGCAACATAATAATTTAAGAAAGATCAACCTCCAATATTTGTGGAAAAAATGCAGTAGAAAGAAACTAGAAAAAGCTTTGTTGGGGAAAAAAATTATGATTCAGGTCTAGAGCAAGATGCTAGAAGGGACAGTGGAAAAAGAATAGACATAAATACAAGAAAAACTGGTACAGAATGGTGACAATAATTCAGTCAACAAAATACTTATAACTGTTTATTACATGCTCAGCATTGCTGCAGACACCAAGAATTCCAATGAACAATACCAACAAAATCTCCTATTGAACTTAAATGATAGTGGGGAAGATATATTAAATAAATATTAAATATTTAATGCATCAGGTGGGGATCAAATAGAGTGAAGTATAGGAGGGGGGCGATAAGGATTAGCAAGGCATGAAAACTGTTTGTCATAGGTCTCTGATAAAGTGACATCTGAATACAGATATAATAAGGGAATAAGCCATGCAGGCTGGGGGACAGGGAGCTATAAAAACAAAAACAAAAAATGTAATTCTAAAATTCAAGACTGGTGTCTTCAAGAAGTGTACCAAGAGGAGATAGGACTTAAAGACAGGAGCCCATTATTTGGGGATGAGAAAAATTTTTTACCTATAAAAAATTTGGGGAGACAATGAAATATCCATTAACAATGTCCATAAGGTAGATGAAAATCTAGAGATTATAGAAATCATCTATGAAGAAATCATCCATGAAGACTGATAAGTAAATCTATAGGACATGGCATTACCCTGCCTCTCCAGCTTCATCTCTACCTCCTAGCGCCCTCAACATTCCTAGTTGCTATTCTTCAAACTTCTTTTTTCTATTTTTCTTTCAAATTAAGATTTTTATTTGAGCCTAAAATCATGATGACTCATGATTTATTGAAAGATATTTAAAATACAGTGTATGTTAAATCAGACACAGCTTCAAATTAGATATGGGCATCTATCGGAGAAGGAAACAAAGGAAAGGTAGAAAATTAAAGATGTTGAGACGAAGGATAATAGGAAGCACTGTTCTTAAGGACATGTGAAGGAATTACTGGTTATTCTTCACTTTTTTTCATGTTCCTTCAGTGCAATTATACATTATTTAATTATTTTTGAACACATAAAATGTAACTGGACAATATTTATCTTTACTGTATGCATGCTCAAATAAGTTCTATTCTATCCTTCCACTCACCTCCATCCCCCCAAAACAGAGTTAGCTTAACTTGCTGGCAAGATATAATCCACATCTTTAAACACAGCTACTATGGATAATATATACTTTCAAGAAACTTTAATTGCTGAGTCTATAGCTCTTGCTGGAACTAGGAGCATCTATATTTCCCATTCATCACTCAAATAGTTATTAGTAAGTGTTCCCAACATTAGTTAAAGGCAAAATCTTCCTTTTCCCCTGTATGCTAGTACAAAGATCCAATCATGGTTCAGAAATTATTCACAGTAATTCTTAAGACTCCAGTGTTAGTGATATCCAAGTATCCTTAGCTAGAGTTTCTGAGCTATGACCCTGGCAGTGGTTTCTATGTATAACTGCCCTACGCACCTGCCCATTTTTTTCCTTAAAAAAAAAAAAAAAAAAAAAAAAAAAAAGCCTTCTGACTCAGCTAGTCAAAATTCAGTTTTGTTGCCTGCATTAATACACTTGATAAACAGAGTCATAGTCATACCTTCGATGGTCTTAGGCAGATATCCAGCTGTTTCCTTATTTTGTAGCCCAATAATATCTGCTAGAAAATTAGATGATGGAGGAGGCAAGCGGAATTTCTGAAATTAAGATTTTTATAAAAATGTTTGAGAGCAGTCGAAATAGTATGAATGGTCTAGAACTTTGTTAGCTCAGTGCAATGAAAGGTCTAGACCTTAACTGTTTGCATTGTAAAATAAAATCCATTTCCTTAATATGGAAGTGACTTGGTAAACAAAGCCACATTAGTATTAATAACCACCTGCTGGAAATTTTGTCTTTCATGTTACACCTTGTAATAAAAAAAAAAAAAAAAAAGGAGAAACATTATACAAATGTACAACATTTTTGTATTTTCAAAGCTCTTCAATATTTATTATTTCACTAGACAGCATTTAAGGTAGTGAAAACAGATAATAATAGGATAAAGAGGGTGAGAGCTCTAGCCCTAAGTTTAACCTTCACTTTTTATAGCTGTAACTTGATCAAGTTACTCAGTTTCTTAGGTAAAAAACAGGGATAAAAACTCTTATAGGATTATTGTACAATTAAAAGTGATGAATGCAGTATAATTAATATAGAATTTAATATATAGGAAGTGCTTCATAAAATGGAGACTCAGGGAGATTAAATTAGAGTTAACCAAACACCTTCAGAAGTAAATGGATAAAAGAAGCCACTAGGGAATGGAGGCAGCTATGGGAAAACAGAGCACATGCCTTTTCAAGATGACAGCTGCTATTCAGTTCTGCATACCCTTCCTAAGGGGGCCCAATCTTATGATTTTTTAAAGAGGTAAAAAAATAAAGATTTTATATAAACTTTATAATCTGAAAATATCATACCCCAAATTAAATAGGACAATATCAATCTGGAAGATACAGACTATAATTTATAAACAAGTGTAAGAAAATCAGAGAGAAATCTATTATCATTAACATGAGGCCTCTAACTCTCTATATTCCCTGCCATTTGTTAGGTGGTCATGAGGCATGTTTTCAGATACATGTATTAGTCTTAAAATGATATGACCTAACTCACCCCCTCTAATACAAAGTTTTCTTAACTTACGTGTTTGAAAGCTTTTCGGAGAAATCCAAACTCCAAATAGAACCTGTAGAAGTGTAGTTGACTCATCCCTTGAAGGATGACAACCACTATTCTCTTCAGTTGGCTTTGGTAAAGAAGCTGACACCACCTATTAAAAAAATCAAATCAATACAGCTCAGAGTGATACTCTTAAGATAGTTTCAGGTATACTGAAGGGAAGTATGAAAAAATTAACAGGGATAGCTAAAGGAATTTTTTATCACCCATTGACTTCTTGGAATTGGAAGTCATTATTACAGAGAACTCAAAGATCTCTTAAGACAAATATTTGTTTCATTCAAGTAAAATACCAATGGAAACACAATGCTTTAAATTCACTATCCCATTAAGATTTGCTTTAAACCAGAACAAAGCTCATTTTATAAAGACTCATCCCAAGATCTCAACCTACATGCAGCCCCTCCTAAACCAAGTAAGTCAAATGACTGGCTTCCAGAAATTCAATTTTAAATAAATTGACAAACTTACAGTACAGTTTATTGATAAGGAAGGTGGCTTTTGAAGTATCTAGCCAATTTGTAACAACCTCCCCCAGTGAAATGCAGGTATTTACAAATTTTAATTTTGTTGGTATAAAATTAATTGGTATATAATTTGTTGGTATAAAAACAATTTTCAAAAGATAATAAGTCATAAGATAATAATGGCATTGACTATCAGAATAACAAAATTCTCTTTGCTCTTTATTCATAAAACAAAATGACAGGAACTACTAACATATTATCAGGTTGTTTCTATGGGTCTACACCATGGGGAAAGAAATAAAATATCTAAGGGAAGCAGGTCAGATGGGACACTGGAGCATACACACCTTATCTAAAGAGGAAAACCATTACTCAGCTTTGACAAATACTTACCAAATGGAGAGACAGAGTCAGTTGCTAGATTTTTTAGTTTTTTAAAGACATCAAAAATCTTGATTTTAGAAATTCCCAAATTTAACTGATGGCAGCTATTACTAAAAAATTATGATGAGGATACACCGAATAACAGATATTGGTAAGCCAGACATGGCCCTTTAGATACTAGTTTGAGACCGTTGATCTACATACATCTCATACCTGGGTTTCTCAATATCGGGTTTACCCAGAACTGCATACTTCAGCAACTCACATAACTGTTCATGGGTTACTTCACAGTTTTCAGCAATTAAAATGCTAGCCAATCGGGCTCTCTGCAAAGGGGCATAGCAAACCATGATGATCAAGAATGGAAATAAAGCAAGGCAAATAATCATTCTAGTTTCTCATTAGTTTTACAATCATAACTAAGAATTCTAATTGAAAATAAAGCCCTAAAATAAGCTGTGATATTATTATCATATTTAATAAACATTGTTGTAGAACCCGAATTATACTTGGTTATGTTCTAAAAATATTAGGATGAATAAAATGCTTCATGCTCTCAAGGAGTCATCCCACTAAGGAAAGAAAAATGACAGGTAATTACAACACACCATGAGGAAGTGCTATTACAAATATGGGACCAAAAGTTTCAGTGACAGAAAAGCACTGGGGCTGAGCCTTGAAAATAAAATGTCTGTCCCATTGGAAAGAATATTGTGTCCAAACAGGTAGTATGGTTTGACTGGGGCCAAGATTGCATATTGCAGTTATCACAGTGTGAGGGAAAAGGACACAGCAACTAGATCATACTAAGCTAAGCAGTCAGCCAACAGGAAGTTCAATGAATCTCCCACTTCCTTAAGAAAACTTTGCACTTATATCTGGTTATCAAAGTACTTCATGGTTGTCATGGTTGTTATTAAAGACTCAGAAAATAAGAGATAGGTAATAGATAATAGAAACACAGTAGAAATAAATTTGAAATCCATGTATACGACTCATTTTTTTTTGTCTGGAAAGCATAATTGAATGTAGCGGTCAGGAATTCAAACCTTGGGAATCATACTACCAGAGTTCAAATATCAAGTTCTATAATCTTGGACAAGTGTCTTAATTTTTCCAAGTCTTACTTTCCTGTAAGTGAGTAAAGTATAATTCTATCCATGAGATTGCTAGTGCAGCATATTAACTCTATGTGACATAAGTAAACAGTTATTGCTAAATTTTTTCCCATGGCCTTAAATTAATATTGAGCATCTGCTATTAGCCAGATATAGTTCTGAACACTTAACATGTGTTTAATCATTGAATTCAATTGTTTAAGTACAACACTTCTCATTTTATAATAAAGAAATGAACAGGTAATAGAACAATTAGAATACAGACTACAAGGCCCCAATTCTATTCATATTTTTACTATCCATTCCGTATCATTTAATGTAATGAATCTTTCCCTATCATTTAATGAATAGCTTGTTCGATAATAACTGTTAGGGATTATTATCTATCTGAAAAAAAATCCATATTGATAACACTTACCTAAAAATTTTCAAGATAAATTCCTAGTCAAATAGAGCAGGTAGATCTTTTGGTAACCAAATGTATGAGATTAAGGTAGAGATCTATGGTTAATGAAGAGTCTGAATGAAGTACGTTTGGCTGTCATCATTATTATTCCTCTACTGGAACGCGAACTGCAAGGAGCGCAATTCCAATTGTGTGTTTCTGTGCACGAGACTATTCCCAGAACTTCGAAAGCCTCCTGGCATCCTGAAGACCTCAGTTAAGTATGTGTGCCAGGCACTGTGCAAGTTTTAAAGAACAGCCCCCAAAGTGGAAAGCAGCACAATATCATTCTCACTTTACCGATGAGCAGAGCCCACTCAGCAAAGGCAATGGGAGGGTGAGGCGGAGCCCGGTTCCAGACTCCGAAGGAGGCTGGAGTGAGGGGTCTGTAGGCTTCCCTTTGCTCACCTTGGGCTCGGGCTGCCTGTCCACGGGATCGGAACGGGATATCCTCGCCTCGGGGGTCCCGATCAGCTTGCTGGGGACCCGTCTCCTCTTCCTGCCCTTCCTGGGGAGCCTCCCGGTCTTCTCCTTCTCTGGCTCCATGATTCTGTGGGGAAAGACAAGCTACATCTGACAAACTCCGACGACCCCCCTTCCCTGGGACTCGAGGCGCCCCTCGTCCCCCATTTTACAGCGTTTTCCCCGTCGGCCCTCGGTAGCCAGGGTGCCAACGCGCCTCCCCTTCCCGCGGACTCGCCCACCACCGCGCGCACCAACCGTCCGCCTCCCGAGGCCGGATTCCAAACGGCTCCCTAACGCCGGCCACGCCGCCGGCCCGCTGGCAAAGACGGAAGGGGGCGCTCCCTAGCAGCTTCTCCGCCTGAAACCACTCCCACAACCCCAAAGTCTCAAGCGACGAACGGAGCACCAGGCGCTGCGGCCGCCTCTGCCGCCGCCGCCGCCTCAGCCTCAGCCTCAGCGGCGCCGGATGTTTGAACGGACCGGAAGTGGGGGTCAGTGGACTTCCGGCAGTTGGACGTCGGAGAACCCGGAGTGCTGGGGATGGCAACCAAGCGCCTGGCGCGGTACGCTAGTGGGTTCTCCGCGGTGCCAGGGAGGGTGGTCGCTCTGGGTCCGGCGCAGGCGTCCCGGGCAGGGCTGCGCTGGCGGCGTCCGCCGTGGCGGCCTCTGTTCTCCGCATTCTCGGCGTCCGGGATCGGCACGCTTTGAAAAGCTCCTGCCGGAACCAGGGTCTCCAGCCCCAGGCTGCGCTCCGCTAGGCGGGAAGGAGCCCGAGGAGCCCCCACTTTCTCTTCTCCGTGGCCTGGAGCCTGCGTCTGCCCCTTGTAGCCTTGGGAAAACCACGGGACGTGATAGCCCCGTGTAACTTGTTGGGAGGTCCCAGGCCGGCGCCAGTGCACCTACCATGCCTTTGGTCGCACCACTAACGAATGACCCAGTTAACACGTGCTGCCTCAGCCTGGGGAGTCGCTGGGATTACAGGCGTGCGCCACCGCGCGCGGCCAAAACTGTCCACTTGACAAATTACCCATTTTCTCATCTAAAAAATTTGGGGACCAAAAATGTCTGCCTCCTAGAGTTGCTAGCTAAATGAGTTCACCGTGTAGGTTTAGTACCTGCTGTGTAGTAACAGTAAATGCTAGTTATTAGTTATTCCCAAATTCCTACCCTTACCTTCCACCTCTTAGCAGCAATAACAACAAAGCAAAAATACAATACAGCACGACGACAGTTAAAAACTCTCCCTGCCTCTCAAGAGTCTCACCTTGAGTCCTTGTTGTGGAATGCTGACCTTGGGGTAGAAAGCTATCCCCGGTATAGAAAGCTGTCCTTGTCTTGATGCCAATCCAGCAAGAGAAAATGGTCTTGAGAAGGAAAAAGGATGGTTTATTGCTTTGCTAGCAAAGGAGAACATGGAGACGCCTGTCCTGAAGGAGCTGCCCTATTGCCGGACAGCAGGGGTCTATATACAACTGAATATACAGCCTGTTTCAATTCAGCATCATCCAGTCACAGCAATTATGCACAGCTTAACTTAATCGTCATCATGAGCATCATCTTAATGGCTCGCAGGCCTCACCTGGCAACCATTCCTTCTGGTAAAATGCCAGGGGCCATTCCGACTCAGCTGTGGCTCTCCACAGTCCTGTGTTCATATTTTCTCAGAATTGTGCTGTGTACATAGCAAAGACTTGAAAAAGGAAAAAAGAAAAGTGTAAGGACAAAAATAACTAAAGCTCTTCAGTGTTTCTGTACCCCTATAATCAAGAGTTCCCCAACATTACTGTAAAATACAGGGAGCAGATAAAATTAACCTAAGTTTGCTAATATGTGCTTGAGGTCTATGTAGGTAAAATGACTACTAAAAATCAAAAGAGGATGACAGCCCAGCCTCTCAGGAGGCTGAGACAGGAGGATCATGAGTTCAAAGCCAACCTCAGCAACTTAGAGAGGCACTAAGCAATTCTGTGAGACCTTGTCTCAAAATAAAATATAAATATAAAAAAAAGAGGATTACAGTACGAGAACCCAGGTCTTTTTATTTTTTTAATTTGTTTTTGTTTGTTTTAATTAGTTACACATGACAGTACAATGATCTTGACATACCACATTTGAATCAAATGGGGTGTAATTTCTCATTTTTCTGAGTGTACAGGTTGCACAATCTCACTGGTCATACAGTCATGTATATACATACTGGAAAACTAGTGTCTATTTTATTTTGCTGTCCTTCCTATTCCCCCTTCCCCTCCCCTAAGGAGACCCTCATTGTTATACAGATTATATGTATGATATTGTGAAGGGGGAAAAAGAAAAAGAAAAAGTACCCAGGTCTTTCCTCCCAAAGTCTAGTTTAGTTTCTCTTGCATCAGAGCATATTAAGGAGTACTTTGCCATTTGCCCAGTAGTGTGAATGGGTTCATTGATCTTATTGGGTTGTTTTACATTTTTAGGCAGCTTGGATTAATTAGGAGAAAATCAATTGCACCAGCAAATGAGAAACAAGGAAGAAGCAAATCCAGTAAGTAATGCGCTTAATTTCTTTACATTTTGTAGCCTGTACTTTCACCACTAATAAAGCATAAGAACACCCTGATCTTTTGCAGAGCAGTTGTATGACTACTTAATTGTGATTGATTTTGAATCCACCTGCTGGAATGATGGGAAACACCACAATAGCCAGGAAATAAGTAAGTCTGGAATTCCAATAAATTCCAAACAAATTTAGCATTAAGGAAGTCATTTTAAACTTTATAGATATAAACCAGCCAATAGTTTAGGAGATGGTCTATGAATTGGTAGTTTTATATAAAAACTGTCTTTATTTTAAAACAATAAAATCCCAAATACCTAAATGTATCATTGTGTAAAATAATTGTTTTAGAATTATATACAAAACCTCAAATGCATAGAAACTAAAACAATTATTTCAACTTCCATATGGTCTTCATATTTAATTATGGAACTATAGAGATGAATATGATTTCAGTATTTTTATTTATGGTTTATTGTTACTTCATATCATACTCCTTTGGTCTCTTATTATGCTTTTATTGAAATTTATTGTTTAATAATTGTATTTTGACAATATATGTTTAGTTTAAAATGACTATAGCATTGTTAAAACTTGTATATTCAAGTATTGGTTGATAATTCTTTGATTTAGTTGAATTTCCAGCAGTATTGCTGAACACATTAACTGGAGAGATTGAATGCGAATTCCATGCTTATGTTCAGCCTCAAGAACATCCAATCCTTTCGGAATTTTGCATGGAGCTGACAGGCATAAAACAGGTATGATGCAAATTTTAAGATTCATAAATCAGTTTTAGAAAAAAAAAGTTGCTATAAAATATTTGGTTTTTCAATTACATTGACATTTTCCTAGAATATAGGAAATATAACGTTCCTAATTTAACATCTTTCTCTTGTTTCTGAAACAGTAAGAGTTACATTGGGTGTTTAAAATACCATTTGGTATTTTATTTATTAAGTGTTAAGAGAAATAATGTCCTCTCCCAAAATCCACTGGGATATTTAAAAATTAGAATTGTGTTATAAACATGATGATCAAGTCTGGCTCTACAGCTCAGTGGTAGAGTGCTTGCTGAGCATGTGGAAGTCCTGGTTTTCAGTCCCCAGCATTGGAAGGGGAAAAAACAAAGAAATGATCCTAAGGAAATGAAGTAACTCAAATTTATCTTTTATTTCTGTCAATCTGGATTTAATGATTATATTTCTGTCCAATTTTAGATTTATCAACCAAATTCTTATCTTGGTGAGTTCTAATCGTTAAAGAACTCCTGTGTATCTTAACATTTTTTCACTGGATAAATTCTTTGCCAGTTAGAACCTCTTTGTTATATCCTCCCATATAATTATAATGTCTGTTTGATAATTATAGAATTTGATTGCTGAATTCAGATTTTGTGACTCTAATCAGGCTCAAGTTGATGAAGGAGTCCCTCTGAAGATTTGCTTATCTCAGTTCTGTAAATGGATTCATAAGATTCAGCAACAGAAGAAAATTATTTTTGCTCCTGGGGTTTCGGAGCCTTCTACTTCTGGAGCAAAATTGTGTGCATTTGTTACTTGGTCAGGTAAAAAATAATAATAATTGAGTTATTCCTGTAAACCACAAATGGGTAGCATTATAACGATGTCAATCTTTTTTTTAATATATATTTTTTTAGTTAAACATGGGCACAATATCTTCATTTTGTTTATTTTTATGTGGTGCTGAGGATAGAACCCAAGGTCTCATACGTGCGAGGTGAGCGCTCTGCCACTGAGCCACAACCCCAGCCCAACGATGTAAATCTTTATTGCTAATTTTCTACTTAGTAATCTAGAATTATACTTTTTTTTCTTTTTCTTTTTTTGGTACAGGGGATTGAACTGAGGGGCACCACTGAGCTACATCCCCAGCCCTATTTTGTATTTTATTTAGAGACAGGGTCTCACTGAGTTGCATAGCGCCTCGCCATTGCTGAGGTTGGCTTTGAACTCGAGCTCCTCCTTGTCAGCTTCCCCAGCCACTGGGATTACAGGTGTGCCACCACGCCCAGCTACAATTATACTTCTTAACCCGGACCAGGAAAATAAATTCATGTTCCTCACAGTGTTAACCAAGAAAAAGTAAATTTGCTCATATCTTTAACATTATGATACTGGATACCTTAAAAATATAAGCATCAGCTTTTAGAATCTTTCAAGGTGTTCCTCTGTGTTCTTCTGAATTCAGACAATGATTCATTGAAGACTCATTATGGTATTTTCTGTATCCTTTAGAATAAAGAGTCATGAGGTCACATCCTTTGCTTTTATGCATTGATCCTTACTAATATAGACATTAAGAAAAAAAATGAATCATTTAACATAGGTCTTTGTATGACCATGATAAATTAATCAATTAATTGCCATTAATAGTCATTGATAGCAGTACAGCACCCTTGATAACATAGATTGATAGTCATAGTTGGATTCAAGTTGCTATAAAATATTTGGTTTTTCAATTACGTTAACATTTTCCTAGAATATAAGAAATATGACGTTCCTAATTTAACATCTTGTTTCTGAAACAATAAGGATTTTATTGGTGTTTAAGAAATCATTTTGATGGGCTGGGGATGTGGCTCAAGCGGTAGCGCGCTCGCCTGGCATGCGTGCGGCCTGGGTTCGATCCTCAGCACCACATACCAACAAAGATGCCGTGTCCGCCGAGAACTAAAAAATAAATAAATAAATATTAAAAATTAAAAAAAAAAATCATTTTGAAACTGTTACCAATGTAATTTCTTATTAAGTTATTTAAAGAAATAAAAAGCATACATGTTATTATTTATTAGCATTATTAGTTATTAGAAGAGCAATTAAGCCTTACTGTACTATTTTATATCATCTTCTGTATTTATTTGTAAGTGGAAGGAAATTCTGACGTAAATAACTTTGTTCTGTTTTAATTTGCTTAATGCAGACTGGGACTTGGGGGTTTGCCTGGAGTATGAGTGTAAAAGAAAACAACTGTTAAAACCCATGTTCTTAAATTCCTGGATTGATCTCAGAGCAACTTACAAGGTAAGAGTGAAAGGCAAGGGCATGTTCATTTTCCTTCTATTGAAAAATGATTACATTATTTCCCATACATGGTATTGGTATTTTCTTTGGGAATATTCATATAAATATGACTTTAAAAACAATACAATAGAAATAAGCATATTTCAGGGGCTGGGGATGTAGCTCAAGTGGTAGTGCACTCACCTAGCATGGGTGAGATACTGGGTTTGATTCTCGGCACCACATAAAAATAAAGATATTGTGTCCACCTAAAAAAAAAAAAACTGAAAAATAAATATTAAAAAAAAAGAAATAAGCATATTTCAAATTCAATAGAACTAAAATTATGAAAAGTAGTTAATATCTAGCCTTTCAAGTAGTAATAATATTTTTAGCTATGTTTTCTTTGATTTGGTCAGCTTTTCTATAGAAGAAAGCCAAAAGGACTAAGCGGTGCCTTGCAGGAAGTGGGAATAGAATTCTCAGGACGAGAACATTCTGGTTTGTATAAGTGGCAAATCATTTTATTATGTAACTTAATTTTAAGTGTTGTAAAAAAATTTAATATAAACTTCATTTTTTGATAATGCCATTAATAACAAATATCCTTCAACCTAAAAGTTGCTCCTAATCTACACAATTCAAATTGTTTCTGTTTTTGGAGTTACCAATTTCATGAACTATTTAATGTAAAAATTGCCATCTAGTGGCTTTCTAGTTGCTAAAAAGAATGAAAAGAATTAATCAGTCAAATCAAATGGAGATGTTAAACAAGTACCCAAATGATACAGTGGATTAGTGAAAGAACTGAACAAGGCTATTTACAAATCATGGTTCCTATAGAATGCCAGTTATATTTTTAGTAACTGAAACAAATTTTTACTTCTTACTCTGCAAATCTAGGAGATCTTCTCTTTCATTGATAATGTGGCCATAGGTTTCCACAAGACCAGTTTATTGTGATTAAAATTTGTAGGTGATTATAAAGCTAACATATGCCCCAATTTTATTTAAGTGGTAATTTTTTCTTCTTGCTGTTTTTTTCTTTACACTACTACTGAATTCAGTGTTTGATATCTATTTCCTCAGGGTTGGATGATTCTCGCAATACTGCTCTTCTTGCTTGGAAAATGATCAGAGATGGGTGCCTAATGAAAATTACAAGGTCCTTCAACAAGGTCAGTGGTATATTCCCTTTTTATTCTGTTATCTCAAACTCCAGAGTGGGTTCACTGACATGTGGATTTCATATGTGTGATCATTTATTAATAGATGACATATTTCTTTTTTGTCATATCTCAAATTATAATTTCTGCTGAAGAAAGTATAAATGCAGAATTTCTAAAGCTGTCGGATTTGTCTGTGGAATCGTAGGTTCTCACAAAGAAGAATCCCAACATTCTGGCCGGAAATTTGAATACAAATCAAGAAGAAACATCTGCCTGCAACATTAGCATCCAGGGTTCCAATATACATGATAGAGAGCCTAAAAATACAATAAGTGCTCATGAAAAGGTTCAAATGAATTTAGTTTGTGTGAATTCCCCTATAACAGTACAAAAGGATCAGTTACAAGTAAAGAACAGTATAAAAGCCAGTCCTCACAATGTCGAAAGTTGCTTATCTGATTTTAATACTAAGCCCTCTACATCTTTGGGACAATTGCAGTCTCCCAGCCTAAATTCGTCTATCTATGTGCAGAAGCAAAAAAAAAATGAACATCTTGTAGTTAATACCAAATCTAAGTCTTCAACATTTAATTCAGAATTGGTACTTGTCTCTACTACCATTCCTTCTGTTAATCATGTTTCTGAAGTGGAAATGAGTTCTACTCCTGACTCTTTGCCTATGTTGGCTGAATGGGAAGACATAGTTTTACTGCCAGCATCTCAACCTGAGGAAAATATAGATAGTCTACTTCCTATTAGTGACACAAATGTAGAGACTTCGCTTAGTTCTGGAGAAAGAGTAATGGTTTTAAAAGAGTCAGAAGTGCTGAGTCATGAAAATTTTGGAGGCATCAAGAAAACTTTAAAGGAATTGGAAACCACTAAGTCCATTGTGTATAAGAGTCCTCACACTACTATTTATAATGTAAAAGAAGCTAAATATCCAGGTTCAGATGTGTCTGCCTTTAAATTACCTGAACGCAAATTATGTGCCTTTAACAGTGTTAATGCCAATACATCTCATCCTTCAGTTTTGGGGAAACATCCTCTTTCTTTAGGTGTCTCTAAAAGGAATTCATCTAGTCCCTCAGTTTTCCCACCAGCAAAAAAACAGACCTTCACCATTCATGAAGAACAGCCAGCATCATCTGATTGCTCCCCAGGAAAAAGTTCTTGTCAGAAGGTTGCCCCCGCTGTATTAACTTCTGCAGTGAATCCACAAGAGCCTTGGAAGAGTGGGAAAATGACACCTCCCTTATGCAAGTGTGGCCGGAGATCTAAGAGACTTGTTGTTTCTAACAATGGACCAAACCATGGAAGAGTCTTCTATTGTTGCCCTATTGGCAAATACCAAGAAAACAGAAAGTGTTGTGATTATTTTAAATGGGAACAAACACTTCAAAAGGAAAAAGCCAACAACACGCTTCTATCTCATTCCTCAGGGAGACTCACTTCTAGTTCTCCAGTAATGAGCCATATTCGTGATAGTAATTGTCTTCCTACTAAAAATTCTTTGAGACTCAGACCTTCAATGAGGAATTGATAAATTTTCTGTACAGTTAAACTGTTTTTACTTTTAGGACAACTTTTATGTGACTTTTAGTGCAGGAAAGATAAAAAAGTATAGTGCTACAAGTTATGGAGTCTTAGCATATCTGAATTCTGTAGACTGTATTGTAGCAGATACACACGCACTCACACAAGCACACACACACAGAAAGAAAATATATTTCATGCCTTCCACTTTCACTCACCATTTGCTTAACAATTGCCTTCTGTTTGTTCAGGTATGAATCCTAATTACTCCTTAAATTCCCAAACATGAATATTCTGGTACTATCTTACACATTTTACTTATATTTCATATAATAATGTTTGCTGAATTTTCATGCCTCCTTGAAGAATGACAAAATATTTTATAAACTGTATTCATTAGGTTAAATAAGCAATAATAGTACATGATATTCATTTTTCTAATTAGACCTTGAAACAAATTATAAGCTATTTTTAAATTATTTGAATAAAAATGTGACTAATAAAATTTCCTACTCTATTTTTAGGTAGATACTTGAGAATTATGATAATCTCCAGATTGATATTTTTTATTTTTCCGAAAAAATTATAAGTTGTTTAGTTTTATTCAAGGCTTAATTATTCTAATTTGTATATTCACATATTGGAATTATTTAACTAAGGCTTAAAATCCAATGTGGCAGAGATTTGATTGATTGATAGAAACTGCTTCTATACCAAACATTTAAGAATGCTGTGATCTGGGGATATAGCTCAGTTGTTGAACATGTACCTGGCATGTTCTAGGCCCTAGGTTTGATCCAAGAAGTATCAAAATAAAAATTCCTGAGCAACTGATGACATTTATTTTGTGATGCCAAATTATAGGAACATTGACACTGGTGCATAGGAATCTACTGAATATTTTATTTCAAATTCAGCCTCTGATGTCATAATTACAGAATATTTTAAGTCAACAGTTTATAAGCATACTGTCACATTTTTTTAAAATCACCTCTTCCTAAACTTGTGGTTTCTACAAATTTATAGATACTATGTTTATTTCATGTGTACTATAATAATGGGATGAATTTAAATTGTTTTCCATTCTTTCTTCTTCAGTTCATTTCTTTTTATCTTCCCACTAATAGTCTTTGGCAGCTCTTGAATAAATTCTACCTGTTAAATATCAAGAAGAAGAAAATTAGTCTAATCTAATTAGTCTTTATCTTTAGATAAAGCCATTTATGTAGTAGTTCTATTATGAATTCTAGATGAAAAGATTAGGACACCTGTTGTGAGTTTTGGGTAACCAAATAGGGAAGGGGGTATTGTTGAGTAGATTTTTTCTTGATATTTAGTATTTACAGCAAGTTCACTGAGCCAAGTTAGGAGTTTAATTTTAAAAATTCAGATTCTTATTTACACATCATTAGTTCAATTTGAAACACTTTATGTAGCATGTTTGAGGAGAGTGTTCATTAAAAAGGAGAAAATAAAGAGTTGAAAAAAATTCCATAACACTGAACAAATATTCATCATAAATAGGATGCCTACCTTTCTTGGGTATTTGTAAGGTGCTGTACTTCTTTTTACATGATCTTGAATCTCCTTTTTTAATTGTTCTTGGTCATGTGACTTATAATCAGGGTTCAAAACAATAAAAGCTTTTACAACCTAAAATAAATATTTGAAACAGCAGAAAGATGAGTTGTATTTTTTTGTTTTGTTTTGTTTTAGTACATCTTACTTTCTCCAACTGGGAATCTTTGTGCTGCTGGGTAGTGTGCACAAAAAGTTAAACAGTTTGAGCTAAACTAGCCAGTTGATTCCCAAACTTCTTGTTCCACACCCAATACAAGAGACTTTCTGGGATCCCTGATTTATTTATGGTATACTCTTGAACTCTCTCATATAACTACATTTTGAATTCTTGCTTTCTGACCTATTTCTGACCATCTCTGTCCTTGACTTATTGCCTTATTTTTATCTCCTTTAATAAAGTTTCCTCTTGAAACTTGGCAATTCACTAAGCACAGCCTCTTTTTGTAACAGTAAACTCTATTCCAGAGACTCTACTCAAATAAACTCTGTTATGTCTTTTTAAAAGTCTTCACAGACCATTACAGAAACATGTTAAATTAACAAGGAACAACCTAAAATTATAGTATGAGCTCTGAAGTCAGACAGCCTGGGTTCAAGTCATAGTCTGTTGTGTCATCTTGGGCAAGTTAGGTCATCTTTCTGTGTTTCACTTTCCTTCTCTGTAAAAGAAGCTGCAAGGAGTATGTAAGTCAATAAAGACATAAGGCTTATTATAATGCCTGTCCCTTAGGAAGTCATCAAAAATGATAGTTCGTAGGTATGGTAGTAAAAGTACAAAGAGTTAGGGTTTTGTTTTGTTTTATTTTAATTTTTTTAACCTAAAAATAAACATATGGGCTTCAAAGCTTCTCTGAAATTCAGTGAATCTAAGTCTATGGCTATATCATTCAGTATGGTAGCTACTAGCAATATGGATGTTTAACTTAAAATGAACCAAAATTAAATTTCCTTAGTCATGGTAGCTGCATTTCAGGTATTAAAATAATCTGAGGCCATTATATTGAATGGTGCAAATATAGGACATTCATTGTCTAAGGACAACAGTGGCCTATGGCCTTTTTCAAATTTTCAGAGTGGTGTTTGAGCTAAGAAAAATTTAGGAACCAGTCATCTCAACAAATAGTGTTCACCTCTTTATTTCACAATCCAATGTTAAAATGTATTTAAAGAATCTATTATTTTCAAAAATAACAAATGCAAGTTATCCACTCCTTTAACAAATTGGAAATTTTGTCTTTTAAAGAGGCTATAAAAAGCACACATTTTTAAAATCGTGAAAATGTAGTTAAATCGATGAAGTAACTCACTGGCTAAAAAATTTTAAAAGCAAAGTAACCATGTGAAACTCTTGAAAATATTAAAATGTGAAAATCAACTGAGAATGTACAAAAATTATCAATATAGGAGTTAAGTTAAGGAAATACTCATTTTAAACCCTATTTGCTTTTGGATAATTTACCAGAGAAAAAAATTAAATATTCATGAAAATTGTCAAAAGTAGTTTTGTTTAGTTGATAGTGTGAGGAATTTTTTAAGTTCAAACACTGCAACAGTGTTTAATATAGGCAACAGTTTAAAAATGTACATATTAGATTGAAAGACTATGGTGTTAAAAATTATCAATATTTGGAATCTTGTCCTTAAATCTTCATTTTATCTGTTTTTTTGATTAAATTATTTTGAATTATTTATTTAATTTGTTATGTGTGATAGCAGAATGCAATTCATTTGATATTGCACATGTAAAGCACAATTTTTTAAGTCACTGATTGCATACAAAGTATTTTCACACCTTTCTTGTCTTATACGTCGTGTACTTAGGGTAATGATGTCTAACTCATTCCACCATCATTCCTATCTCCTTGCCCCCCCTTCCCCTCCCTCCCTGATTAACTCTTCTAGAACTTGTTACCCAATCAAAGACATGGCTGGACCTAACCTGGAAAAGGACCCAATCCAGCTAAAATAGGTCTGCCACCAGAAAGAAAAGAGCTGCCTATGTCCTACAGCACATGGCATGGACCCCTTGTTTGAAACAACCATGCATCTTTTTCCAGGAAATGTTGCAGCCCACAAGTATTGGGAAACTGGCCAAGTCCAAGTCCTATATCAAGACCCCAGAGTTGAATCAGAGCTGCACAACCCACTTATCAGATCTTTGCTCTGTCATCTGTGGGGTTATCAGCCAATCCTAGCCCTAAAGTGTCCAGGACCATTGTGTTTCAAGTCAGCACTTGTCTAGGTGGATAAAAGTAATGAAAGGCATGGAAGAGGCTGAGACTCTGGAAACCTGCCGGTAGAGTGCAGTGAAGAGATTTGCTCTTACCTACAGGGACTATATATTCCCTTTCCTAATAAATAGGGTCTTTTGTTATAGAAACATTCCAAACCAGCAAGTGCTGGTCAATATCCAAAACTACTTTGGGCCATTTAGGAAGACGTAAAGCTTATCCTCTTGCATCAGTCCCAGGACACAAATACACCCTCTTTGTACTACAATAAACATCTCCCATTTCTGCCTTAAACTTGACCTATTCAGCCACTTAGACTAAATACCTGTAACCCTGCCCCTTACCTGGAACTTCAAGTCCTACACCTTCGAGATAAGATACTCAAATACATGGTACAGAACATTCTGGACTACTGACGTCAATGTTGTCTTCAAAACTTGATTTAGTGTTTGAGATACTGTCCTCAAATCTTCATTTTATCTGTTTTTGATCAATTCTTCTGGAATTTGCTACACAAGACTGGATATGGACTAGAAAAATACTTGAGAGAACATGGAGCCTACTTTTACACAAACACTGGAGGCATTTTTGCTTGGCAAAAGAGGCCTGAAGAGCAGCATGGACTCTTAAGCACAAACTACCACACGGTCAGCCCCTGCTTATTTCTGAAACTCATGGAGCCTACTTTTACACAAACACTGGAGGCATTTTTGCTTGGCAAAAGAGGCCTGAAGAGCAGCATGGACTCTTAAGCACAAACTACCACACGGTCAGCCCCTGCTTATTTCTGAAACTTCTGCTCATAGGCCTACTCATTTCTACTCATGGCTGCCTCACTTCCTAACTCTGACCTTCATCTCATCACTGATGTCTGACACCAGGTCCTCCTTTGCAATGCCAAGCACCTTATTGGCTTCCACCCCTTCTGGGTAACAATTTGATCCATCTGACTTCTAAACCCCTGTCCTGGAGTGATCCTGGATGATTGGCATCATCCCATCTTGTCGCAGTACTCCATGGAATTCAGGTTCGGATTCTTTCTAGTACACATTTTTCAGTTTTGGTCTGTAGCAGTTCTTTCTGACTAGCATATTTATATCTAACTTGCATTTAGTATGTTTTTTTTGTTTTGTTTGTTTGTTTTGTTGAGTGTGGAACTGGGGATTGAACCCAGGGCCTCACACATGCTAGGCAAGAACTCTACCACTAAACTCTATCCTCAGCCCTTTTTAGTTTATTTTGAGACAGAGTCTTAAGTTGCCCGGGTTGGCCTTTCACTTGTGATCTTCCTGCCTCAGCCTCCTGAGTATCTAGGATTACAGGTATGGTTTACTAATCCACCTGGCTAAGTAAACGAATATTTGTCAGGCTTGCATATGTAGTGAATGAAGCATTTGTGTTATTCTGTTTCAAGGAAGTACTGTGTAAAAATATGTGTCAGATTGTCAATCAATTATAATTGAGATGAATCAGTTCATTTACCTCTCCTCTGATGGGATCAGGGCTGCTGACAACAGCTGTCTCTGCAACCGAAGGGTGCTCCATCAAGGCACTTTCTACCTCAAATGGCCCAATCCGATAACTGGGAAAGCATATGGCAGGAGTCAAGACTCATTCCAGTATACTGATGATCAGTTAACAAAGACATACACAGTTGGAGAAGAACATTACCCAGAGGATAATATGACATCATCCGATCTTGAAACAAACCAAAAATATCCATCTTTATCCATGTACCCTCTGTCACCCGTGACATAGAAGTTGCCTCGTAGAGTTGAAGCTGTTTTTGAAGGATCATCCTACCAAAATTAAATAGGCTTTTATTAATGTGACTCTTCTGTTCAGTTGGTTTGTTAAATGTTCAAAGAAAAAGTCTTATCTCCTTTGAGAAACCTTTAGAAGGAAGAGGACCAGAGTATGAAATTGGGATGAAATTCCAACATGGACCTAATCCAACCAACCTAAGAGTAGGTTGTTACAAAGAATAGATAAGATTCCTCCTTGAGAATTTTCTTAGATAAGTCACAAAACAAATGTTGGAAGAGCTCAGAGAAATAGGCTAATTTAAGCCAGGTGGGGTAGCTCATACCTGTGGTCCCGGCAGCTGGCTCAGGAGACTGAGATAAGAGGATTGCAAGTTCAAAGCCAGCCTCAGCAAAAGTGAAGCACTAAGCAACTTAGTGAGACCCAGTCTCTAAATAAAATGCAGAATAGGGCTGGGGATGTGGCTTAGTGGTTGAGTGCCCCTGAGTTCAATGCCCAGGACCCTGCCCCCTGCCAAAAATAGGCTAATTTAAGTCTTTTGTTAATTGGCTAATACCTAACACTGGTAGAAAAAGAGAGAAATGAATACTCAAGAGTTAAAATAAAGCACCAACACCAAAAACAGAATTCTGGCATAAAAAGAAAAATAAATGAAGAATTGTCATAGTATGTAAAGTTCATGGGCAAGTAGAGCCTGGACCTATGCCTCTTATTATATTGAAATAAACTTTGCTTTAATTTGCTTTTCATGATTGGAGATAAAATGTGCTTGCAAACAGTAAGGAACTGGAAAGCCTCAAGAGGGAGGAATTTACTTAATCAGATTGCCCTAATCCTTGTTCCTCCCACTCCTCCTAAGAAGAGACAGCACTAATAGGATGTCAGGAAAATGAGTGGGTATGATTTGATGGTTAAGAGGATCAGTGGATGCTAAGAGGATGTGGATGTAATAGGCTGTCTTCTTTCAAGGGCTCCCTTCTTGCCTTTATGATTGTCTAGCCTGTGGAACCACTGTGCTCTTTAGTAAGCATTCAAATGTTTTTTCAATTCCCTTTCTGTGGAATTACCATTCAGGAAAATGAATCTCTTTAGAAAGGGACAAGTACCTGCCTAAATGGTTTGGGTTTTTTTTTTTTTTTTTTTTTTGTTGTTGTTGTTGTTTTTGTTTTTGTTTTTTTTTTTTTTTTGACCAAGCAGTTTTGAGAAATAGAAAACAAGAGATTTAAAAACAAGTCTCTTACTACATAATGAGTAAAAAGGCCAAATGGTCGGTTAGGTAGAGCTTGAATTCCAATATCTCCTTCTTGTTCAGGAGGTAGAATATTGCCACTTTCATCTAAAATCTAAGATAAAACAGAAAAACATTTTAAGAGAATTTTTATTCAATATCACATTTTAAATCTTTGTATTTTTTTTTTTACTACTTAGGGATGTAGACTTCAAAAATATTTTAAGTATGCCTTAGAGAAATGTATATATTTAAAATTCTTCTTACACACATAAAATGTTATCAAATGCAGATTGCCAAAATGTGATAACAATTTTCTTAAAGTCTATCATCCATAATAATAATCACATTTTGGTAATATTCTTTTAGCAACATAGACATAGAAAAAAATAAGATCACGCTTTATCTCCCCTGCCCCCCACCGGGGGTACTGGGACTCAAGCCCAAGAGCAATGTCCCTCTGAGCTACATCCCCAGCTCTTTTACTTTGAGATCAGGTCTTACTAAATTGCCCAGGTAAGCCTTGAGCTTGAGATCCTCCTAACACAGCCTCCCAAGGTGCTGGGATTATAGGCATGAACCACTATGTCCAGGTTATGTAGCAATATATCTTATTAAAAATAAAAACATGGATTTTAGGGTCCTATACCAAATCTATTACATCAGAATTTCCAGGGAAGGCCCCATATAAGATAGAATCTGAGCTCCCTCCCCTGGAAGTGAATCCATGTTGCCTTTTTGGCTGCTGTTGCTTTCTCTTTCATATTAGTGAAAGTTCCCTTGTCTGTCCCTAGCTTTGCAGCTGGATCAGTCTGAGAACAGTTCTGTCCCTGTAGAATCTGAGCTCCCTCCCCTGGAAGTGAATCCATGTTGCCTTTTGGCTGTTGTTGCTTTCTCTTTCATATTAGTGAAAGTTCCCTTGTCTGTCCCTAGCTTTGCAGCTGGATCAGTCTGAGAACAATTCTGTCCCTGTACACTATGCAGATGGAGAAGCAGAATATTTCCTAATCACCAGTTGGTAGTAATGGCAGTGGTTACAAAAGCCTGGAAATAGGCAGGCACTCTGAACTTGTGCCTCTTTTGGCCTAGTTGATCCCTGCAAGAAGTACTGACCCCCCTCAGCAGATGCATATGATGTTGTGGTTGAGTATGATATTGGAGGCAGATTTCTTGGCATTGTATCCTTAGTCTAGCAGCTGCCAGCTATGTGACCTTGGATTTGTTCCTTAACTTCTCTATGTCCTTATTAGGAAATGGTTCTAATATTAGTATGTATTTAGGTTCCTCCTGGAAACTAATGAGTTTATACTTATGAAATGCTTGGAACTACATAGTACAATATAGATATTGTAAAGTAATTGGGACCCCAACTAAAATTTCTAGCCCATATCCATCTTTGTATAGAAATTAAGGTATCATGGAAGTAACATGGAATTGTCTCCAAAACAAGGAGTGTATATGGGGACCGGTGGGAAACACATTGGGTTGTTAGACATTGTCATGGAAGGGGATGTTCAAACCTTAACATCAAAAGCAGGAGAAGGTTTTCCCATTGAGCCAGGTTTAATTTTCATTCCCTTAAAATTTCCACAGATTAGCACCTAGTGTAAGAAGAAGAAAAAGAAAGGGGATATAAGTAACTAAGATTCATTTATTTTTCTATCATTCAACAAATATTTAATGAGAACTTAGTATGAACCATGCTCAAAACAAAGTCTCTATTCTCACAGAGTAAAGACATGGAAAACATACAAAATATATAATAAAAGTTATAAGATGTAAATTTATAACTAATGTTTATAAAAACATGAGTAGGTTTACATTTGTACTCATTAGCAGGGTATACTAATGATGGTTCTGTTTAAATAATTTGTCAATTTTGCTTTTTGTTTTTGGTTATTTTAATTTTGGATCAAGTAATACATTAACAGTAAGTTCAAGCATTATACAGTGAAGCATCAGGAAAAGACACAAAACTTC
Organism: Ictidomys tridecemlineatus; assembly: GCF_052094955.1. NCBI lineage: Eukaryota > Metazoa > Chordata > Mammalia > Rodentia > Sciuridae > Ictidomys > Ictidomys tridecemlineatus. The sequence continues at coordinate 130,991,062 of NC_135486.1, forward strand.
CTTTCAACCTTTTGCTCATCTGCTCCATCTTACCCCTCCTTCTACCAAATAGCCACCTTTGCTCTTACTTCATTAATGTCCCCTAGAATTTCTTCTTATTCTCATCTCTGCAAACTCTTTAAAGAACTTTCTTGGAATATGTTTGCCAAGAAGATTCTAATAGACTCAATATTTCAAGTAACAAGGAGCTTAGCCATCGTTTTCCATTTTGAGGCAGCCCTAAGGAAGCTCCTTATCACTTTTAGGAGAAATCTTTCTTTACATAGATTTCTTTACATATTTTTTCATTTAAAAAATATCTTAATGCCTTCACACTGATCAGTTAATAACAGTTTTTCCTCAACAAGTGGCCATTAAACAAGTGTATATTTTAGAGATTTTTTTTTTCCAACTCGCTTCCTGAGGCTTTTATTATTATAACTGTTTTCTAGCCACACCACTCCTTCCCTTATCCCTGGAAGATGCACAAGGACATCACAGAGACTTTGGTTTTTATTCATCCGACTAAATCAAGCTGAGCCCCGTCTTTTTAGTGGGGTCAGGTACCGTTTCTGTCTGTCCGTATCCTTCGTAGATATCCAGGCCCGTCCTGTTTCTCCATTGTTCAATCACCTCTGGGTTGATTGGCTCCCCAGCACTCACGCAGTGATTTAAGCTTTTGAATTTATAGCTTCTCAGAAAACAGGAAAGCAGTTAGGTTTAGGAGGAGAAAGTGTAAAGAAGTGGAAATTAAGATTATTTCTGATGCAAAATAAGCAGATCATAAAATGACACAGAAAATACCAAATTTTCTTTTCCTTTTCTCCTTTATTTTGAGGGTTGGGTTGGGGAGGGCACAACTCTCTGCGAAGAAAAACCAGGGATCCTTAGGGAAGGTAACCCATAAAAACATCTTTAATGATCAATTAAAATTTCCCTCACATCTGGAGATGGGAAGTGTTGAGCATTGTGAGTATAGTAAAATGTTTGTTTGTTTCAGACTACCAATCTACCCTTTCAAATGGAATCCATAATAGATTTAGAGACATGCATCTTCTTTTCTGTTTGTTGAGACAAGGTTCCAAATAGGAGAAACTTCTCTGCTGTCTCTGCTCAGGTAATAGTCACCATTCAAAAGATTAAGTACCTTCTTGCCTATAAACACTGGACTCAGCTGTAAACATGGCTCCACCCTGCCTTTTCTCTCCTTCCTTGGGGGAACCTGCCCTGGACACAGTAATCACCATTCACAGAATGTCAGCAAGAGGGAGGAAGAAAAGGAAGAGTTTGCTAGATCCTGCACCCCTCCTCGAGAGCAATGTTTTTAGGCAGAAAGGTCTTTTATTTTCTAGCTTTTTCCTCCCTCTACTAAGTGCCTGTTTACCAACATTTCTTACCTGCTCATATCATTCTGTATAAGCATTCGGTATGCAGTTGGCGCTGAACAGAAGACAGTGATGGGAAAGTTGGAGAGTGTCTGCAATTTAGAAAAAGCAAGCTCTTGGCCTACTATAGCTTTATTATATGCTTAAATATCTATGGTAGGCACAGCACAATGTAGACATTGCTTATTTTAATGTAAATGCACTTACACCTTTTCTCTATTTTTCAGGCTTATTGACTGTCTAGATGTGAAATATGTTAAATCAGGTCATCTATCTGATCTTGCAAATTACACTATTCATCAGTCAGTGATAACGTGGGCCTCCCTCACTCTGCCTTACCTGCAGGATGGAAGTTGACTCGAAACGGGGCAGGTGGTGTACAAATACACATGCTCCTTGGATCCAGGGAGAAAAAATGCTGCTCCATGCAGACTTTGCCCAGCCTGTGTCTGAGGTATTCCACATCACATCCGAGGGTGTCAAATCCAGCCAGAACCTGGGAGAATAATAATCCTGATGTATAAATCTGTTAAATTTTAGAAATTTGACATATATAAATATATGTATAAATTTTTTAATGGATAAATTTGTTAATTGTGTTAAAATGTTACATTTGTAGGAAAACACATTTTAAAGGCCAACACATGAAACATCATTTCATTTTTGACACTTCAAGCTGAAGGTCTGTGGAAGTACCTTCCATTTACAGATAATCCTAAACCAAAACTGCTGTGGGTGTGTCCAATCATTTTAGGAGGTCCAGTTGTTCCACTGGTAAAGTAAATGGCCATCATTTCATCATGTTTTGTCATCACACAGGTGTGGTTGTCACTGGCATGTCTGCAAAGGAAAGAGTGTAGTGATTATGCACAGAAAACACAACGCCATAGACTGTTGCCACTGACAGGGATTTGAGAAGCCATCTCCTCTGATCTCTTCATCTTATGAATCAGGCCCCAGTGACTCGGACTGAATCCTAAGGTAAAAGTTACCCCTACCTTCATCTTTTTAGGTGCTTTCTAGAATCAAAATAAACTTTGCTATCAAAAACGTATACATAATAAATGATTTTGTGGCTTCTTACTGTATGATAAAGAAGGATTAAAGTATAAAAACAATTGCTGGGCAGAATAAGAATTCTACCCTCTTAAAATCATGGACTTATGAAGAATTTCCCCTTCCTCTCTACTGTGAATGCTTTAAAATGTGATTTTAAAAAAAATGAGGATGTTGGGCTGCATTTACAGATGATAGAATACTTCCCAAGCACCACACAACACACACACACACAGAGAATTCTAAAAATGATTATGTTAATACAGATCATGAGTAATAACAAGGACTTATAAATTATGGCTGTTCAGTCAAATCTCATTTGCCGCCTATTTTTGTAAATAAAGTTTTATTGGCACAGAGCCATGTCCATTGGTATATTAGCTTTTGTTGTTTTTACACTGTAATGGCAGAGCATAAGTCTATGCCCACCAAAACCTTAATATGAAGCTCCTTTCTCTTTTGTAGAAAATATTTGCCAACTTCTGAAAGGATAGTTTTTCTGTTTCCCTACAAGATTCTGCACAGTTCTGGGTATAATCAAGAATAAGACTGAAGAGGATACAGTCCTCTATCCAGGGAAGGAAGGAATCTGGTGAAAGAGGAAGAAGATCTTTTAGTTCTAAATAATTTGTGCATTAGGGCAGCCAAGAGGAGGCAAACTCTGCCTGCGTACACATCAGGTATCTAAGAAGTTTACAGATTTATCTGTGAATACTAGGTTCAGAATGAGAGGAAAGAAACATTCAGGCCATAAGAAATATAGAAAAGCTGGTTTCAAACCCAGTCTATGAGTCCAGAATTGTCTTCCTTGAAAATAATACCTATAGTCATGTGCCTATCATCTCCATCACAGGTACAGTTGTCCTCAAAATCTAAGACTGGCTTATTGTGCTGATCTCTTACTACAAGAGATTGTAAATACAGTGGTTAGGAGTGGGGCTCAGAAGCCAGCTGGCTATAAAACCCAGCTCTGCCAAACACTACCATCTGACCTTATTCATCTGTATACTTATAGTACCTATCCTCTGGTCATTGTAAGATTTAAGTGACTGAAACAGCTTCTGAAACACAAACAGTTCCACATAAATGTTAGCTATCATTGCCATTTTAATACTATTTTTGTTAGAATAGTACTTGGTCTTTGATAAGAACTTAGAGTTGGCTATCATAAAGGAGGTAGGAACAAGTCCACAGATGCAAGCATGCTCCCAAATTCTTGCAAAAATGTAGGAAGCTCATTATAGAAAAGGAAATCTCTGCCAGCCTAATGCTGAGATATGGCCACTACCTGGCAAAGTTCCACTGATTCCTAGAAGCACCCTAGGGAAGGACTTGAACATCAGTGTAACTTCATTTTATAATTGCACCCATTAACATCAAATGCTGTTTTATTAATGATAACCCAGCAGAAGTGGTGCTCTCAGCAGGGGATGTTAGAGCCTACACAGAGGACCAATTATGATCCATTTCCCTGGAAGATGGTAACAGCTCTGTGGTTGGCATGATGATGTACCTGCTGGAATCCTCTACAGGATGAAGGACTTACTCTCCCCAGGAGCTGGGAGCCCTCTTTAGAGATTGCCTTGAATGAAGAGAGCTCTCTCTAGGGACAGTCACCATCCAATAACTGATAGATGTGGGTGTATAAGGCTGGGACCTCTTGCTTTAGCTGCAAACAGTTTTGAGGTGCCAGTGGGTTGGCCGAGAGTTATTACAGGGAATATATCATGCTTCATTTCTTCCTTTGCCCAATCCCACATCCTTCCCTTTCTTTTATAGTTGTTGATTCCCCAAAAAACACCTTAATAAACATCTTATACAATGTTTTTCATCTCCTTGACTTCTTCCTGGGCATCGCAACATAAAAAAAAAACACTGCAAGCCCTTCCCTGCTTCAGAGCTTAGCACTACTAATGCAATAATAATTAGGAATTGTTTTCTTTGCCTGTTGCTTTAATTAGCATTTGTTTGATCACTACTAGATTGACTATCTTTTTGTTATTGCCTTTGTTTCTGTGTTCTACAAGAAAGGCTACTCACTTCATCATCTCCTTGAGGTCCCCCCAACCCTCTCTGGAGTTCTGAGACACAAGTAGCTTGAAGTGGAGATTTTCACATGTAGGTGCAACAGCATCCACTGCTGGGGCCAGTGAGTCATCGGTAATAATGCACTTCGCTTTTGAAGTCTGTAGTCTGTAGAGGAGGTCTTTCTGGGTCAGCTGAGTAGTTCCTGGGATAAGAACTGTCCCTAAAGAAGCAATGTTTAGAAGAAAGTTTATTCTCATTATGGATTAGTTAGTCAGTTTACCACATAAGATATCTATTTGTCTTTCATCATTCTGCTTTTACCCTTCAAGTAAAAGGGTACTTAAAAGTCTCTAAACCTTTTTTTTTTTTAATACCTTTATTTCACTTATTTTTATGTGGTGCTGAGGATCGAACCCAGGGTCTTGCATGTGTGAGGTGAGCATTCTACCACTGAGCCACAACCCCAGCCCTCTAAACCTTTTTAAACCCTAACATGAGAGGAGAGTAAATGCTGGATAATTATCCTACATTTGAAGATCATTCATAACATAGAGCTTAAAGAGGGTTATGATTGAAAAGTAATATTTCCCAATATTTATTGAATACTTGAGTTGTAAGTGCTCAGTTTCTACATCTATAAAATGGGGATTATAATAATACTGTTACTGGCAGTGTTGCCTCTCTTGAAGAGAAAGTGAGCAAATAAACAAATGCTTATTTTAAAGCCAGAGAAACCAAATGCATCATAAAAATGTCCTAAATATTGCAACTGAGTGCCAGTTTTTATGGAAAATATTATTCAAAGTAAGGAATAAGCTTACTGAGAATTAATACTTTTTAACAACATATTAATGTAATTATATGCTAATATATAATTATACACTAATTAATTATACACTAATATAATTATTTTAATAATTATATACTAAGATTTTTATTGTAATGACATTTGATAATACATAAAAAGAGTATTTGAAAGTTAAAGTATGATGAGTTTGTTGCTGGCACTGAGGGTAATAGAATGATCTAAGAACTTAGAAATAAAGGAAATAGATTGTCTCCCAAAGCTAAACTATGTACTCAACTTAATCAGAACAGAGACATGTAGACAGACAATAATTCACAAAGTAGCAAGACTAAACCGTATCCTAATATATGATATATTAACACAGAATTGGTCTCAGAAATGGGTATTGCTGCTACAGAAAATAAAGGAAATTCACTAGAGCAAACTGATGAGTTGATATGGTTTGGATATGACTGGTCCCCCCAAAACTCCTGTGTTAATGCAGGAATGTTCAGAGGTGAAATGATTGGATTGTGAGAGCTATAACCTAATTAATTAGTCCACCTAGACAGAAGAGTGGTACTCTTAGGCAGGTGAGTTGTGGCTCGAGGAGGTGGGCCCTTGGGGTGGTGTGCCCTGAAAGGGTCATCTTCCCTGTGGCCCTTGCCCTGCTCTTCCTGCGCTGGCCATCATGAGATGAACAGAACTTCTCTATATTGGCATCAGATCAATATTGGCATCAGATTGGCCATTTTAGGCTGGGAGCCAATTTATCTAGAGGCTCCAAAGTTCCCATTCTGAGGGAACTCAGAACTGTGCCTGATTAAAGATCAACCCCACCCCAGCTTATGACACAACTCCTAAGCAGCTTATGACATTTCTCTTGCAGGCTAAAAAGCTGCTCCATGAGTGCCGACACAATGCTGCTCTCCGTAGAGGGACAGCCTTGTCCGTTTGCCTCATGCTACTGACAATGAATCTTTTGCATGAGATTCTGGTGTGTGGCATGGTCTTTGGACTTTGCTTGGACTCTGCAAGTGTCCTTTCACTCCACCATTCCCTTCCACCATAATGCTCTGTTTACCCTGGGTCCAGAGCAATGGACTCAGCTGAACATGGAACTAAACCTCTGAAACCATGAGCAAAAATAAACTTTCCCTCCTCTAGATGTTTTTGTCACAGCAACACAAAAGTAACCCATGGGTACATCCAAACCTGTCTAGGAAAGAAATCTCTGTTAGGGAATTTCACTTTATTGTCCCTTGAATGATGTGGCTGCTAATCAATATCTACATTCACACTGGCCTATTTTCATTTTCTCTAACCTACAAGTTATTTCCTGCCTCAGGGACTTTGCACAAGCTTCTCCATTTGACTTTGTTTCCCATCACCCACACCTTCTCGGGTCTCAGCTTAATCTCCCCTGGCTTCCTCTCCATTTATGTCAAGTACCCTGACAGCAGTGACTCTTGCACCAATTCCTTTGTATCATTTATCACATTTACCACACTATATGTTCATTTTCCTCATGACTGTCTTATCCCTGGACTCTTAAGCCCACAGCTCCTAAAACAGCAAGTACCCAGCAACCTGTTGGATGGAGTGACGTGTGAGTATTAGAAGGATGGGTCAGACTTCCAAATCCTAGTACAAATAAATTGAATTGTGAATATCACTTGTTCTGAACCGCAAACTGCCAAACTTTAGACTTTGTCTTCTCATGTAGGTCTGTTAAGCTAGGAAAAAGGGGCTACTCATGCCAGAGTGTTTTTACCTTTCATGCAAATGAAAATGTTGGTAATATCATTTTACTCATTCTATTCCATAAGCATAATACTAAGAGCCACCTGCCTCTCTGCCTTGAAATGCAGAGCTCCACATCAGATGCATTGACATCAAGAGGCTTCTGATCTACTAAGTGAATGGCCACAACTGATGAATTCACAAAGTTCTTGTCATCCTGAGACTCCAGGAAGAGAGCAGCTCAGTGGGTTGGGATATCAGGGTGTGTTGTCCGAGAAGGTAACATTAAGCTGAGACTTGAAAGTCAATAAGAATTGTCCATGCGATTAAGTGTGTTGGTAAGTAGAAAAGCCAGGAGATGGCTTTTCTGCATAATCATGGAGTATAATGGTGTTACAGCAATAAAGAAAAAATGCTAGTCTTTCATGGTGCATCTAAAGAACTTCAGAGGTTATCTAGTAGGCAATGGAGAAGTATTAAATAATATCATACAGCAAAATGATTGCATAAATTGTGTTCTAGGGAAAAGACTGGAATTGGATTGGAGTAGGTGTATGGGCACACACTTAAGAGCAGAATTAGAAAGAATTTGGGGAGAATCCATTTGAGAGATGGTAAAGATGTGAAATAAAGCAATGGCAATGAATAATATCTGGAGGCAGGTAGGAAGTCAGATTTATAAGGCGTAGTAATTTATTAGGAATGAAGAGTTGGTGGTTGCCTTAGGGGAACAGCTGGTGATAATTAACCAGGGCAGTAACAAAAGCATGAAAAATTGGGTTCTTTTACTATGTAAATATACTGAGTTTCAGATGACTGTGGTTCCTATAGAAGGAGAGGGAAAGTAGGTATGAAGCTTTAATTGCTTTATAAATCTATTTCACTTTAAAAATCTAATTTACCAACCTAACTTCTCATGTAGGTCAAAAGACAGCATGTTTCCAACACATTTCTATGGGTCCTGAGAATAAGACTACATTGTCCAGGGTTCTTCTTCAAATAATATATCCAAATAAGTATCTCATGATTAAAAAAATCTCTCCTCTGGCGTAGTTTAAATATGATTGGATTGCAAACATTACTAACCTGTTCGCAAACAGGCCACATTTGCAAGCCACCATTCCGGGATCTTAGGCAGAATCACAATTACTCGATCTCCCTTTTCCAGGGAACAGGTTTCTGTAAGTATATTGGCAAATTTCCTGGACAAAGATCCCAGTTCCTCAAAACTCCACCTCACTTCGCCTCCATTTTCATCTATCCACCAGAAGGCTGGATTGGAAGGCCTCTGTCCAGCCTAAGGAAAGACAAACCAGTCATGGATTTAGAAGTTGTTAGACAGTTAAATTCTATTTCAAGGAACCAATGGAATACACCCTCTGAATATATTCGTTAGAACTTACACTGAGTCTTTGGAAATAACTTTGGGGTCCTTATTTCTAGGGAGTGATGTCATTTCTTATTCAATGCGATTGCTTCTCTTCCAAAAAAGGAATATTACATTCCTTCATATTTCTCTGACTACTGTATCTATGTCTCATTTACTACCATTTCTGACTCTTTAAGAGTCACTTTTTATTTTTTAGTTGTTGATAGACTGTTTATTTTATTCATTTATTTACATGCAGTACTGAAAATCGAACCCAGTGCCTCACACATGCTAGGCAAGTGCTCTACCACTGAGCCACAACCCCAGCCCTAGAGTCACTTTTCACTATACTTTTTTAAAAAAATATTTTGTTTTAGTTGTAGTTGGACACAATACCTTTATTTATTTATTTTTATGTGGTCTGAGGATCGAACCCAGTGCCCCACACATGCTAGGCAAGCGCTCTACTACTAAGCCACAACCTCAGCCTTCAGTATACTTTTTGTTTTTTTAAAAAAAAACAACCTGATTACTGACATCATGGGCCAGATAATTATTTATCCTTTAAATAATTATGCTGTAATTATTTATTCTGTAAAGAACTGTCCTTTATATTAGTTTTTTTTTTCCTAAGCAGCATCCTCACCTCTATCCATTAAATGAAAGTAGCAGCCTCCCTTACCCACCAGTCCCCCTCCTCCACCCTCATTTTCCCAGGACAACAAAAATGTCTCCAGACATTGCTAAATGTCCACAGGGGGCAAAATTGCTCCCAGCTCAGAAACTGTCATCTGACTGGCTCCTTTCTCCATACCATCTCCATATTGGTCCACTGGTCCAGGACATCTTTAGCAAAGTTGAAATACTCTGGAACCTCCAATTTGAAGTCCTGTTTCATGGACTCATAGTTGGAGAAATTCTGAGGGGTTGCTATTCTGTGCTCTCTATGCAAATCTCTCACAAAACCAGAAATTGTGAGGCGCTGAAAACACTTGGCGCGGAGTAGTAGCGACATGGCGACAAGCACTAGCTAGCATCAATTTTCTTGGATGTTTTAGCACTCAAGATTTCCATGGAGACTAATTAATCTAAAAGACAAACAAAAAGGTCATACATTTATTTCTGTTCCAAGGGTAGCCATACCCCAAAGCAGCTAAGTTTTATTATTATTAACTAGTACCACCACCACTACCACCAACACCACCATCATTTAATCATTTTCTGAATACTCCCTATATTCTAAAAACTGTGCTCAATATTTTACATTAACACTGTGAAGTGGGTACTGTTACCATCAGTGTTTATTGATAGTGAAAATTACTAGCAAGAGAACTTGGGCTGGATTTAAACTCAGAACGATCAGGTCTCAGCCCATTCTAATGTACTATTGCTTCTCACATGTATTTCTAAAGAAATAAAGACCTGGAACACCCAGGTAATCTCATTGTTTACAGAATGATAAAGCTTTCTTGTCTTTTATCTGCAGATTTCAAAGGAGTACAAAAAGTTAAGGAGAGTTTTTCACAATGGATAATCTAGGAAGAGTAGCCCACTACCAATTAGTCATGAAAGTAGTTTATAATCTGTCTCGTTTATAGGCTGCAGTTCCCATGCTCTCAGTAAGAGCCCACTCCACCGTGGAGTCCTAGAAGCTGCATTTGTTGGAGATGTAATAATAGGGCTTTAACCTTTAGGGATTTTTGTGGGAGAGGCCACTTGAGCACCCCTAGCCCTCCCTTCTTCTGTGAGAAATAATTTGATCACAATGTTATTTATTTGTTGAGGCTGTTAAAGATACTGCTCTAGGGATTATAAATATTTGGGGCTCTCCTCTTTATACTTTGTGTAATTTTCTAAATTTTACTTTTTTGTAAATGTGTTACTTTCATAATCATTAAATCATAACTTTAACTGCAATTCTAGCTTTTTGGTACATAAGGCAGTCTGGCTGTTGGAAGCATTTCTGTATTGATAAACTGCCCAAACAACACATAATAACAGATATCAGCTTAGTTTTCTCCTAAATTGGAAGCCTGGATACTTCTGACGTTCTCACTTCTTTGTATGAGGACCTGATAAGTCAGTTTTTTGAGCCCTCTGAGATCATCTGGTTTGAGCTTCATTTTTCACTTGCAAAGACATCTGGAATTCCAGAAAGGAGAGGCAACTGGCTTCAACCTATCATATTAGAGTTAGAACCAAAACTCTCTTGTTTTGAATTCCCATTTGAATGTTTTTACTTCAGTCCAGTATTATTTCATAAAGCAGTGATTCTCAATTTTGGCCATATATTTGAACCATTAGAAAAGCTTTTTTTTTTTTTTAACCTGATTACTAAGTCTTGGACCAATTAAATCAGCATCTTTGGGAGTGGACCCTGGGTCCATATTTTTAGAAATTCCTTAGAAGTTTCTAATGCAAGGCCAAGGGTTAAGAATCATTCATCTAAAGGCTACAGTCTGTGAACCAGTAGCATCAGCATCACCTAGAAACTTGCTAGAAACACATAATCTCAGGCCCCATACCCACTGAATTAATGGAGTTAACCTTTGAACAGAATTCCCAGAGGGTTAGTGTGTACCTTCAAGCATAAAAAGCACTGGATCATACCACATTGGCTAAATACATTAGCTATTGAACCGTACAGTCTTGTGATAGGGTCCCAGTTTAGTCACTTATGAACTGTGACCTTAATTGGATTATTAACCACTTTGAATCTCAGTTTGACATTTTACCAGTGGAGAGACAAATAGAACCTCTGTCAGAGAGTTGCTCCAAAGACTGAATATAATAATGCACGCAAAAATGTTTACCATAGTGCCTGCCATATTACTCTCTACTGTTCTACTAGAACAGGGGTTGGCAAACTTTTTCTATAAAGAGATAAACAATAAACATTCTGTTCAGGTCTTTGCAAACCATATCTGATCTCTGTTGCAACTATTCAATTCTGTTGTAGCCATTGATAATGCATTACTAATGGGTGTGGATGGGTTTTCCAAAAAATCTTATTTATGGATATGAAAACTTGAATTTTATGGAGTTTTATGGGTCATGAATTACTGTTACTCTTTAAAAATTTTTTCAATCATTTAAAAATGGGAAAACCATTCTCAGTATGCAGGCTGTGCAAAAACAGGCAGAGGCTGGATTTATCCCATGGGCTGCAGTTTGCTGGTTATAGTAGAATATAAATTTTATGAGGGAGGAGCCTTCCTTGTCTGTTACATCCCTGCTATTATCCTTGACAATTATAATAGAATTTGGCATAGAGTCGGTGCTTGAGAAACATGATGAGTTAATAAGAACTGTTTTTAGAAGTGAGAACTTTTGGATGCAGTTAACTTCAACAACTCAGGATTATAGTAGACCTAAGAAGGGCCTCTGCTACTTAACCAGAGTTATGTGACTACTTGCACTGTCCACATGTAACTGATTAAGTTAATTTAAATAAAATTTAAAAATCAGTTCTTTACTCACTTTGGCTATATTTCGAGTGCTTAATGGCCACATGTGGCTATGATATATGGGTCAGTGCAGACATAAAAAATTTCTATTATTGCAGGGAATTCTTCTGGATAGTATTAATAGTGTTGATAATAGCTCAGAACTGGACTGATATAGAACATTAAAATATAGGAAAATCAAAGGATAGATTTCCTGAGATAAGATTTCTCTAAGGGTCCAGGTTTAGTAAGTATTACCCATCTCTATTCTCTTGCCTAAAGGGTGTAGGAGGAAAAGCATTAACAGAAATGTCAGGCTCCAAAGAGAAAAAACTGTTCTTTGGTACAGATATAAAATCACTCTGAGGCCTAGTTTCCTTGGAGATTAAGTTCTTAAGTCCTCAAATGTCATTTGGCTTGGCATTGGGGACTGGGTAGAGAAAGAACTACTCGTCTTTGCTCATTGTTGGCAAAATGCTACTTGCCATTTTGGCTGCTGTCTGTCCTAACAGAATTAGCAATAGGTTTCTTTCCACTGAAGGAAAGAGTCAACACTAAGTGTTTAGATGTAATTTGTCTCTGTTCTTAATTTATTGCATAATGACTTCAAGTGATTCAAAAAAATACCAAAGGTACATTGTCGAGGTTTTTTTAGCCTCCCGTTTCCTCCTGCCCTGTGGGAGAGATGGGGAAAGCACACCCCGACCAGAAGGAACCCAGAAAGGTAAAGGTCGACTGGCCGCCCACACCCAGCCCTCCCTCGAAGGAGGACAATCAGATGCGCCAGGGAGAACAGTCAAATCAGGATCTCGTTAATGAGAAAACAGACACAGCTAATATAATGTACAGGAACCAATCAGGATAAAGGTCAGCAGGGTGGGGAGAATTTATATCTACACCCATCCTACAGGCAGTAAGTGTTCTGAGCCTATCCTAGAGGTGGTCTTCATTACAACTCAGGGCAATGCCTTCTGGCTAATCCCTAGGTGCTCTCTTATCCGCGTGTGGCCCCAGGACTGGGAAGCGGGTGCAGCCAGCAAGTTAGGTTTCCTCTTTTCTGATGCTACATGTCAGAAAAAACATGCTACGTTACATCATGCCCTCCATCTCCCCCATTTTGTTTTATTAGCAGGTGTTTGCCTTACTTGAGAGTGTGCCTGTCTTAGGTCGTCCCCCTCTGGGGATCTTACCTGTCATTGATTACCACTCTGGCTCTTCAGGCAGTTCACCTGCAGGGTCGGCAGACCCAATGGGAAGCTTTAAGAAAGGGAGATGGCTATCGCCTACGAAGGAAACCTTTCTGTTCCTGGCTTACACCTGCGTGTCCTGGTAGGGGCCGTGGCCAACCTCATAGAGTTCCCGGTCGGTAACTTGTAAGACAGCATGTTGCTGCCGGACCACCATCAGTTGAACAGCTCTGGCTCGATAAGGGAGCCACCTGTTTAGCCCAGTCCATAGAAAGCTAGATTGCAATTCATTCTACAGTTTTTAAGGTCTTCTTTTAGTCTCTTGATCTTGTCTTGGATGAAACCAGAGTGATTGGCATAGAAGCAGCATAACATCAAATTTGGACTTACAATCCCTTTGGCAATGAAATCCCTTTCTACACCGGGGACAGGGCATCTTAGATGGAGTTTGACCTTTAGTTTGGCCTGAGGGACGTCCCTGCGAGGCACCGGGTCTTATTGGGCCTATAGGGCACTCTCTCTTGAAGTGGCCCTGTTGACCACACTCATAACAAATCCCTCTCCCGTTGCCACTGGAAGAGGCGAGGGCAGTAGTAAGGGCCTCAGCAAGTGAAGCCGTTTGGGCCTGCAAGGCCGCAACCAATGACTGTGATTGGTGGGCCTGAGGACCGACATCTTAGCGGCTACTATCCACCTCCCAATAGATCAGTTCTTCATCTCCGCACAGGCTAGTTTGTGGTCTGTGGTCATCCCCTCCCAGACCAGCATCTTGACAAACTGGTCCCGAAGAGGCCCTGGGGGGACTTTCCTTTGGAGGCTCTTTTCCACCCTCTCCATGAAGGTGGCAAGATCCTCAGTAGCCCTCTGAGTAATTCCTGCTACTGGGGGCTCTGAGGAGCCTTCCTCCAACTTTTTCCATGCTGCCAGCCCCAAGCCCATACCTGCTCCTGGTAGGGGGCAGGGATAGCAGCCTGCTGAAGGCCTGTGGAAAATTGATCACTGGACCCCGACAGCATCCCATAAGTTACAGGAACCGGGGGATTAACAGCCTTATTCCTCTCAGCCTGAGCGTGGCACTCCTCATTAAATAAAGCACACCATTTCAGGTACTGGGGACCAGGGCAAATTAGGTCCATCCTCAGAGACCGCCTTTTTGAGTTTTTTCAAGTCCTGGGCCTCCCAGGAATACCATAAGGCCGGTCTGTTGCCCCCAGGGTTAACATTTACCAGGAAAGCCATACACGATGGGGATGAGTGTGACAGAGGTGGCTCCCTATCCCGACTGCCTACCATGTGTTCCAGGACAGGAACTCTTGGTGGGGAACCCAGAGGACCACTCCGGGGATCAAAAAGGTCTAGGAGGCCATTGTCAGAGTGAGGCTTTAAGCCTCTCTCCTCCTGGACAGCCAGAGGACTGACTCGCTGTGACCCAAGTCTGTCCTCAACAAGGATTTCCCAATTTGAGTCGTTATACTTAGTGCAAGATTGCCCCATCTTTCCAGGGATACCCTTACCTCAGAAAAGTTGCTTGGCTTGGCTCGATACTCTCACTCTTGATGAACTGAGTTCTTCGAGCCCCACGTAGGGCGCCAGATGTCGGGGTTTTTTAGCCTCTCGTTTCCTTCTGACCTGTGGGAGAGATGGAGAAAGCACACCGAGACCAGGAGGAGCTGAGAAAGGTAAAGGTAGACTGGCCACCCACACCCCGCCCTCCCTTGCCAGAGGACAATCAGACCGGCCAGAGAGAACAGTCAAAGCAGGATCTCTTTTAATGAGAAAAACCTACACAGCTAATATAATGTACAGGAGCCAATCAGGGTAAAAGTCAGCAGGGTAGGGAGAATTTACATCTACACTCATCCTAGGGTTCTGAGCCTATCCTAGAGGTGGTCCGATTACAACCAGGGCAATGCCTTCTGGCTAATCGCTAGGTGCTCTCTTAGCCACGTGTGGCCCCAGGACTGGGAAGTGGGTGCAGCCAGCAAGTTAAGTTTCCTCTTTTCTGATACAACATGCCCCACGTTACATCATGCCCTACAGTACATGGTAAAAAATCTTGAGTCTTGAGTCTTCCCAGTTCCATCCCACTCTTACCTCTCAAGGAATTTCTGTTATTCTTTCTATACATCTTTCAGGTTTTTTTCTGTGCATTTGACTATATATTATTTTTTCCCCACCACTTTACACATCAGATAGCCTAGATACACACTGTTCTGACCACTGAAAACATTTTTTAAAATGTGTTTCTAGAGACCTCTTCATATCAGTATATGATGCTCTTCATTGCATTTGTTTAAAATAGCTACATTAAATTCTAATGAACGGCTACACCATAATTTCTTTCTTTTTTTCATTTGTTCTTTTTAGTTATACATGACCGTACCCATAACTTCTTTAATCCACATTCCTATCAATAATCACTTGAGTTGTCTGTATTATTTTGCAGTTTGTATGAAAATTTGAAACTATTTCCTTCAAAAGAAATATCCTGATTCTTTGTCTCATTACTTGGATGTAAAAACAAACAGTATTTAAAAATAGTTAAGATGTACAATAAAATGATTTCTGATACTCTTAAAATAAAAAGGCAGGAATTTAGACTGGTTAGAACTGGGACATTGCACTTCCTTCTTGGTAGTTTAGTATGTTTCATTTATTATTCAGCAGATACTGAGTACCTACTATGAAAACATTTTGCAGACATAAGGGATATACAGGTGAATGAAAGACTCTTTTCTGTTGGGAAGAAACAAATAAGTGTGCTGTACAAAAAGAAACAGTAACAGGAGAAAAGGGAGCCTTTTTTTTAGGAGGTCTCTCTGGGGAATGACATTTTTGCTGAGATCTGTCGGGTGGCTTCACTGTGCTGAACATTTTGCATTGATTTCTCATTTCCATTTTACAAACAAGGACATAAAGACAAGTGCATGCATATCCAAATTGAATAACACCCTCATTCATTCACCAGATACTTCCTAAGCACTTACATGCCAGGTATATAATACATGCTGAAAATACAGATGCAAGCAAAATATAACTAGTCTTGCCCCCATGAAGCTTACAGACTATTAAGCAAGTATGCACATTTTGTAATTAGGGATAAATACACTGTAGTCAGCTTGATGATACTAAGTAGAATCAGTAAAGTATGATTTCTTCCCTATCCCTGATACAAAACCCTGATACACAACATCCATAATCCTTCAAACATACATTAAAAAGAAACTTGAACAGCCATTTGGAGCTTAAAATGAACCTAACCATTTTATTCTACCAGAAAGACAAAACACAACATCCTTCTCACCAAAACCATAATATTGCCTTCTCCCCATAAAAGCTCAGTTCCTACCTTTTTAATGATCTTAACATTTGTAAAATTCCTTGTAGATGAAAGAACTGAGATAACTTTTCTCGGATGAGTCCAGAGTTTTACACCAAGTCAACAGAAATATTGCCAGAGAAAATTCTTCTAAGCAAGATAGCACCACTGGCTGGTCAGATGGGTTTTTAAAAGTATTTAAGGTCTCATCTGAAATGCATTATGTCCATATAATCATAGATGCCAACAGGGCTTCCCTACATCTCCATAAACACTCCTCCCCATAACTTACCCAAATAATAACAGTGTTTTGTTTATGGCCCAGACCATTCTTCCTGCCCCCAATAAGATCTTGCCTGAAACCTCTCCCATATACAACTTTTGCCGCTTCCCTCAATTGACCACCTAATGGAGAATAGCAGCTGCCCCCAAATTCTTAGATTTTGCATTTGTATGTTTCTCAAAGTTTCCTAGAACTTGTTTGCATGCTTTCTGGAAGACATAGAAGATGTATTTCCATCTGCTACTGAGCAGGGTGGGAGCTAAGTGAACAACACATTGAAAAACTCAGCTAGCTGCTCTTCAGTCTCAAAATTTGTTTGAAAACATTTTACCTAGTAAATGCATGAACATGCTTTAAAAAGATCAAAAAGCACCAGAAGTCTTGACATGAAAACTCAGCTGCTGTACTTACAGCCTTTTCTGTGTGCATACTCCTCATCACTTACTGAATGGAGTTTCACACACCAACTGAGAAATTCTGAGAGAGATACCTTGGCTGCCCCTGACTTCAGTGACAGCATATCTTTGGATCAGTTGATTTTGCTTCTTTATAATGTATTATCTTTGCTCAAAAAAAAAAGTCTGTATCAGCACAGCAAATCAAGTACTCACTAAAATTATGGCTTCAGACACAGCTGGAGGTGGTGGCAGACGTATTTCCTGGAAGAGCAGTCCTGAAATTTGATTTCCCACCTTTGCTTTAGTCTTGTTAGTGGCCAAAGAGGAGAGAAGTGGTGTGACAATCACAAGTAGTCAATGTGCCCAGAATGGTTTCTTTTCTTGATTGGTAGAACATCTTTGGAGGGAGGAGCAGGAACTCAGGGCTAAATTTACACTGAAAGTTTATGAGATCCTTGGCTGCCCTGCTTACAAGTAATGATTACATTCATTGTCAGGCTTCTTGCAGGCTGGGAAAGCAATTTATTCACAAGCAGGACAGTGCCCCAGAAGATGCTGGAAGGGTTAGTCTTGTGAAGGGACAGAGGAAGTTCTCAGAAGGAGGAAATAACAAATGGAAGAATATGTAGAGATATTTGAAATGCGGGGGGCGGGGGGAGGAAAGGTAAGGAAAAGAAGTTGAGGAGTGGGTATGAGTTAACCTAGGTCTCAGCAAACCAGTTGCTTTGTATATCTGTTGAACTGGCCAGGACTAAACATAAACACTCAGGTCACTCTTACTTGAATCCTCCGGTACTTCTCAGTTCACTGTAAGTAAAATCCTCATGTCGACAAGAAGTTGTATGGTAGGGCATAGGGTCCTCTCTGCCCACA
This sequence comes from Ictidomys tridecemlineatus, assembly GCF_052094955.1. Taxonomy (NCBI): domain Eukaryota; kingdom Metazoa; phylum Chordata; class Mammalia; order Rodentia; family Sciuridae; genus Ictidomys; species Ictidomys tridecemlineatus. The sequence goes on from NC_135486.1 coordinate 131,008,915, forward strand.
GCCTGTTCTTGTTCCTCTGTGTCACTACTTCAACCATATCAGCACCCTGCCTTTTCTCAAACCAACCATGCACGTTCCAGCCTTGGGCTTTTTTGGACCCCCTCTGCCTATAACTCTTCCCTGAGACACCCCCTTGGCCAAATCCCTCATTTGGTGAGGTATCCCGTCCAAGAGCTCTGCCTCAACACATTTTCTAAAAGTAGAAATCTTCATTTCTTTCCCTCTCTTTAACCTGCTTTAACTTTTTACATCTCTTCTCACCACCTTTGAAAGTAAGAATTTTGTTTTATTTGCTGATGTATCCTTATTGCCTAGAATAGACATGGGCAAATTTTATAAACTTACAGTAAATATTTGATGGATATGTGAATATATTTCTTTCAATAACATGATAAAAACCCAACTCAAATTCTCTTAAACAAAGAGAGGAGTTTATAGGTCATTTAAAAAAAATTCTTAGTTGTAGTTGGACACAATAACTTTATTTATTTAATTTTATGTGGTGCTGCGGATCGAACCCAGGGCCTCACACAGGTGAGGCAAGTGCTCTACCACTGAACTATAACCCCAACCCTCGTTTTTTTTGTTCTATGAGTTTTTTGTTGTTGATATTCCCTTGGATTTTCTTTGTCTACATTATCTGCAAATAAAGACAACTTTACTTCTTCCTTTGAGATCTATACAGCTTTTATGTTCTTTTATAACCTTATTGCATTGGCTAGCACCAGCACTATGTTGAATAAGATTGATGAGAGAAGAAATACTTGCCTTTTTTCCTGATATTAAAATCAGGCCTTCACAGTTAAGTTCAAAGTTATCTGAAGGTTTTTCTATAGATGTTCTTTATTGAGTTTAGGAAGTTCTCTATTCTGACTTTTCTGAACTTATCATGTATAGATATCAGATTTTGGCAATTCTTCTGCATCAATTAATGTAATCATGTGATTTTCTTTGTTCTTTATCTTATTAATAAGGTGAATTACATTCATTGATTTTCTACTATTGAACCAGCTTTGCTTCCTTGGAATAAACTCCACTTATTTTTGGTATATGATTCTTTTTCTATATTGTTGAATTTTGTAATTTTTTTGTCTCTTCCCAAATTTGAAATGTTTTCAGCCTCTGTTTCTTGGAGCAATTTTTCTGCCCCCTCATAGATCTTTTGTGATAATCCCACAGGTCCCTGAGGCTCCTTCCCAAACCCCATTTTAGTTTCATTCTCTTGTTCAGGTTGGGCAATTTCTATCTTCCAGTTCACTGAATTTTTTCTCATGTTTCTTCATTCTAATGTTGATCCCATTATTAGAGATAGGAAAAACATTTTTTTCCTACTCTCCCACACCACTCAACACAATAGGTTTACTCCCCCCTAAACCCCCAGTCACCAAGCAACTCACTAGCAGAAGATACCAGCCGAGAGTCCCATACTCCAATTTAATTCTACATTAACTACCCGAAGTTAGTGGCAGATCCCACAGATTAGGGCTCAGGCCCAGAAGATTGCCTCCTATTTCAGATGCCAGGTGCAAGTCTCAAGCTTAACCTTTATTACTGACTGTAACCTATATTAAACTGGGGTTCCTCTGATTCCTTTCTTGGGCATAATTAATTTGCTAGAATGGTTCACAGAACAATAGGAAACCCTTGACTTACATGTATTCATTTGTTATAAAGGATGGAAATAAACAGCCAGATGAAACAGATGGGAGAAGGGGTACAGTGCTTCTTAGGCTTCATGCTTCCAGAAATTCCTCATGTCCAGGTCTCTGGAAGCTCCCCAAATCCTGTCCTTTTGGGGTTTTATGGAAGTTTTATTACACAGGCATGATTGATTAAATCATTGGCCATTGGTGATAAACTCAACCCTCAGCAACTCTTTCCTCCCAGGAGGTAGAAATATGGGATGGGATGGGATGGGAGGGATGGTACCATTGATTTTCCTGGCAAACAGCCCAAGTTCTATAGCTATCCAGAAGCCCTGAGTTACCAGACATCACCAGACATCTCACTAGCATACAAAAATGAAGTTCTCACATAAGAGATCCCGAAGGTTTAGGAGTTGTGTGCCAGGAAACAGGGATGAAGACCAAATAAATGTATATTTTACAACATCACATTTATCCACTGAATTTTAAAAATTTCTTTTATTGAATTTTTGGTTCTAAAATTTATATGCAGTTCATCTTTTTTTTAAAGAGAGAGAGAGAGGGAGAGAGAGAGAGAGGGAGAGAATTTTAATATTTTATTTTTTAGTTATCGGCAGACACAACATCTTTGTTTGTATGTGGTGCTGAGGATCGAACCCGGGCTGCACGCATGTCAGGCAAGCACGCTACCACTTGAGCCACATCCCAAGCCCAGTTCATCTTGATTATATTCTATTTCTTTGCTGAGACTTTGTTCTTTTCATTCTTTTTTATTTGTACCGAGTTTGTTTGTTTATTTATGTATGTATGTATGTATGTATGTATGTATTGTGGCACTAGGGATTGAACTCAGGGGCATTCTACCACCAAGGCATATCCCACACCCTTTTTTATTTTTCATTTTGAGCCAAGGTCTCACTGAGTTGCTAAGGCCTCCAAATTTGTGATCCTCCTGCTTCAATCTCCCAATTTTTCTGGGATTACAGGCATGCATCACCACGTCTGGCTTGTTGCAAGCATATTTGTAATTGCCTGATTGTCGAAGCTTTTTTGTAATGTCTTCTTTAAAATCTTTACCAGATAATTCTAACACCTCTGTCGGCTCGGTGTGGGCTTACTTTGGCTGTTTCTTCATTCAGTTTGAGATCATCTTGGTTCTTGTAGAGAGTCATTTTTGATTGAAATGTGAAAGTTTTACTCTTATCTAATGAGATATGGATCTCACATAAAACTTATGTTTTACCTGGTATTCTTGGCACTGACACTCACCTGTCCCATTTTTACGTGGCCTTCTCTGTCACCCCTGTCAGAGGGTATTGGGTCACCTCAAGTTATAGACTCATAAGGGTAGAAGTCTAAGCTTCTCAATCTGCCTTTCCTGGAATACATTGGGATAGAGGAGGCTCCTTTCCAAACCCCATTTTAGTTTCATTCTCTCGTTTTTTCCTGTGTTGTTTGTAGCTATTATTTACTAGTTTTCTGTCTGCTGGGCTGCTCCCTGATCCTTGGCTAAAGAAAGATGCTTTTCTGGGGGGTGAGGTCTTCTCTGGTTTGTATCCTTGGCTTTTCCATTTTCCTGGCTTCTTCAATTCCCAAGTCTAGGACATAGAAGTCAAAAAGAAGATCCACAGACTCACAGCTGTGTTGCTCCTTGGGGACCAATGTCCATAGTCCGTGCTTTTCTACACCATCCATAGTGTTCTTATGTTTTATATCAACATCCAGAAATTTTAGTTGTACTTAGCAGGAAAAATAGGGAAAAGTATGTCTACTCCATCTTCCCAGAATTAGAAGCTCTCTCATTTTACTCTGTGAGATTAGAATAAAATTTTCAGCAAAATCAGACAAGAACACCCACTAAAAAGAAAAACCACAGGCAAACTATGATACTCTCTGAGCACAAATAAAAACCCCAAATAAATTATTAACAAATCAAAATCATTGACCATAAAAAACAGAAATATATTATGACCAGTTTGAGTTTATCCAAGAAGGGAGGAAAAAAACATGTAAATACTCACATGAAGATAGAAAAAGAAGTTGATGAATTTTAACACTCATTCATGATAGACCTGTATCTTATTTTTTTTAAAAAAGTAAAAATGTGAATAGAGAAGAATTTCCTTACTATGATCAAAGTTCTTGATGGGGTTCAGAACATGCTAACCACAAATATGGCCTATTGACATTTGAGGAAACAGGAAAGACTTCCCCCTACCCTTCTCTCAGGAAGCAAGTCATAAGACTCTCATTTGAGACTTCTAAGTTTGAATGTGACACCCCCCAATTAATTTATTAGAAACTTAATCTCCAAATTCATATGCTAATACTATTTAGAGGTAGGGCTTTTGAGCAGTAATTAGAATTAGAAGAGGTCAAGAGCACAGCTGCCCCTTAGGATAGCATTAGTGGCTTTATAAGAAAAGGAAGAGAGACCAAAGCTTGCATTATTATGCAGTTATTATGTTATTATGCAGTAAGGACCCCCGTTAGATACCAGCTCCTTACTCATGGAATTCACAATCATCTCTAGAACCTGAACTAAATAAATCTCTATTCTTTAAAAATCATGTAGCTTCAAGTATTCTGTTATAACAACTAAGACTGCAAAATGTCCTCCCTAATACACAGAGGAAAGGAACATTCTTACTTCTGAGGGAACAGGAACATAAGGAAGAATCTAATGGACCTTGCTAGTTCTCTTCAGCTTAGTTACACTAGATCTTACCCCTGTCTCCAATTCTACTTCTCCATGGCTAACTACCTCTTCACCAAACCTAGAATTACAATGCACAAGTTTACCTGGGTTTCCAAAGACTCCCATGTTATGTAAAACTTATATTAAATAAATTTGTATGCACCTCTTTTGTCAATCTACCTTTTGTTTTAGGGGCCTCAGCTATGTACCTCATTATGGGTAAGGAAAAGATAATCCTCCCCCCCCCCATTAGGAGGATTACAAGTCAATCCGAAATTGGTTGTAATTGCCTGTTCTATTTCTCTGTGTTCGAATTACTCATCCTTTGAAGATCTTGATGCCTCAGAACTGCTGCTAAAACCAATGTAATGGTAGAAAAGACTCACCAAGTCATGGCCCCACTGGATGTTTTCAAATAATTTCTGATCTGCCTGAAGCTCTGGTTTTTTAGTGGACTTCTTGTTGCTCAAACTGCCCTAGCAGCCTGTACACTTGCTTCAGTAGCATAGGTGTCAAGTATACCTCCTGATGAGGAAATGACTTCCTGGAACAGATCCATTCCAGCAATGTGGGATCTCTAATTATTAAGTTGAAAGTTTTTGATTAAAAGGGGGAAATGTTAAGGAAAAAAATTAAAATGGAGTAGTTTTGATTTGGGGCACGTAAAATATAATTGGGAGATCATTATTAATCAGACCTCCGATGTCCACAGCTAAACTTTTGAACTGGGCCGTCTGCTCAGCATGTTAATCTTTGGACTAGGCAACCATATTCTGTATTAATTCTTTGTTTAATGAAACTAACTAACTTCAGCCAGAGTTGTTTCGATGGTATTAGTTCCATGTCAGATCTTAATCTGAAATAGAATATGTCCTGTTCTACGGAGTTTTACTCTTGTTATTTTGCCTCAAGATCTTTCTCAGTTGCAATTTGTGTCATCCTTTCTGTCATCATGGGAATGATCCACCCAAACTCTAATGTTTCATTTTCTGATCTCCTTTCTGTCAGTGACCTTTCCAGGTCACCCTTGAGAACAATGTTCTCAACCCCCTACCACCTAGTTAACCAGTGCTTCTAGAACTCTGTGTCCTTTCTAGTGATGATGGATGAATTGCTTAAGGTCCTGGCTTGTACACTTGATAGCATCTTCTGTCTCCTAATCAAAGACGTTACTCGTCTAATGACTCCTCCTTTGTTTTGCATCATCAATTTCTTCCTCTTGTTTGGAATAGGAGTTGTAGACTCTATGGAGCAGTAGTTGTAAAAAGACACTCAGCCATAAAAACATGGCAGTATCTTCCAATTAAAATAAAACCTCTTGGGCCACTTATCCCCCTTCATCTTCTGTTCCATTCCTCTCCTTTTTACAAGAAAATTCCCCAAAATAGTTGTCGATATCTGTAGCTTTTACTTCTCTATTTCCATATCTGTATCTGCATTTCTCTTCTGTTGCTCTCCTTAATTGTGAAAGAATTTCAAAGATATACAAGGAGTTAGAATAGTCTAGTGAAACTCCTGTGTACGCAGCTCCAGTAAATGTATAAATATATGGCCAATTTAGATCCCCACCAACTCCTTGCTCTCTGCATTATTTTGAAACAAACCTATATATCATATCACTTAATGATGTTTATTAATAAATACTTCCTCATATATTTCTAAAAGGTAAAGATTTTAAAGTTTATCTCACTTCCAGGGGGTGGAGAAATTAACCTAGCTGTAGATCCAGGAAAAAAAAGAGAAATACTTTGGTGTACATCTACATCAAGAAATGACATTTCATTTTAACTTATAAAAATTATGCATGCACTTGATCAAAAATAAAAGATACAAAATGATGTCAAATAAATGTGTTGCAAACACTAGCATTGTGTGTGTGCGTAGGAGGAATAGTAGGTGACACAGATAAATGTAACTAGTTTTTCAAACAAGTTTTAACTCAAAACTATTTTTTTTCCAATTTCTGTTTTCCCCCTTGTATATCTAATATCCCTTTTCTACCTCTTCATGATTTCATGGGATATTCTATAATTCTTAGCTATTTTCAGTTATCAAAAAAGTTTATCCACTCAAAAATTTTAATCTCAAATTCAATATCCATTGCACTTGTTCCTATCTCTCCCTCATGGGTTGAAGGGGGACTTCTGGGGACTTGCAGTGGTAGGGTGTGTGTTCACCATTTTGATACTCCCATTCCAGCACCTGGAATGGAGTCAAGTGGCCTTATCTGTCTCTGACCTTTTCCTATTCCTTCTGCTAAACTCTAGATCCTCCCCTGTTGAGGGTAAAGGAAAGAGATTAGGATAAGGGGGCATACTCACTGGCTGTGACTTTAATCCTGACTGTGAAGTCTACCTGTTCAAGCCCAGATAGCTTGTAGGGGATCCCTGTGAAGCACCAGATATTCACATATCTTTGGAATATCCTATCGGGTTGCAGACCTCTCTTCTGTTGTCCTCTACAGGACAGAGGGGGGTTATTAACCAAGGAGTGTGAAGTCAGCTTCTTCCTGCAGCCATCTCTAACTTTTATGAGGGGTCCCCTTGTTGGCCCTCGCAAAGTCTTCTCTGTCTTCTCTCCAGTTTCTTAATTAAGTAGAAAAGCAGACTGCTGCGTCTGGGGATTAATCAGGGTAGCAGGACCAGTTGAGCCACCTTTTTGCAAACTTGGAGAGCTGCCTCTCATAATTCTCTTTAGAATGTCAAGGGCAGAGGCTTAGTACCTCTCAATCCTTAGCTTTGGGCTTTAGTCAGGAACTATGAAGAAATACAAGTTTCATTAAATCATATATGTTAGAAAATTGGCACAGGACTAAAATCACCTGGACACACTGAAGCTAAGCAGAAGCAAGTTTATTGTCAGGAAATCTGCCAAGGCTACCTCTGTGCAGGCAGAACAGCGCAGACCTCCTCTGAAGTACACTTTTGTAAGTCAGAGCCTGGGTTATGTATTGGGGGTGGGCTTAGCCCTTGCTATTGCAGGTGGAGAACAAGCTTCAAAATCTCAACAACCACAAAGGGGAGGGGACAGAAGGAGCAGGCACAGTGCCACCAGCTCCTGGAATTGGCAGGCCCCTGTGTGCGCTGTGGTGCAGGTGGTTGGAGATGTTAGCCTCTGGGAAGGGAACCAGGGTGAGGTGTCAGGCAGAATGGAGTTAGTTTGACTTAACTTTCTTAATTAACCCACAGTTATGTTAACAGGCTAACAATATATATGCATATGTGTATATATATGTATGATTAAAATATACACGTACATATGTGCGTTATTCCCTTTTAAAACACTAAAGGGTTCATACTACATGTATCTCACCTAGATTCCTCCCTGCCCCATTTTGCATTGTATCTTGTAGATCTTTCCATGTTAACACATTTAGATACAATAAGGAGTCCAGTGGGGACTGAGAAGCCATTAGGAGTGGCTGGAAACACTTCAAAGCAAACTGACCAACATTAAAAGCTTGTCTTAATCTCAGCTTCTTAAAAAATCATAGCCATCAAACTTCCCAATTGCCAATATCTACCACAAAGCCATAACAGCTAATATTGATTGAATATTTGTATGTGTAATTAACTTGAATTCTTTTCTTCCACACTCACAGTGACCTATAAGGTATATATGTTACAGCTATTCTCATTTTACAGATGAGGAGCATGAGGGTTTAGAATGGTTTACTTGCCTAAGGTCATAAAGCCAGCAAAGTGATGCACTCATATTTGAAGCACTCATATTTACATCCAGGACTGTCTGACTCGATTATATTCTAGTCTTTGTGTTCATCTATACATTAAATACTACATTCTCATTGGCTTTTCTCCAACTTTTAGTTTAAACATAAATCAAACATCCTGAGAACACATAGTCTATTCTTTTTTAAGATTTAATCTGCGCCAAAAAAGCCTCTAAACTCCAGTTACCATGGACTCTTGAACATGTATCTACTTTAAGTTAGTGTTTATTCAACATCAGGGTTATGGATTGGAGATTCTGCATTCCATATGATTTGAGTTGTAAACAGAAATGTTTTTCTCTGACTTACTGAACTGAGATTCTGCCGCTGGAGATTCAGTCCTTAGAGCATTGGGTGAAGTAGAAGTCAGAAGCCAGGAGGATAATCTAGAAGCTTTCAAAAACATTTAAGCATAGATTATTTAACCAAACCTCAAATGGGTGGGAAAGATGTACCCATAGAACACCAGGAAAAGTTTTATGAAGACTCATACCTGTACAGGTAGAATATAAAAATGGAGAAAACTGGAGAGATTCATTCACTTTTGGCCTCAAGAACCTAGACCTACAAAATCCCACGTGGGCCTCAGAGAAGCATACCTGTCAACAGTGGGACACTGCAAAGTGGTGAAATGAAACAAACTGGAGGTGGCAGGGATTAGGGGTTCTGGACACCCAGCGGGGCAGGGCAGTAGCTCGTAAAGCACAAGAACCAGGCCAAAGGCCAGACCCAGCTCATGTGGGCTCAGAGCTAGGTTCCAACAGGGAAGTTCAGGCTGATGGGTGAGGTTTTTTTTTTTTTTAATCTTTCAATAAATCACACATATCAAAGGACCATTAAAATAAGAGATTAGGAGACAGATAATGAATTTAGGGGATTAAATTTGGGATGATACTAGTATCCCCCCAAACAGACCTCTGTAAGTCAAAATCAAACACCCAAATAACATTTTTTTTTTTTTTTGTAACAGGGATTGAACCCAAGGGCACTTAATCACTGAGCCACATCCCCAGACAGTTTTAATATTTATTAGAGACAGAGTATCCCTGACTTGCTGAGTTCCCCAGAGCCTCAGTAAGTTGCTGAGGCTGGTTTGAACTCGAAATCCTCCTGCCTCAGCCTCCTGAGCTGCGGAGATTATAGGCGTGTGCCGCTGCTCCTGGCCCAAATAGCCATTTTTTTAAGTACACATAGATTGAACAGTAAATTTGACCTAAAATTTTCTTAACATTTTTTTCTAGTTGTAGATGGACACAATACCTTTATTTAATTTATTTATTTTTATGTGGTGCTGAGTATCGAACCCAGTGCCTCATATGTGCTGGACAAATGCTCTACCACTGAGCTACAACCCCAGCCCTTTGACCTAAATTCTTATTATATAACAGGAATTCACTTGATGCTTTGACTATATTCCTTGTGGCTTTGAAACTTACATGTTTTTTTTTTTCTTTTTCCCAACCTTCTCCTCCATGATCTTCTTTTCCCTAATCTTCTCCTTTGTGATCTCTCCTCTCTAATCTCATTTTCTCTGAATCACCTCTGTAAAAGCCCCCTGTTCCTGCTGATGGGCAGAATCACAACCTTTGGGAGTCCCCTGTGTTTCACCTTTGCTAGCAAAGCAATAAACCTTCTTTTCCTTTTTCTCAAAACCATGTCCTCATTATTGGATAGGCATTGGGGACAAGGACCCAGCTTTTGGCAACATAATCATAGACACTCTGCTGTTTTTTTGTGACTGGTAGGTAATCTAAGGAAGTGAAATTCACATAAGTAGGAAGTTTACACAAATTGGTCCAACATTACCAAGGAAATCTCTCAGTGAAATAATGACCTAGTCATGAGGGGCAATCAAGAATAACAAACGCTGAGTTATTTGGAGCTGGAATAAGAGCCTGCTTCAGGGAAGGGGGTGAAGGAAAGCATCATTTGCAGTTACCCTAGGAAGAGGGGTGGGGGATATATACATATAATCCTAATACAGACCGAGGGACTAAGCAGCTAACTGAGATATTTCTGGCACAGTCAGCATCCATGAAAAAATGTTTTTATTTTTATTTTTTTAAGTTTGCCTCCTGATTTACCACTTTAGCAGGCAGTACTTTTATATGCTTGGGACTCAAACTATGCATCTTAACTCTTCATCTATAGTTTAACCCCTACTATCCTAAGGACAGGGAAAGTGGGTTGGCAACGGAAATCCAGCCAGAATAGGGATAAATGTGGGGAAAAACAAGTGCCCTTTTTCAGCTCCTCTGGTATGGTTCAGCGGGATCAAGATGGTGCCTACTTTCCCTCTTAATGGCGTAAATCCTCTCCTTTTTTCTTTATTGGCCATTTTTTTCAGGTTGAATTCAATTAAAACATTTTCTAAGTGCTTACTAAGGACAATGCACTATGCTAGGTGCTGAGGATGAAAAAGAGAAACTAGAGTTTCAGGTAACTCTCTTATACCTCCTAACACCAAATCCATTGCAGTGTAATAAGACTATTCTTCACAAGCAACTGAAGACCTCCAGAAGCCTATACTATGCAACCTCCACCAATGAAATGACACAAAGTAAAAGCTGTGCTGCATGTACAAGTGGAAACAAAAAGCAGGATGGTCATTTAAAGCAAAAATAACAGAAACAGGGAACAGACCACAATAGATCATCAAGCTTTCTTTATTAAGCAATGGAATGGCACAGTTTCAGGAGAGAAAAGGGTGATTGATTACAAGTGGGGTCTGATATTTTTAGGGTTTAAGTGAGATGAGTATTGAACCATGATGCTAAGATCACCAACTCCAATTTGAAGAAAACTGGAGATGGCTCCCAATCTTAAGGTGGGATTAGGCTGGGTTCATCATTGGAATCTTAACAAGTGAGATTTGAATCATGGCAAAAATGCCTTGGTTAGGTAGTCAAGGGTAACAGTTGTGCAAATTCAAAGCTCAAGTCAGCGTTAACAGTTGCAAGTGCCAAACCCATTGTTGCTGGGAAAGGGTGGAAGTCCTGAGTCCAGAGCCCATTATTTTGCCTTTTCCCTGGGGGAGGGGGGGAGAGGGTTGTTATTTTTCGTATCATTCATTAATACTTTTGTAAATAGTGGTGGGTCTGGGTTTGGAACCAAAGGTTGGTTGGCAGTGAGTGCAGTGCCCTTTCACCAGGTTGTCTCTTTTAGGATTTTGTAGGAGCTCTAGTCTGTTAAAACTTTGCGCCAGAAGAATAGTTTGGGCAAATGTGGCAAACATTCACTCCTGAACACATTCATCAAAAGTGGCATCTTTTCAATAATTTAAAGAAGGTAATACAGTTACCAAGACTGTTGCTGAGACTGGGCTAAAAGGACGAGAGAAAGCAGTGTGTAAAACACTCAACATTCTTGGTTGTAGGCTAAAAGAAACGTATTCTGGCAAATTTGGGTGGAAATGAAATTTACTGGAAGACTTTTGGACAGTTGACAGAACGATCGGGAGGCTTTTAGGACCCGGCGCAGCACGGAAGGTCTGGAGGTGGGCAGACGTCGTGGCGCACACTTGACGTCATCGGCTCGCGCCGGCAAAAGCGAGGACGCCAGGAAACCAGGAGAAACGCGTTTCTCTCTGCTTCGGCTCGCACGCGCCATGGCGGATCCCGTCCAGCAGCCCCCTCAGCCCAGCGGCGGGAAGCGCAAAGGAAAGGCTCAATACGTGCAGGCCAAGCGGGCTCGGCGCTGCGACGCCGGCGGGCCGCGGCAGCTGGAGCCCGGGCTGCAGGGCATCCTCATCACGTGCAACATGAACGAGCGCAAGTGCGTGGAGGAGGCCTACAGCCTGCTCAACGAATACGGCGACGACATGTACGGGCCCGAAAAGGTACCGGTCTGGTGCTGGCGAGCCGGCCTGCCGGCCTGTGGGAGGAGGGACGTTGGAAGGTCGGCTGCCTTTGTACGCGTGCGCGCGACTTGCCGCGTGCGCTGGGCGGCGGGGGCGTGGCCTCGCCTGGACCCCGCGCTCTCGCCTGTCCCCGGCCCTGCGCCCTCCCCTCTCCTGCAGACTCCTGGCCAGTGGGTGTCTGGCCTGACGTGCAGTCTGTCATCTTATGATTTTCTTTCCATCTTTAATTACAGTACCTCCCATTTATTGAGTGCTTCCTGCAGGCCAAAAGATGTTCTTTACACGACAGCTTTGTGAAGTGGTCTGTAATAATGCATTTGCCCTAAGCCATGCTATTATCTGTAAAATAGTGGGTTTGATATTAATGCTAGTTATTAACCAAATGCACATAAAATACATTTAAAAAGGACATTTTTTTGGGGGATTGAATTCAGGGACATTTAACCACTGAGCCACACATCTCGTTAAGTTGCTTAAAGCTTCACTAATTTGCTGAGGCTGCCCTTGAATTCGAGATCCTCCTGCCTGGGCCTCCCAAGCCGCTGGGATTACAGGGCTGTGCCACTGCACCTGGCTACTTTTTTTTTTTTTTCAACCAGTACCACTTGAAATTTCACTACCCCATCACATTGTGGGTGTCATGATATATTTTTGGCTTAGAATTTGTATCAGTATTCACATACATACCCTGAGGAATAAAGTGAAGAAGAATAGTACAGAGGGCCTTATTGTTTTCTAGCTCTGGGACCTGGGCATAGGTACAGTATTTAATATGGCTGAGTTATATTTAAGAAATGATAGGTACTTTGGTTGGCTAGAAAGTTGCTTATGTACACAAAGTATATTCTGGATATATACAGTTTCCTTAAATGTGCACGATTAGTGTTTGATTGGTGCTGTCATTGTTAGGGCAGAGAACTGGGCAACAGGTGAATGTCTGCCCTATCTATACTGGTACCTTGATCAAGTTCTCAAAAACTCTGTCCTTTTCCTCAGTAGAACAGGAGTAAGGGTTCCTTAATTCTGTTAACTATTTCGTTCTGATCTTACTGACAGAAGAGTCAGGCACGAAGATTAAATTTAGAGATGGTGTTAAGGTCCACCCTGATGGGCTTCATCTGATGAGCACAGTTTCCTCTGCCAGACTGTCAAGGTGCTTTTGAAAACATTTTCAAATGCTACCACAATGTGAGGGCACTCCCTTCTTCCCTCAGAGTTTGGAGGGAGTGTTTGCTCAGTCTTAAAATACTTGACTGTCAACATTAAGCCATCTGCCTCCAGGAGTTTCACATAAATATTTAATTATAGTGTTTAAACATGAGCTGTTGTGTCATTTCTGCCTATTGGTTTCATGTGAACAGTTTACAGATAAGGATCAGCAGCCCTCTGGAAGTGAGGGAGAGGATGATGATGTGGAAGCTGCCTTGAAGAAAGAAGTTGGTGACATTAAAGCTTCTACAGAGATGAGGCTAAGAAGATTCCAGTCAATGGAGAGTGGAGCGAATAATGTAGTCTTCATCAGAACACTTGGGATAGGTGTGTCTAAACCCCTAATGTCATTGATCCTACAGTATTTGGATAGCTCTCTTTCTCAGAAAACACTGCCTATTAAATGGCTTCATGGGCATGGCTCTTGTAATCATTTTATTGCAAACTTTGTAGACCATATTAGCAGTAGGAACAGAGAGAGGTAGAATGAGGAGGTGCTCATTAGCATTAGCTTAGGAGTGGAAACTGGCTTTGCCCCATTTCCTTTGTATGTAACTTTAGGCAGAAGGAAAGTGCATGTTCTGACTGCAGGGGGCAGTTGCTACCCAGCTCTAGCCAATGGTTGCCTTTTGGGGAATTAGAGCCAGATTTTATGAAGGAAATCTGGAGAAGTTCTTAGATTTTAAAATGTGGTCAGCTAATTTAAAAAATATGGAAAACACTGAGCATTCCCAAAGAGACTGTGTATAGCCTGAGGACCACCATTTCATGACAATGCACTGTAGCATTCAGAGAGTCTGTCTTCCCAGATCTGAGATCTAGACTTGTGTACTCATTAGTTGATATATTAGTCGAATCTTTTTAAGTGACTTGCACTTTTTTGTTTTTGTAAAAAAGTGTTTACTGTTTAATGTTGGTTACTCTGATAGTGCTATTGTTATAGGAAAACAATAGTAGGGTATTGTAGTTGGATAAATTGGGGCATTAAAAACATTAACTCCAGAATCTACATGAATAATTACTTTTAACAAAAGCAGTAATGATGAAATGTTAAAATATCAGCTATAATGTAGGCACTGAAGAAATACTAGTTGGAAAAACTTGTTTGTTCTGTGCTGATTTCTTTTGTTTTATTGTAGAACCTGAGAAATTGGTGCATCATATTCTCCAGGATATGTACAAAACCAAGAAAAAGAAGACTCGAGTTATTCTACGAATGTTACCCATCTCAGGCACGTGCAAAGCTTTCTTAGAAGATATGAAAAAGTATGCAGAAACATTTTTGGAACCCTGGTTTAAAGCTCCAAACAAAGGGACATTTCAGATTGTTTACAAATCTCGAAATAACAGTCACATGAATAGAGAAGAAGTTATCAAAGAGCTGGCAGGTATGTTTCTCTTACTGATTTTATATGGATATGCGGTGGTAAACACTTGTTTAAGGATTTCTTTTTCTTTGGTACCAGGATTGAACCCAGGGGCACCTAACCACTATACCACATCCTCAACCCTATATCATATTTTATTTAGAGATAGGGTCTCACTGAGTTGGTCAGTGCCTTGCTTTTTGATAAGGCTGGCTATGAATTTGTGATCCTCCTCTCTCAGCTTCCCAAGCCGCTGGGATTACAGGCATGTGCCTACGCACCAGCAAGGGCTTCTATTTTAACATATAAGGTTTACTTTTTTCAGTGTAAATCAAGTATAATAAAATATTAAACCTATTTCAGTAAATTAAATATGAGATTTTCTGGTACTCCTTTCCAAATTGAGGTTTGGAATTTTCTTTTGGAAAAAAGTATATTTGTCTTTACCTACTCTTGGAAGATTGTTTCAAGGATTCCCTACGGATACCAAAGTGTGGATGCCCAAGTCCCTTATAAAGATGTAGTGTTTGCATACAACCTGTGCACATCTTCCATATACTTTTAAGTCATCTCTAGATTACTTAGAATACCTAATTCAACATAAACATATAAACCGTTATTATCTATAAGGAGAAAATAATAACAATAAAAAAGTCTATGTGTTCGGCACAGATGCAGTTTTTTCCCAAAGTTTTTGAACTAAGGTTGGTTGAATCTGTGGATGCCAGGCCCATGGATATAGAGGGCCAATTGTATGTTTTAAAATTAAATGTCTCAGAACTTCATTCAAATTTATTTATTGAAAGGATTCAGGGTATTTGATTCAGGTTCACCTAGAAGAATGGACTAGTACATATTGTGTTTAACAAATCCCCAACAGAAAGGAATGAGAATTTGTTTATATCCATCAAGCTTAGTGGTATCCCTCTCTCAATCTAAATGTTGTTCCTATTTTTATTACAGGAATAGTGGGCAGCCTTAATTCAGAAAATAAAGTGGATCTCACCAATCCCCAGTACACGGTGGTAGTAGAAATCATCAAAGCTGTCTGTTGCCTGAGTGTTGTGAAAGATTACATGTTGTTCAGAAAGTATAATCTCCAGGAGGTGGTGAAGAGTGCTAAAGACCCATCCCAGCCTCACCCAAAGCTAGGAAATGGGAAAGAAGTGAAATTGGAATCTGATGTCAAATTAAATCAAAATGACTCCTCAGAAGGGAAAAATAACCAGCAGGTGGTACCAGAGAATAACGAGGAGCCAGGGCAAACAAAACCCAAGCCTGAGTCACAAGTGGTGAATGAGGAAGGAGCTCAACCTGAACTTGCTGATCAAGTCATGGGAGGATCCAAGTCAAATGAAAATGACCACTCGTAGGAGGAGGTGGGTTTCTCAGTGAGGTTCTGTGAGATGCTAACAGGGTTCCATGTGAAATTATAATATTTGATGTTGTGCTGCAGAGTGCTAATCTCACAGTATCAACAGTGACCCCTCAGCCCTGTTAGCAGTTTTGTCAGAGCACTTTCAGCCCCCTTGGTGTGAGTATGGGCCCACCTGCTGTCACACAGGGAGGGGGTGGGAGAAAGGTGTGGGCTCCTCCCTTCTTCTCTTCCCCAGCCTCCCCATATGCACTGCCAGTTGTTTTATGGAGTGAATATGCTCTGAGAAACAGAAATCAGAGGGAAGTTTTCCTTCTAAGCAAGGAATTTTTTTTGTGCCACAACTAAGCTATCCCCTGCCATTTTGTTCTAAACATTGCAAAAATGTGGATTTTGTAGATTAGAAGTGAATTGTTTTGTGATTGTTTTATAGTTTTGTCTTTCTTGTTTAGTTATTATGTCATTTTTATCTTTGAATAATGTTTGCTTGCTGTGAACAAGTATTATGGTCATTGCTGCAGTTTTTGAAGGCAAGGTGGTGAGATAGAAGAGGACCATTCCAGGCCTATACCTACAGACATTTCTGATAAAGTTGGTGATAAGGAATCATAATCTCCTAGTACAACAGCCAAACAAAGAGATTCTGTCATTCCAGTGAAAGCTCCTCCTCCAGGGTTTGATATGGATCTGTGAGCCAAGCTGTCCTGCGCAGTGGACATTGTCTGTGGCATGCATCTTACTAGCAGTTAACTCCAGCAGTTGTAACTAAATCATTTGACAAGGATATTGGTTAGTTTAATAGCTTTTGGAATATCAAAAACAGTAAAACTTTTGTTTTAAAAAAAAATCACACTCAGTGAAGTAAATTATTTAGTAGACTGTATCCCAGAAAAGAAAAAATTATGTAGTTGGTGAAAATCTAACAATATCAACATTTCAGTGCTGGGGCAAGTATAAGAAATAGAAATGACTTTTCTCTCAGTTTTTAGTGATATGTTGCATGAGGTAAAGAGGTTTTGTGTAGTTAACTGAGAAATAGCAACCTCTACCTGGGTTGAGTCATCAGATTTCACAAATATTTGTTTTGCTGTAGCATTTATAAGATTTCTAAATGATGATAAAATAAATGAACCTTTTTTTTTCCCTGCTGCTAGAAGTCTCTTAAAACAAAGGCCAATATATCTTTATATCATTGTACCTAAAAAAAACGAAGGTCTGTCATCTGTACTAGTGCCCCATGTTTGGTGCTTGGCTCCGTGATGTTGGCAATACAGCACACTGCTTTCTTCACTGAGGTGCTGATATCAACAACGTGGAGATGAAGAAAATTCTCAATAATGCTACAAAAATGGTTAATTTATTATTAAAGATTCATTTATGCCAAGAATGTTAAGCAAATCCCCAACTAAAACTTGGGACAAAGAGCACATGTATCTTATACAACCTACAGATACCTGGTGGCTTATCAGAAGAAGAGTTCGTAAAGAATGTTTGAGTGGAAAAGTGAATTACTACAGCACTTACAAGAAAATAGGGCAGGACTTGCTGAGTGCTTTCAAAATGAAGAATGGCAGTAGAAAGCAGCCTATTTAGCAGAAATTGCTATTGCATAAGTAATGAAAAAGTTTCTGCAAGATCCTAGAGAAAAAGTTTTTTCTTAAAGTGATAAGAATCTAAGATTTAGAAGGAAACTTAACTCTGGAAAAGTAATTTTAAAGAGTTGCCAAAGGAACTCTTGAAATGTTTCTCAGCAACTTGTACTTCATAATGAAGAATGCAAACATTACAAGTCTTCTGCCTGGAAGGAATGCAAAACCAAAGTAAGTAGTGTTTCTTCTCCTGTTTCCACTCTGAAGGAAGAGAAAGAACTCCACTCTGGTCTTTCAGCTCAGGACTTGTTTGAAATAAGAGCATCCTTCAACTTAGTGCTCACACTCATGCCATGAGGTATTCCTGCAGGGGTTACCTGAATTTGAAAATGTCTTCAAGGGTCCCTCCCAGGTAAAGTGATTGAAAAAGGCTGGAAGACACTTAGGAGCAGTATAATATAAATTGTGTAGATTGAGAACATTAAGGGACTATTCTTTTTCAATTTAAGAAAGTTTGGTAGTAGCATAAGTGAAAACTCCCTGTATGAGTGTCTGCCTGTGTAATAGCTAGTCACCTTGGGAATGCGCGTGTACCCTTAGAGCTCTTTGTGATAAACCAGATTAGGAGGATGTGGGAGGGACAGAGAGGGTGGGCAAGATCTTGCTGACAGGTGGGGTGGTAGGTATCTTCAGATGTTTAGAATGTTAATGAGGCTGAGGTCTTCTTGGAAGGATGAGTGCTGTCAGTGTTGTTTGGGGGAACAGGGAGGATGGGATCCTGGTGCCTTCTTCAGTGGACTTGCTCCAAGATAAAGATACTTTTGATAGCACAAAATAAAGGGACTCTGGGAATAAGTTGGCCATACAGCTACAGAACATAGAACTCTGTGGCACTAACTGGTTCCTTTTGCTTTGTGAAGCTGCTACTTTACAAAAGAATTTTATAGTTTAGGTCTAGTCACTTTTTGTGTTTATTTGTATTTGATAAGACCTGAGTGTCACATAAACTGTTCTTCCCCAACTGTACAATACCATGTTCTGTTGGGGTCTAAATTCATCCATTGACAGCTTTTGCTTTCAGGTTAACATCTGTTTATTTTCACTGACATTTGAGCATCTTGTTACAAATGATGAGATTCCAGGGTGGAATTGAATGCTTTCCTTTATTTTTCTTTTAAATTTTAAAAAATTACAGCAGTTAAAAACATTCTTGTGGTTTAATGAACTCTTTTGCTCTGGTGAAAAAAGAATTAAAATTGGCATTTTAAAATATGTTTCTCAAAACTTAAAAACACAATTTTCAAATGTTAGTTTTACTTGTGTTTTGCTTTTTGTATAGCCAGATATTCAGCTTGTTTTTCATAGTTTCTTGTATTTTCCCAAAAAAAAGAATCAAAATAAATTTGTTCCGTAAAGATTGGTGTTCTGTACTTTTTCTTCCTTTCTACCTCTTAGTAATACAATCTCATTTCATAGTATTCATATCACAAAAAATATTTGCATGTCAAATAATGTATCAAAAAAATCATATACATGGTTCTAAAACGTAAAGATAGAAAAAATTTTTAGTTGCTCTAGATTAAATACTCTCAGCACAGGCCTGTAATTCCAGCAACTCAGGAGGCTGAGACAGGAGGATCATGAGTTCAGAGCCAGCTTCAGCAATAAAGGTGCTGAGCAACTCAGTGAGACCCTGTCTCTAAATAAAATACAAAATAGGGCCGGGGATGTCGCTAAGTGCCCCTGAGTTCAATTCCCAATACTCTCACCCCTCAAATTTCCTAAATAATCAAAGTTTCAGGTATTTTGTCTTCGGATATTAATCTCATAAAGATGCTATGCAGAAGAAATTCTGACTTGAACATTTTTCTTAGAATTATTCTTTAATTAAGCATGACAAGATAAATGAAACATTTATTGTGTGCTATGCTTTTCAGAGTAATCATTTTACCTCTGCTATTTTAAACACTACAAATCATTACCTTTGTTGGTTAGGTCATAATAATATTCTTCTCAAATATGTTTAGATATTTATTTGCTGCTTTATTTTTTGGCTAAGTGCAAAACAAAAATTCAGATGAGTTTTCAACCAGGAAAAATCTTATACATTTTAAGAAAGTAATCAGAATTTATCAGGAAGTACTAAAGGAGAGCTTCAAGTTACCCTTAAATCCTTCAGTTTTCTTATCAAGCTACCTTCGTCCCCATTCTTGGTCTCTTAGAACGTTGCGCTTGATTTTTCCAGTGATTGTCTTTGGGAGTTCTTGAACAAATTCCACCTAATTGACAGGCATATTATGAGACACTTAATTCCATTGGCTTATCCCAGCTGTCAGTGTAATAGGAGAGAAGGCTCATGAAACTCAGAGGCTGAATTTTAGCTCTGGAGATGTTCTTAACCTGAGCTCATTGCATTTTGTGGGCACCAGAAACTGGTCTGTTCAGATAGTAAGGACCACAGGGCAGCTGCCTCTTACTGTTGTTTAGGGTAAATTCACTATGGGCTCTGCCAGAAGAAAGTAACTCCTTTTGCCCCTTTGTTTCCTCTCTAGACTTGACCATAAAGTGCTGTCTGTTCCCTTCAAAGTAAGATAATGGGGGGAAAAAAAAAAAAAGATGTATTTTAAAATGTCATCAACCCTCATTTCTGAAAATCAAAGGGTTTAGTTTATTGGAGAAAGTGTTAAAATGGTTGATTAGTTATTGGGTTGAAATTAACTTCCTTTTGGCTCAAGTGGCAACTGAAGTGGAATTGATTCAGAGAGGATTAGTCCATATCAAGCAGTAGGCCTCCAGGGCAGGAAGGAAACTGCAGTTCTGTCTGTACTTAGGATTGTTTTTGAGTCCTCTCTTGAAGAAGGTTTCAGGGAAGATCCTTCCTTTGGATACTATCTTCATGAGCCTTAAATGAGGTCACTTGATACTTTCAGGCATGCACTTTGAATTTATAGGCCTATTAGGCCAAGAGAACCAAGAAGAATCAGGTGCCATCCCTAAAAATAAGTCACTTTGGCAGATACTGCCTCTATTCTCCCCATATGGAATAGAACTAAGAATTAATTAGTTACATAAGGATTCTTACTCTGTATTTCAGAAGTTTTTTTTTTTTAAACCTAGTTTATCACATATTTGTAGTGCCCTGATATGTAACATTTTAAAGCGAAATTCTCAGGCTAAACTGAAAAAGTATACTATTAAGTCAAAATCCAGTAAAATCTATAGACCTGCTTAGACCCTAGTTTGGTAACCCAAAGGTGTACTTGCCTTTCTTGGATATTTGTAAGGTGCAGTTGATTTTTTCACATGATCCTGAAGCTCCAGAGTTAATTTCTCAGGGTTGGAGGATTTGAAAGGTGCAGATAAGACAACAAAAGCTTTCACCACCTGCAGGCAAAAAAAAAAAAAAAAATTTACATCGCCATCTTTGTTTTTCAGACAAGTCGAGGGCTGAAGGTAGGCACTGTTAATAGCAACTCGTGATAAGTTCAGTCACCTCTGAACAGAGCTTGTACACAATTATAAAGTTTGATAGCTATTTCCAGGTAAATGAGTTGTGAGTGAGGGGTGCAGTGATGCTTTTATGGCTGCGTTCTGTTTACATATTTAACATTTCCCTTGACCTGTGTAACTAAACAGACATCATTGATTGACAGATGACCCCTTACGCCAACAAGCCTATAAAAGAAACGTTGTTGCAGGACAAATAGAGGGTCTGGAGAATATGGTTTGAAGGGGTGTTGGGGACCCCTAAGGGAGGAAGGATGATGTGTCAGTAATGTGCATTTGACCACAAATGCCTCTAAGGTGTTTCTTGCCTCCTCTGTTTTGCCTCTCTTTAGAGCAATTAGATCATTATTGGGTTAGCAAGCCTACTTCAAATGTTATTCATACATGGATTCTAATAGGTATATACTTTTGGTGTCCTGAAATCAAGAGGAGACTATTTTGGAAAATGTGATTAGATGATAGTGGAGGGGGTCCAGGCAGTAGGGGCACAGGATCCCATGTTCCTGCAGAGGGTCTCTGGCAGGAGAGAGGGAGGAACAGAAAGCTGTGGAAGGATGCTGATAGGCACACTATTTGGGGATTTTTTTCCCCCACTTGCTGAGTCTGGAAACTTTCATGAGGAATGGAAATTCTCCTTTCATGTTATAAGGCTTCCTCCTAGAACTAAGGTTATTACCGTCATTGCCTTAGTAACCTTTCATTAGACCCTAAAAGGCCATGGGACTTATTTGGAGTCTGGCCGCAATCTATTTGTATCTTTTCTGTAAGAAACGGTATTTTGAGCTCCCTGACAATTTTACAGACTGAAGTCTATTGCTTTTGTTTATGTACCCTCTGTTCCCCGTTTTTAGTAACAGTGCTTGTAATTTCCTATGGAGCATTACCCTAACTTCTCCCTGGTGGGGTTGGTACTAGCCCTCATGTCTGATGACAGGCATGTGACCCCGGCCTGGCCAGTGGCCTCTATCATTCTCTAGACCACATTGGCTGGAGATGTGATCTAAGATGGGCAAATGAGATCGTGGAAGTTACTTGAAACAGTTGAAAAGAACTTTTGTCCTTTCCTGGAAGAGTGGGGAGGATTGTTAAGCCACAGGAGCCTGGAGTTGGTTGTTATCCACCAAAGTGTTCAAATGGTGCCAACTTAAGCAACAACAGAGCTAGACATGGAGAGAGACTGTCACGCTAACTTCACTGAATGCTTGGCTATATCTGCTCCTGAATATTTGTTTGTGTGAGCCCCCCAAATTATTGTTATTATTATTTATAACTGAAATCAGTTTGAGTTGAATTTTTGTCCCGTGCCATCTAGAGAATCCTAATCTTCAACCAGGAGCAGTGGCCCACGCCTGTAATCCCACCTTCTTGGGAGGCTGAGGCAGAAGGATCGAGAGTTCAAAGCCAGCCTCAGCAAAATGCGAGGTGCTAAGCACTCAGTGAGACCCTGTCTCTAACTAATATACAAAAACTAGGGCTGGGGATGTGACTCAGGGGCTGAGTGACCCTGAGTTCAATCTCTGGTACCAAAAAAGAAAAAGAAAAAAAAAGAGAGAGAAAATCCTAATCCTCTTTGGGACATAGCTCATTTGTAAAGTTGATTGCCTACTACACTATTTTAAAATTTTTGGCCACATGTATGCCCTATAAATGACCACTCTTGATTGAGTCTTCGCTGTGGTCAAATGCACAGAAGTTGAAATACGAAATTGCAGCTGCAATGAATGGCGTTGGCTCTACCTCTCCCCTGATCGGATCTGGACTGCTGACCACGGCCGACTCCACCACCGCAGGGTGCTCTATGAGTGCGCTCTCCACCTCGAAGGGCCCAATGCGGTACCTGCCGAGGAAAAGAAAACTTGAGTGCTGTGCTCTCCCAGCGGATTGCCCTCCCCGACGAATCGACTCGTCACTTCCTGCGAGTGGCAAAGGTACAAACCCAGAGGATATGATGACATCATCAGCTCTGCCCACAAACCAGAAGTACCCATCACTGTCCTTCACGCCTCTGTCTCCGGTGACATAAAAATTTCCTCTTAAGGTGGCAGCAGTTTTCTCTGGGTTGTTCTAGGAATCAAAAGTGTCATTTGGGAATTAGTTTGCACAAAACAGACAGGGACATGGCACCCATTAAATGACTGGCACAGTACACATTCTACTTCCAAAGAAATGTGTTTTTTTTTTTCTTAAAAAATAGTTTCCAGCATAAAATACAAAAGTTCCAAAAAAGTTTAATAAAAGGAAAGTCTCTCTTTTTCCTTCTGATGCCTCCCTCTGTCCCCACTCCTGCCCCCAGCCTGTCCTTTCTGAGGACAGCCACTACACCTGGTTTCTTACACCTGAAATTTAACCTTGACACTTAGGAGATGGATGAGGTTCTCTCCAGTTTACAGTTGATAAAATACACGGGGATTTGTCACTCGCCCACGTTTAATCTAGCAAGACGTGTTGGGTGGAAATTTGCACATGTCTGTATTTCTCCACTTTCATACCACATATTCAGAGAAGAAGCAGAAGGGCCGAGTGGACTTCAGTCTGAGAGCAATTTCCCCCTCTTTGCCAGGTGGTAGGACATTGCCGTTTTCGTCTATAATCTGAGAACGCAACAACAAACAGTTCAGGTTCTGACATTTTTTCTTTTCACAAAATGACAATGGGTTGTGAACAGCTGTGTAAGGAGGGGCAGGGAGCTGCCAAAACAGCTCTCTTCCTCAGGAGCCCCATAACTTCTCAACCCACCTGGACATCGTAGGGCAAGACGCCTCTCCCCATGGAGCCTGGTTTGATTTCTTGTCCTTTCACGTTGGCACAAATTATTCCCTATCGAGAAGACATGCAGTATATTAATATGTAAACTTGATTTTCTGTAGTTACATGTTTCATGACCGTGAAACTCAAGATTCCATATTGACTCATTTCCCCCAGCAGGCAAGCTCATCTTCTCATCTTCTAATATATTACTTTAGAACAGAATCCAACCTGAGTGGGCCTGGGAATCACCTGGAACGTTATTACAACATAGTTTGCTCATCCCAGAGTTTCTGATCCCACACGTTTGCGGTAGGGTCTGAAAATCTGCCTTTCTAACAAATTCCCAGACGACGCCAGTGAGTCTGGTTTGAGGACCATACTTTGAAAAACCACTTCAAAAAACTCCATGATGTGACTCTTGGAGAAAATTTCCCACAGAGAACAATGGAAAGATGGGCAGCTCATTCTGAGCCTCACCAACCCCTGCAGCCCCTGAGTTTCTCCTGGGTGGAGAGGAAGCAGGAATACTATAGAACAATCGCAATTCCCCTAAGTCCAAACCAAATTAGGAAAATTCACGAGTTTTGATAACTACTGGCAAGGTAAGTTATTTTGGGAAATGACATAAAAATTCAGAGCAGGATTGGGGCACCTCAGGTGTTCAGGTTGACAGACCTGGGACTGAAAAATCCCAGTGTCCATATCTGCAGATTCTGTATCTTTGGATTCCACCATCCAAGTATTGGAAATATTTGTTTTTTAATTGCATCTGTAGTGAATATGGGCACTTCCTCCTTTTTATTTCCTAAACAGTACAGCACAACAGGCATTTAAGTAGCATTTATATTTTGTATTACATATTGAAATTTAAATCATATTAAATTTAAATCATCTTTAAATTAATATTACATATTAAAATTTAAAGATGATTTGAAGTGTCCAGGAGGATATGTGTAGGTTAGATGCAAATGTTGCACCATTTTATATAAAGGGACCTGAGCATCCCAGGATTTCGGTATTATCCTCTGGGGTCCTGGAAACACTCCCCATCGATACCGGGGCACCACTGTATTGAACTTAAACTCTGCCCTTAAATATACCACTTCTGTCTGTCCGTAGCCCTCGTACAGCTGCAGCCCAGTTTGCGCCTTCCACTGTTCCATCACCTCCGGGTTGAGCGGCTCCCCTCCCGTCACACAGTGCCGCAGCTTCTTGAATTTGTACCTAAAGAGAAAGAGCTGGAGGTAGTCTTGGGGGAGAGAGAGGGGTGACTCTCACAGTGAGGTAAGGAAGACATTCAAGCAACAACCCGGAGAGCTAGGGAGGCAAGTCTTGGAAAAGATCCCTCTACCCACGTTTGTTGAATGACTGCCATGTCGCCAGACCATTAGTGATGAAAAGATACTCCTGAAGGAGCTTACACTGTGGCCAGGGGCGGGGAGAACTTAGCTATTAAGGAAAAGCCTAGAAGAAAATGCTAAAAATAAGTATTTGTGAGACAATGTAACAACTAACAGCAGTTAGGGCTTTAGGAGCCCTCTTAGACTCTGTTTTACAGATGAGGAAACAGACTAGAAAGGTTAAAGAATTTGCCCAAGCCCAGGGGCCTTGGGAGGCTGAGATGGGAGGATTGTGAGTTCAAAGCCAGCCTCAGCAATAGCAAGGTGCTAAGCAACTCAGTGAGACCCTGTCTCTAAATGAAAACACAAATAAGGCCGGGGATATGGCTCAGTGGACAAATGCCCCTAAGTTCAATCCCGGTACCTGCCACCCCTCCAAAAAAAAAAAAAAGAATTTGCCCAAGAACTCTGGAATAATAAGGGATCAGGTGCATGCTCTATAGGGTACATGTAGCACACATCTCTCCAAGCATGTCACTTACAGTGAATTCTCACCACAGCCCCAGGAGTGGGGGAGGGGTGGGGTGATGCTTAATCTCTCTTTTGGATGGAGTTGATGGAGGCTTGGCAAGGTCATCATGAGTATCTGAGGTCACACCATGATAGCAGAACATGTTTGACTTTGGAGCTGAGCTTCTAACCACTGGCCTTACTGGACTCAGGTGAGGAACCCTGGACCAGCCTGTCTCTCACACAGGGTGGTCCCAAATGTTCGGGAGGGTGTGGGTAGGACACAAACTGTGTGTATTTAAAAGAACCATGGAACAGCCTTTGAATTGTCCTTGAAATGTGAACACAAGAGTGTTGAGAAGGGAAGGCCAGGGATGCTGGGTGAGCGCCTTCTCTGTGGTTCACACGGAGACTCCTGCCCACGTACCTCTTGAGGTCTTTCTGCACAAGCATCCGGTACACGGTGGGGGCACTGCACATGGTCGTAATGGGGTAAGTGACAAGTGTCTGGATAATGGAGAGAGACAGAGATGTTAGAAACCGTCCACGAAAGGCCATGACTAGAAGGGAGGCCTACAGCTTGTGGTCTCTTCCACCAGCATGAACTCATCTCACGGCTGCTTCTAGGAATAAGAAACCAAATATGTATTTGTTGTCACTAGTGACCATGTATCTGTTGGGCATTTCTGATTACTGTTAAGAATGTGTATCTGGGAGGGCTGGGGTTGTGGCTCAGTGGTAGAATGCGTTGCCTAGCATGTGTGAGGCCCTGGGTTCGATCCTAGGCACCACATAAAAATAAATAAATAAAGGTATTGTGACCACCCACAACCAAATATAAATATATATATATAAGAATCAAAAGAAATAAAAAGAGTATGTGTGTGTTTCAGAGACAGACAAGACACACACCATCCCAACTGACAATTGAATTGTTGAATTTGGAAACAACCCAAAGTAAGAACTGGTCTGTTTTACCCAAGGGCTGTGTGTTACCTTTCATGGTGGAAACTCATAACGTCCCTGCCCATATGTTCTTGCTTTGTGGTACCGACTGACCCACTGGTACCTCCCCAGCACCTTTCCCACAGAGAATATTAGTCCTTTTAAGTGGATTGAGTCAAGGCAGAAATGGGCATTTTTCAAGGCCTTTTGTTAATGGTTTAATGGTTTAAAATCTGATGGGCCCATTTTGTCTCCAGTTCCTTAAATGACCTAGGCATCTAAAATCTAAAGGAATATTAATGTTTCCAAGATCCTCTTTCTGGAGGAACAAGTTTCACTGTGTCAATGTGTTGACAATTGTAATAAGCTTAAGAATCTGGGAGAAGGCTCCCTAGATGTATATACAGGCTATCTGGATTGTCATAGATCAACAATTACCTGTGGGCTGAAAATGAGCATTTCTACCATATGTTCCCTAGATTTAATTTTTTTTTTCCTGTAGTGCAGGGCATTGAACCCAGGGCCTTATGCATGCGAGGCAAGCACTCTACCAACTAAGCTACATCCCCAGCCCCACTAGATTTAATTTTTAATAAGTGTAATGTATACATCTAAGAAAAGCATAAATTTATAGAGGTTTTTGTAGCACTTACATTATCTTTGTAAAATACATTATCTTTGTAAAATAAAAATGCTCTTATTTTACAAAATAAGTTAGAGACTACAAAATGAACTGATCTACAGGGCCTTCTGTAAACCTGATAAAGAAATCTCAGCCCTTCTTTACTTTGTATTTCTCTCACAGCCCTGGAGACATCGTGTCAGAGCAGTTTGCAGATAACAAACAAAGGTGTACTGTGTATTTCATATGTACTTTTTCAAACTTAATTTATTTTTCATGGATGAAATATAATTGGTCTGAATCACAGTCTTCTAAAGGGTAAGCTATCAGATATCTGAATCTAGTCATGTCTGGCTGAGATGGAAATGCACACCTGGTTTCCAGAAGAGTCTGCCAATTAAAATGAGAAGCATTCAACAAATAAAAGAGAGAGAGAGAGAGAGAGAGAGAGAGAGAGAGAGAGAGAGAGAAGCATTTAATTGTGGGTGGGGTGGAGAATGGAAGGAGCTGCTTTAGGAGAAAGATGGTCCCCCCTGCAATCTCCTCCACACAGGAGTTCGGCTTTATCAGTTATTGTCTTATGTTTCTTTAAACCAGAAACAAAATCTTTGTTTCATCTTGAGATTTCTAATCTGTTATTTGAAACCAGGCTCCTAAGCAGTCACAGATTTCGTGACACTAGAAATCCTGAGCGATTTGAGCTTAAGTCTGGGTCTCCCCCTTGAGAGAGGCGGGGTGACCCCCTCCACTCTGTCCAATGCATTGTCAAAAGCCGAGTCCCAGGAGGGTGTGCCCCTGAGAAAGGAATGACTTTCAGAAGCCCTGTGTTCCGAGGAATCATATTTTTAGTAGAAGATGGGGTGTTGCTCTAAAGAGACATGGAAGAGAGGCCCCGACTCACATCCAGGAAGGCGTCGGTGTCAAACGAGGCCATCCGATGCACAAAGACGCAGGCGCCCCAAAGCCAGGAAGAAAACACGCTGCCGATGGCGGCCTTGATCCAGCCTGTGTCTGACATGTTCCATATGACATCGGAGGACTTCAAGTCCAGCCAGTATCTGAACAATACGGAGAGGCAACAAAACAGACCCCAAATAAATAGTACAAACAAAAACAAAAACAGGAAAGCAAATAAACGAGTGTCTCTGAGGAGTGGCCATGCCCCAGAACCTCATGGGCTAGACAGAAGGGGTCAAGGGAAGCCCCAACTCAAGGCGAGGGGTTCCATTTCCTACTCTTCTCAGTGGGCTTTTCCAGGAATCCTGGGTAGTCCGTGCCTGGAGTGGGGATCTGGCTTTGGCAGGCTTTTCTGAGCTCACCCATTGAAGCAACAAATATGGATTAAGCAAATATCATGTGCTTGGCACTCTTCCAGCACAGTGAGCCAGAGAGACTGAATCTCTAAGAAGGGGAATAAGCAAACAATAAAGTAATTAAGTATGCAATAAATACCATGATTTCAAGTGGCGATAAGTGCTGTGACATAAAGAAAGCAGGGTAATGTGACAGTTTTAGAGGGTTTTATTTTATTTTATTTTTTTTAAGGAAGGCCTTTCTGGGTGGGCGAATTACCTGGCAATGAGGAGAGGGAGCCCAATGAGCCATTATGGGAATTGAATCAAAGTCACTTCCTTCTTAAGTTCTTGCTTGATCTGTGGGTCAGATGGCACCATTTACTGAACTAGGGTGGGACGGGACACCGGAAGTCATTCTATGTATGGGAGGTACTGTTCATCAGACAGTGGACGCACCTTGTGGCAGCTCTGGGGAAGAGTTCATCAAAAGCAAAGGTTTTGCTTTGAGTTTTTCTTCCTACCTTCCACAGACGGCGTACCCAATGCCAATGCTACTGTGAGAGTGCTGAGCCATCTTCGGAGAGCCCGTGGTACCGCTGGTGAAATAAATGGCCATTGGTTCTTGACTTCCTGTCTCCACACAGCTGTGCTCTTCAGAGGCAGATCTGAAAAACATGGTGGCCGGAGATGGTAGAGCCATTTAACGAGGATGTTCCTTTTGCTCTGAAACAATAGCTTCCCAGAGAGGAATCCCTTAAATCTCAGAGGGACTTTGAAGATCAGTGCTAAAAATCTAGCCATTCAAATCTCTTTTCTTTAGCTCACCTCCCTATGAGTCAAATAGAGAGCCAAGATAGCTTTCAGTATTCATAACCAAAGGGTATGCATTTTATTTATTTAAACATTTTGTTTTTCATAAGCGCTTTGCTTCATATGTGGAAGCCAGACCAAAATAAGGAGAAAAGGGGGTGGGAGAAATCGTATGGAAATAGAAGAGAGATCAGTGGAGCAGAGGAAGGGGATTGAGGGGAGGGAGGAGGGACAAGAAGAGGGAGAACAGTGGAATAAAATTGACCAAATTATGCTATGTGCATATACGGATATACCCCCATGATATTAAACTCTGATTTTGCTCTGGTACCAGGCAGTCAACTGCTTCAGGGGAGACCGTCTCTGTATGGCTCCTTAGGATAAGTCTTGATGAACTTAAGCCAATGATGGTTTAGGAGCAGGCACAATCTGCAGCTGCTCAAAAGGGTGCGTAGTCCATTTTCTGTACACTTTAGCTGTTTTTTACCCTCATATCTTTGCTTATGCTCTTCCTGTGCCTAGAACATCAATTTTATTACCTCAAGATTAGAGTTCAGGACCCTTTGCATTAGGGACAGGAAAAGAGAAGCATCAGTCTGGTCATAATCTTGACTTTTCCCCCATCCCATCTAGAATATTCTAGAAAGCGTTCATGGGCTTCTATCCTAGGAAGGCAGAAGGAAGGTGAGAGGTCTTCAAATGAACTCCTTCAACAGAAGATTCATTGGTGCTAATGATTTATTGGTGCTTATTTATTGGTGCTAATGTAAAACTGCCCTTGCTATTGCTCTGTGCGATTTATCTGAGGAACTGGCTGACTTGGCCATAACTATCCCGACCTCAGTTTGTAGAGGAGCAATCCATGGTCTTTTTGGAGTTATGACATTCCAAAGTTGTTTGAAGTGGGGATTCCCTCCATCTCGAAAACTGCCCTCCAAATGTACAGAGTTTCAGTTTGAAATTCATGTAATTCATTTTTTCCTTTTGTGAGTTTTATGCCATTTTTAAGCTTTCTTGGAGACTCACTCAAGAGTTGTTTAGGATGGGGAGACCATCTCTGAAGTGGGGTGGGGTTGCTGTTCATAGAGTGTGCAAGATAACTGGGATGGAAAAGAAATAGAACTTCAAGGTGTGGATTTTTTTTTTTTAAAAAAAAACCTCATTCTTTAAGATTTTAAATTTTGGTATTTGTATAATACACAAAAATATAAGTGTATAATTTTAAAATAAACACATGTTTTGGGTAGTGTGTTAAAAAGCCTTTTACCAATGGAAATACATAGGCAAATAACCTGGATGTCCCTAACCTTAGGAATCAATACATGTGGAATTTGAAAATGATAGTGCGATTATAATTACAACAGTATTTATGGAGTGATCGTTTTGTGCAAGGGCATTGTGCTAACATATCTCCTGCTTTATTGCATCTGATCATCAAGATAAATAAAGGAAATTTATCTTCCTTTAATAAAACCATGGCTCAATACTCTTGTTATCCACATTTAATGGGTAAGGTACAGACTTTCAGAAAGATTATTGGACTTAGATATCTAAGTTTATACAGCTTATAACACACAGGACACTGATGTGAACCCTTGGGAGAGAATTTTGCAATCAGCCAACAGGATTTGGTTCTCATTAATTGATAGAGTAAAATTTAATTCCAACCAAGGGAACTGATCTGGTATCCAACAACATTTACATGTCTTTTCTTTCTGTATACTTCTCTGGGAAAGGCTTTTGAAAACCTTTATTTATTATATGTCATCCAAGTGAATCAGTAATTTAGATGAAGGGAATGTTGATATCAAACTTTGTTGATTTTCAAATAAAAAAAGAACAAAAACATAACTTATTGAACACCTCTTTGAAGGATAATATTATTAATTAACCTTTTACCTACATCTTTTACAGCTCAGAAAGGACTTTCTCACATATTAGCTTTTTTTTTATCCTCAAAATAACACTTAAGATATATGCAGTATTCAGAATCCTCCATATTTACACAAGAAGAAAACTGAAGTTAAGTGATCTGTTTTGTTCATTCATTCATTCACAAAATATTTCTTAAGGACCTGCTATGTGTTGTTAGGTAGTGGAGATAAAGTGATCAAGTGATCAACCAAACAGATAAAGGAAGCCTCTGCTTTCTTAGAGCTTTAGAGCTTGTTAGTTAGGGCAGGTGTTGACGAACCTTTCCTATAAAGGACCAGATAGCAGATATCTTAAGCTTTGTGGACCAGAGAGTCTCTGTTGCTTCTACTCAACGTTGCAGTGGTAATACAA
The DNA here is from genome assembly GCF_052094955.1 of Ictidomys tridecemlineatus. Classification (NCBI taxonomy): domain Eukaryota; kingdom Metazoa; phylum Chordata; class Mammalia; order Rodentia; family Sciuridae; genus Ictidomys; species Ictidomys tridecemlineatus. Next base: position 131,040,451 of record NC_135486.1, read on the forward strand.
AAGCAACCATAGACAATATGTAAACAAATGGGCATGGCTGCCTTCCAATAAAACTTTATTTATAAAAACAAGTGGTGGGCCAGATTTGGCCTGTGGGTTCTCATATGCTGATTCCTACTCCAAAAGAGAAAAAATAGGGGAAATAAGTGAATGGACCTTGGAACTCAGATAGTAACAAATGCTATGAAGAAAACAAGAGAGTGATGTGATGGAGTGGCCTGTAGCTCTGCTTTGGCTAGTTTGGTACGGGAAAGCCCCACTTAGGATAAAACATTTGAGCTGAAATCAGACAGCAAGAAGCCAATGGTGAAAAGAACGAGGGAAGAGCATCCCAGGAAGAAAGAAGAGCAGGTATAAAGGCCCTGAGGTAGGACATGTTTGAGGAATAAAAGGAAGTGAGATAACGGATGTGGTCCAGAGGTTAAGCAAGGGCCAAGCTATGTAGGATACTCATTGTTGGCCACAGAAAGAAGAAGGAACATGGAGGCCAGAAGGCTATATTGCTTCCTACTGCTGTAAATCCTTTAATAGGTAATTCTTTTCTAGAAGGAACCCAGATCAACTCAGTGTTGCTGAGTCCTTGGAGACAGATTCCAAGATGTAGCCATGATTTGTGCTCTTACTGGTGCTACAGACGGACTAGGGGAAAATACTCACTGGAGTAACTGGTGGAAGCTGAGCCACCCTTCCCGGCTGTGTGGAGACACCAGGAGTTTGGTCTTCAGGTTAGGACACTCTGACACGATGGATTCTACTGCGGGGGCCACCTCCTCACTGACCACAATGCCCTTGGCCTCGGATACTTGCAGCCGGTAGAGGATGTCTCTTGCTGTCAGCTGGGTAGTTCCCGGCATGAAGACAAGCCCTGGGAAGGATAGAAGGTCCCGAGCTCCAAAGAACTGTTGTCCACTACGTGGGCCCTCCGTGGACCTTGGGCATTGTGCCTGAGCCTGGAGGAGTCTCACAATCCAGCCTTCACTTCCTCCTGCCTTGGTCCTAGGGCCCTCCCACAGGACCCTGGTCACTGGAAGTTCATTATGGCTCTGGGGACTGAGAGACTCCAGGTCTAATCTCTGTCTTGTCATTTGCTAGCTTTGTGGCCTTGATCTCTCGGCCTTCCTTTCTTTATCTGTGAAATGGGGATAATGGTAGCACCCGGCATATGGGAGACATTGTAATGGTGGGTGCTGATGTGACATCTTAGTGGTAATGGTGGACTCATCTCAGTGACACCCTAAGTAGCACTGGCCGTCTTACTTCAGGTTTTCATGAACGTCATCATATTCAGTCCTCTGAACCAAGAGTCTCCAAAGTGAGATTGTGAGATTTTCAAGATAATCCCATAGGAAGGAGAAAAGAAAATAACAGAACTTAAAAAAAATTGAGATACTATAATACATTTTGTGATTTTATGTCCTTTTTTTGGCTTTTATTTTATTTATCTATGTGGTGCTGAGGACTGAACCCAGTGCCCCACGCATGCTAGGCAAGCACTCTACCACAGAGCTACAACCCCAGCCCCAATTTCTCTCTCTCTCTCTCTCTCTCTCTCTCTCTCTTTGATACTGGGGATTGAAACCAGGGGCACTTAACCACCGAGTCACATCCGCAGCCCTTTTTTGTATTTTATTTAGAGACAGAGTCTCACTGAGTTGCTAAGTGCCTTGCTAAATTGTTGAGGCTGGCTTTGAACCCTCGATCCTCCTGCCTCAGCCTCCTGAGTTGCTGGGATTATGGGTGTGTGCCACTGCACCTGACTCCTATTTCCTTTTTGTATATGTATTTTATAATATGCATACTCTATTAGTGCAGTAGAACAATATTAAAAAAAAACTATAACCAAATGGCAAGAGGCATGTCCTAAATATTTTTATTGATAGAATATACAACCCCAGATACCTGGAGACCACCGTTCTAAGCAATCCTGGGAGGTTCATGCAGTCGTGACCATTTGATGGAGATGAAACCTGATCACAGCTGGTGAGTGGCAGAGGCAAAAGGTCTCAGGTCTCTGGGTCCCCGTGGCTTAGCATCACTGAAATTTACCTAGACTACTATGGCACCGCTTCATTTATACCATTTCCTCACTTTATCCTAAACACTGATTGGGCGTAGGCCTCAAAGTACCAGTTCCTGATGAGAAGAACATATGTGGCAGAACTGGATGTAAGAAAGAGAGGAGGCAGTTGCACCTTCTAAAGCGAGTCTGTGGGAAAAAAGTGGCGTTATGTGAAGCATCATGGATACCCTCTATCTTTTATGGAGCACTTACAATGTGCTTAGGATCACACTTAAAATTAACCCCAGTGTGACAAGTCACTCAAGGGTTGCGGAGTCAGCGTCAGAGTCAGGGTGCAAAGATACATTACCCAGACTTCCAAGGTGTATGCGGTATACCAGACTGCTCATTTCTTGATGAATTTCCCCAAGTTAGCTAAACAGGGAGACGTGAATTCCCAGGGAGAAGACCGTATTTTATTGAATATATTTTAAAAACTCTTATGAGAAAATGAATAAATATGTCAATATAAGGAAGTTGATTAAAGAAACACCCTAGAGGATCTCAGAACATTCACCCAATTTAAAAAACATACCATTCTTTATCTTACAAACCACTTGTTCTTAATGAATCTCAAATAACTGATCCCCTGGATTTGTGATGTGAATGTGTCCAAAGGATAAACTTCTATTTCAAAGGGACTGGAGTAATTTCAGATAGTAAGTATTCAACAGATAACAAATATCTTGGGCTGTACTGCATGCAGCTTTTCAGCAAAACCAAACTGTTCTGCCACGTGTTACAATATGATCAATCTCAGTATTCACAGAGAATTTTTGTTAATTCTGAATTAGAAAACAGATTCCTCAGCTGCTTGCTTTACGTTGAATTAACTGAGTGCTTTTGAGCATTGTGTTTATTTCCGTCAGCATTTCATAATTTGTAGTTGTTCCAAATAATATTAAGTGTTTATTTTTTTAGGACAAGTAGACAACCTTTACTCTTCTCCCAACCTATGATTAGTTTCACATTAGCAAGTCATTTTTCAATAGTGAATGTAAAAATAATTTGATATATTGCTGCTTTAATTCATATTCATATTGGCAGTCAGAGCATTTTTCAATATTATTATAAAAATCTTACTATCATATTAGCATCATTACTATCTTCTCCTTATTATAAATTATCCTTCAAGTGATAGCCCATGAAGTGGAGGTGCCAGAATTTCAATCAACAGTAAACACATCTCACCTTCCATCTTGGCTAAGTTATAATTTATGTAATCATTTCAATTTGTTTTTACTATTGTTAATGCTATTGCAACAAAGCATCTTTGTCTTCTCTATGGTAGTATCCTTTGGTATGCTTAATGATTTATTATTTCTGAATTTTTAAAATTGGTGCATTATAGTGGTGCATATCAATGGAATTTGTGCTTTCAGATTCATACATGCAAACCACATAGCAATGTGATTTGGTCAATATTACTCCCAGCACTTTCCACCTCCTCTAGCTTATTTTTAATTTGTTTATAAAGATTTATGTTGTATTTCAGAGCAGAGATTGGCAAAATTTGGGAGGGGGGGCAATAAAAGGCCAGCTAGTGACTGTTAGGTGTTGTGGGGCCACATGATCAATCTTGGTCTTAATTAGCACCTCTGATGCTATAGAAGGAATGGAGCCATAGATAACACATACATGATGAGCATGGCTGGATCCCATTACAGCTTGATTTACATAAACTGGTGGCCAACTGCAGGCTCTGGTATGCTGATTCCTGCCCTAAAGGAGAAATTTTCATTTGGGGTACATTATGTTATCATTTTGGGAGAAAAAAATGTATAACTGAATATATTAATCTTTTTGTCAGGAAAAGGTAGAGGTTTTTCAACTGAGATCTGTCTACAATACATATATTTATAAGTCCTAACATTATAAAATGCTTTTTATTTATTTTTTATTTTTATTTTTTGTATTTTCACATCAGAGAGCATCCAAATATATTCAGAGAAGAAAATTATATATCATCAGGCTGAACATGTCATAATCCAGAAATGCAAAGAAGCATTGGTACCCACATTGGCTCCTATGGAGCTTTGCATTTAAATCCTAACGGCTTGACTTTCTAGCTCTGTGACTCTGGGCAAACTCCTTAGCCTCTCTGAGAATCTCCTACAAAAAGATTATCACTGGAATACTGACTTCTTCAGGTAGTTGGTATTGCATTATGTTTGCTCTTAATTTCAACCCTTCTCTTCCTGTCCTCGGTAAGCACAGGTTTATCCAACGCTAACATTTTAGAAAAGGCTCAGGTTTTAATCTCTGTGTGTCTCTGCATGATGGACAAATGTGACATGTTGACACTCACCTGTTCGAATGCAAGCCACATTGATGAGCCACCATTCGGGGATCCGGGGCAGGATCACGGCCACTCGGTCTCCTCTCTGCAGGCCACAGGGCTTGGTGAGCACATTGGCTGCCTTTCGGGACAAGGAGCCCAGTTCTCTAAAGCTCCATTTCACCTCGTCCCCTTGGCCATTCACCCACCACAGGGCTGGGTTGGCTGGTCTCTCCCCTGTCTGGCCAGAGACATAGGAAAGAGAAGAGAAAATGCTGTGGTTTGGAAGTGTCATCTGTTAGATAAAGGCTTGGTCCCCAGCTGGTGGTGCTACTGGGAAGTAGTGGAAACTCTGGGAGGCGGGGCCTAATGGGAGGCAGTTGAGTCATTGGGGGCGTGCCCTTAGAGAGGTATTGGCACCGTGGCTCCTTCCTCTCTCTCACCCCTTTTGCTTCCCAGCTGCCCTGAGGTGAACAGGCCTCCTCCACCATATGCTCCTGTCACAATGCACCGTGGTGCCATAGCCCCAAAGCAACAGGGTCAAGTTGTCATTGACTAAAACTGTGAGCCAAAATAAACCTTTCCTCCTTTTAAGTTGTTCATCTCAGACATTTTGTCATAGCTACAGAAAGCTGACTAACAAGGCTTATAGGACTGGTTACCAGACATATGGGACATCTGCTGTTACTCCTCCTCAACACCCTTCCCTTGCATTTTAGTAACAGCAGGTCAGTTTATCTCTGGGGGGACTGCTCCTCTCCTACAGAACACAGCCTTGGTGAGACAGCCCATCAGGGCACTTGCCCTTCTCTGAACAGGGGGTGGGAATGTGACCAAAGTTGGGCCAATCAGATCTTTCCTCCATGTGAATATTTTAGTTTTCAGAGACGAACCCAAAGAGAAAATGGTTGGAACCCAGAACCCGGCTCTGGGTCCTTGGTACTTCTGTGTCCCAGGGAGCTGTCCTGGTTTCTATCCTCACTGACGCTGCTTCTCCATCTCCCACCCCAGTTTGGTAAGCCCTCCCACGTTCCTTTGATCAGGACCCTGGCATCCTTGAGTTCCCAGAGGCTGAGGCGTGGGTTTCACAGGTCACCAGGAGCAGGGTGGAGGTGGGCATCAGCTGACTGATTTCTGGAGGAAACATCGTACCCATCATTCCACAAAGTAAGTCATCTGTGCTGAAAGACATCTTTGCTTTATGTATCACCAGAAAAAGAAAATGTCCTCCCTCTCCCCACTCTCCGGAATGTTTTTTTTTTTCCATTTTCCTAGGTTGGAAAATATCTCAAAGCCCAGTTTTCCTTTCCCTTCATCGGTGAGCCTTTCTTAGCTTCCTCTTCTTTTCCTCATGACTTCTCTGTTCCTCAGCCCTGTGCCCATATTCTAGCTGACTCTGTTGTACTATATAGTGTTACGTAAGATCGGGGATGTGGCCCATGCTTTGAGGCTGTGTGACCTTGGATAAGTAGCTTAACTTCTATGCTTAAGTTCCTTATCTGAACCCCTCCTCCCCCAGGGTGGTTATGGGGATTTGATGAAATAATATAGGTCAGTATTTCCCAATCGGATTCATTTGAGTATGGTTTCTTCCCACCAGATGTGCCTACACCTGCACTATTGTTCTTTATATTTGTATTTACACAGATTCACCTGTATACATTTATTCAAGAAGAAAAATGCACCCAGTGGCTTGGGAGGCTGAGGCAGGAAGATTGCAAGTTCAAAGCCAGCCTTAGCAAAAGCCAGGTGCTAAGCAACTCAGTGAGGCCCTGTCTCTAATAAAATACAAAATAGGGCTGGGGATGTGGCTCAGTGGTCAAGTGCCCCTGGGTTTAATCACCATTACAAAGAAGAAGAAGGAGAAGGAGAAGGAGAAGAAGGAGAATAATAATAATAATAATAATAATAATAATAATAATGCATTTAATCAGCACCACTTGCTAAAAATAGGTAACAGAGCCGAGCATAGTGGCACATACCTATAATCCTAGGAACTCTGGAGGCTGAAGCAGGAGGATTACAATTTGGAGGACAACTTGAAAATTTAGTGAGATTTTTTCTCAAAATAGAAAATAAAAAAGGGCTGGGGATGTAGCTCAGTGATAAAGTGCCCTGGGTTTAATCCTCAGTTCCACAAAAAAAATTAAAATAAAAATAGATTTCAGGAATATCTGTAGTGAAAGCCAAAATATGCCCTTAAATTCTAACCTAAAGATAGTCAAATGCTACCTGCTCTCTCTGCTTAAAAGAGAATCTAGCAAGAATTAAGTGTTAAAAGACACAATGACCAAGATTTCAAGGAAGACTTTCCCGCTTCAATTAATTAATAAGAAGGACTAATTTAATTATTTAATTATTGAATGCCTTGTGGATCTGGTACCTGGCATCATCTTCTGGACCACGGGGCCGAGCATTTGGCTAAGCGCTGATACACGAAGTGTTTCTTGGGGTGCCTGGCGTGGGGTGGGGTCAGTAAGCAGGGCCCTTGTCCCCAGACGCAGTGCAAGCCCTCTGTGAGGCATGTGTGAGTTATTCGTCTCCACCTCGGATCCTCCCCTAGTTATTCCAGTAATAACTATATCCATGAAACCACAGCTCAAGTTACTACATGTTCACTTAAGCCTGTGACTATCCTGAACCCAAGGACCTGTTTACATGGGACTTGGATAAAAAAGAGGGAAGGAAGCCTAAATAACTCTGAGCAACCCTGATATGTGTGAGTGGGAGGAGGGAAGGGCCCAGGCAGGCTCCAGAGAAAGCCTGATAGAGGTGAGGGCCTGAGACCTCAGGGGACAGGGGACAGCCATCGGAAGACCCAGGAAACCTGAGCAGGTTAAAGGACCGAAATGAAATGGACGAGAGGACCCCCGGGCAAGGAAATAGAAGACAGAAGCCATCATCTCACACCTGCTCCTTTAGAGACCACTGGTCCAGCACATCCCCAGCAAAGTTAAAGTTCTTAGGCACCGACTTGTCACAGAGATTTATGGCTTCAAAGTCAGCAGTAGTCAGAGGCGCCCGAATCTGGTGATCGCCATGAAAGTGGCGGCCAGAGAGCTTGGTCAGCCAGGTGAGTCTAAACGTCCGGCAGTGGAGAAGAATCTTCATGGTCTCCAAAGGACTTTGTCTACGGATGGGGACACAGAAGTATCCCAGCCTGTGGGGAGAGACAGGTAGAGAGTGTCAGCTGTAAAAAAAAAAAAAAAAAAAAAAAAGCTGTAAAAAAAGTATTCAAGAAGAAAAATGCACCCAGTGGCTTGGGAGGCTGAGGCAGGAAGACTGCAAGTTCAAAGCCAGCCTTAGCAAAAGCCAGATGCTAAGCAAATCAGTGAGGCCCTGTTTCTAATAAAATAAAAAATAGGGCTGGGGATATGGCTCAGTGGTCATGTGCCCCTGGCACATTGAGGAGTCCCCAAAGAACACTCCATCCTTCTTCAGAGCTGTAGCCATTAGAGACTGATGGGTCCCCTATCACTGGACTCTCCTTCTTCCATCTGCCTGTGACCAGGTTGGTTCCTACTTTCTGCCAAACAAAACCAAAAGCAGATAGAATACTTGCTGCCGGGATTGACATTGTCAATCTATCTGCCATGTGTGCTGTTCTGATCCTGTGTCCTCCTCCAGTAAACTCTTCATGAATGTCCATTTCTACCACTCAGAGTTGGCCTGCCATGGACCTTGATTCTGGCTACCCTGTTCTCCTTTTCCCTCAAGTTCCCATTACAATCGGTAACTGATTTGGGGGCAAATTACTTATCTTCTCTAACTTCCACGTTCTCATCTGTAAAACAGGGAAATATTATTTACCTTCCTCCTAGGATTATTTAACAAGAAAATGTGTAAATACCTCGCTTATACGAATGCATTCAGTTGGTAACTACTGACACTGTAAAGATCGTCTCCAGGAGCGCTGTTGTATGTAGTGCAGTTTCCTGGAGAGCCCTACTGTATTCATCAGGAGTTCTGGATTTCACTCTCATCTATGTCAAAACTAGCTTGGTGACATTGGTAGTCACTATTGTTTCCAGACTCCCATCTGCAATCTAATCTATTTTTACTAATTCTATAATCACTTCTTTTGAATTTTCATATCTCCCATCTGTACCACTCATGTGACAGTTGTCTACCTGGTACTCTCTATTTTTTTTTTAATGTTTTTTAGTTGTAGATGGACACAATACTTTTATTTATTTTTATGTGGTGCCGAAGATGGAACCCAGCTCTTCACACGTGCAAGGCAAGTGCTCTACCACTGAGCCACAACCCCAGCCCCCTATCTGGTACTCTTAATTATCATTTTTATCTATGTCTCCCTAATCTACCTAGATGGTGTGGGTAGAAGCTATGAATTGCATTCTTTGACTACACCTGACTTATAGCCAATTGTAGAAGCCAGTGTTTATGAAGTTATTGCTACAGGCCGGACACTCTGCTTTCCTGGTACCATTCAACATGCGTGAGAAGCTCGAGGCTGGTGCTACAGTTATTTACATTTTGTGGATGAAGACCCTGAGGCTCATGTGGACTTAATGAACTTGCCCAAGGTCATCCAGCTCACGGTGGCAGAGGCAACGTTTGAAGCTCTGTGCTTTGGCTTCAGAGCTTGGTTTTTCTTTGCTGGTTAAGTCTCCTTTGTACTGCCTTGTCCAGTAAAGGCTTCTTGTAGGTGCCGAACAGCCTCACCCTCTGCCCTTCGGTTCCATGCAGTTGATTTGCATGGAGTGGAAGAATCTGCTGGTGCAGAGGGCTCCTGGGCCTGGGCACAGGCATAAGAACAGAACAACAGAACAACAGAGCATCCTTTCATCGTTACTGCTAAGCCCTCTTTGGTGCTCAGAGTGATATCTGGACAAATGTGTTTGGGGCAAAAGCAACTTGCTCTAGCCGAGAAGAGCTATGTCTGGCAGTACTGTCAATAGTAAACTCTCTTATGTCAGGTAGAAAGAGGGCAACTTTCTGGGAGTGTGGTGGAGGTATCACAAGCAGAGAAAAGAGGGTAAGAGGAAACAGAGTGGGCCGTGCTCATGATTTAGAATCCTACCAAGAGTGAGACCCCTGTATTCTCCTCCTAATGCAACAAACCCATACACACTTGAATCCGTAATTGTCCCTCTCAGGGATCTTTGCCAAGTTGCTCTCCAACTCTCTTTTTCATCTGTGCGATGAGCAAAGAATGTAAAGACAATACCTTCTCCGCTGGCTACCGGTGGGGTTTAAGTGAATACCTCTTCCTATGTCTGGTGCACATGCTGTGTATTAAAACCCAAACCTCAACACCATTTATGGCGGAAGGCTACTTGCCATACAAAGATAAAAAAAAGGAGAAAAGCTATTGGACTGGGCTAACGTTTCTTCATCCCTGTTTTAATGCCGTGTTGCTAGGCACCGTGCTGACATCTGTCCCCTTCAGTCTCAGCCCTTCACTTCCATTGTTTAAACCTTTCCTGGTCTCAGTTAAATGATGCACTGGACAGACTTTTAAGTCACAGGGCACCTTCCATACTTTTGCTTCCTGCAGCGAATAGTGAAGAGAACTTAGCAAATAGCTTTTAATTGCTAAATAGCTTTTAATACACATCTGTTCTCCATTTTCTCCTCTGAATTGAAAAACGGATGTCATTTCACGAATTATTTATTGCCCAGACCTCCTGAAAAGATTTTCCTTCTCTTAATAAATGACCACATTAGCATACCAACAAATCTGAAACCACGTATTGTAAATAATATACATTTCATCATTGCCTGCGTTCTGTGCATTGGCAAAGTGGATTAGGCAAACTCAATCATTAGTTCATGAAAAAATACAAAACAAGATATTACAAAATAGGATTTTTCAAGTTTTAAAAACTTAAAATTTTTTTTTGCTAATAACATTCCTTATTTTCTATCTCTTTGGTTTGCCTTTGACTTTCAGAATAGATTTGGTTCAAGATAGGCCTTTAAAGACACAGCAAAACCCTCAGGAGCCGCCATTTTGCATCAAACACCGCCATTTCCTGACTTGGGAGTCTGTGACAAGTGTTTACGACTCCACGGTCAAATCTGAGGGTCTCGGACTATGTTACCTCAACACATTATCTTTGTAGAAATTTGTATAGAAATATGTTTAACAAAATATCTCCAGAAAATTTCTGGAAAAGTGAGAGAGTTGAAGTAAGTGACATCCAAAGGGTGATGTCACTCTTAGTGACTTCTTCAGTGTTCAGAGAAACCATACGGTGAAAAAAAAAATTATCAAGCACTTGGTGGACTCTCATATTAAGGACTTTCATGTAATATCTTGCTTCATTTTATCATTGGCCCTAGGATGCAAGAATTTCATCTACACACAATTTACTATTTCATGCGTCAGATACCAGAGGCCCTGAGAGGCAAAGTAATTTACCAAAAGTCGTTCATATGTGCAGGCAGCTGCGGTTCCAGTCCCCCTTTGTTCTCTCCATAGCCAATGCAAGGAAATGCTATCCCAGAATTTTTGCTCTACTTCTACCAACTTTGATCAGGTAGAACAGTCCATTTTTCTATCGAACGGAGAAGACTTGGGGTTGGGTCTGCAGTGATCCAATCATGGCAAGACAATGCGCCTCCTGTGCTATAGATTTAAATACACTTTCACAACTTTGCATTTATTAGTGTTGCCTCCGTGTAAACACAGGCATATGACCTTACCTGAAAAATGGTATTATTAATCCAGAAAGGACTTCAGCTCCTTTGCAAAGACTCAGCTCTGTATCTGCCAGAATACTGGATCCTTCCTTCTCTTTTGGTGATGTCTATGCCATTGTGGCCCCAAGTGTCTGGTGTGCAGTTGGGAGGCTCCTAATCCTGTGGGAGGAGAGTTTTTGTTTCGTGGCTAACCTGTGGTTAAAGGGACAGCAGCTTATAAGACCCAGCTGGGAGGGGAGAAAGGAAATACAGGAGCAGCCGACTCTCACAGTTCAGTGCCCAACAATGGCTAAGCTCCAGAACATTAAGGGATTATTCTCATTCTTGCAGCTGATGATATTGAGATCCATACTTCTCAAGTGGCCTATTACTCAAGCCTCTGGACATGATTATCAAGTAGCCCAGGACATTGGCATGCTCAATTATTGTGGCATAACTGGATCTGAACTTCAAGCTTACCAGAGTGGTAGAGCCGAAGGAACCACACCCAACCGGTCACTTGGAGGCCATTCCATTGCAAATCCTCCCAACTCCTGGCTTTTACTGAGTACCTACTGTGTGCTAGCAGCTACTAAATGTCTATCCAGATGTTATATCATTCGGAAAGCATCTTGAAACAATGTTGTTGACTATCTTATGGGTGACTTTCATTTTCTTCCATTATTTTTTCTAAAAACATACATACATGTTTTATACCGTGAACATACCTTGCCCATATTTTTAAAATCAGAAAACTTTATAAATTATTTCTAGTGGGCATCAGGTATACAGTTGTATACTCGATTATATGGAAAAAAAATTTTCCCCAGAGCTTGCTGATTTAACTTGAAAGCTACAGGCCTTCATGTTTAAGGCACATTCTAAACTATAAGGGGCCCTGTTATTGGCAGGGAACTTGCTTTGTTCTCATGGTTTCACGTGGATGTTGGGAAAAAAATGGCTTTCTGGACTTTTTACTTTTCCAAAAGGGAGTGAGTTTGGCTAAAACAAAACTCATGGCACATTCTCACCAGATGCAAACCTGACCCTTACAGGTCTTCCCTTTTATCCTTGGTGAGGACAGCTTAACCTACCCCATTGCTCTCACTGGGAACGTGTGCGTAGTAAACAGACTCATGTGCACCTGTCTGACATATATATATATATATATATACACACACTGTATAAAAATCAGTGCAGAAGAGAAAAATATGAGAACCACAGGTTTGAGAACCTGTACAGTGCCTCTCAGCAGACATAACCCATTACTAAGTAATTGTGGTTACCGAAAAATGGGATCAAAATATTTTTCTTTTTTTTTTTCCACAAAAGAGGTTTATTTTGCTCCTGCTTCTGCAAACGAGGGGAGACATTTGACCTTTGACTTCTTGAGCCTGGCTTATTTTACTTTGCATGATATCCTCCAGATCCATCCATTTACCAGCAAACGCCATAATTTCATTCTTCTTTCTGGCTGAGTTCAGCTCCATAGTATATAAGTAATCATATTTTCTTTATCTCTTCATCGGTTGATGAGAAGCTGGGTTGGCTCCTTGGTAGAGGGTGGGGTAAGGTTGGGGGGGATCCCATGAAAATGGAAAGGAGATCAGTGTGGAAGAGGATATAGACCAAGGGGGAAAGAGGAGGATGGGAAGAGGGAGGAACTGCAGAATGATATTCACCACGTTATGCTGTGTATATACATGAATATGCCACAGTGATTCCACCTTTATGTATATCTATAAACCACCAATTAAAAAATAATACATAAATAGAAGGAAGACTAGTGGAGTGGAGGGAGGGGGATCGGGGGAGAGTGAAAGGACTAGGAATTGAAATGGAGCAAATGATATTCCATGTGTGCTAGACTATGTCAAAATGAACCCCACTATTGTGTATAACTATAATGCACTAATAAAAACATTAAAAAGAGAGGCTGAGGAGATGCAGATAAATGAACAACAGAGAAGAAAAGCAAGGTAAAAACCAGTGTGAAATAAGTACACAAAATTACATGCCATAAAGGTCTGTATATTCACTAGAAGTATGCTAGAAATTTGGGGAGAACTTTCTCCCATCCAGGTAAGAGACGAGAGGATCACAAATTCAAAACCAGACTCAGCAACTTAGTGGGGTCCTAAGCAACTCAGTAAGACCCTGTCTCTAAATGAAAAAAAATATATATTTATGTGGTCCAGTAGTTAAGTAGTTTTGTACTGGGTCCCAGTACAAAAAAAAAAAAAAGAAAGAAAGAAAGAAAAAAAGAAAAAAGAAAAAAAGAAAGAAAGAAAAAGAAAAATATATACCATTTGCCTAGGGAAAAATAATCCTACTTTTGCCTGATATTGAGACCAGAGTGAAGTTTTTCTCCTGCATCTTTCTGTGAACGTCATCTTCTATATCCTTCCTACGCTCAAGTCGGCAGTGAATTTCTTGTTAGTTCATTTCTATACCCAAGACAATAGCATTCCAGCAACCTACATAAGTCTGGATGCTCTGCTTAGGTGGTGGCTGGATTGACATCCTTTTCTGAAATTTAAGGCAAATCCAATAAATACCATAACAACTTCACTTAGAGACAGGCCAGTGAGCATCACCGGATAAGTACAGTATTTCAGGCAGGCACTGGGAACTGGGTACCCCAGGCGAATAAGATATGGTGTCTGCTGTGAAGAGTGTTCCATTGCGCTGGGGTTGTGGCTCCGTGGCTGAGCGCTTGCTTCACACGTGTGAGGCTGTGGATTCGATCCTCAGCACCACATTAAAGATGAATAAACGAATTAAAGATATTGCACTAAAAAAAGAGAGAGAGAGAGAGAGAGTGTTCCATTCCGGTGAGGGGTGGAGGAGAAATATGAAGAAAGTGATACACTCCAGTGCTGCATGTGTCATGATAAATGTGTGGAGGGAGAGGTTGATCATGACCCTCTGGGGCTGGAGAAGAGACATGGGCATGTTTTAGGGTGGTTTTTCTGGCAGTGATGTGGGGGATGTGGACAGACAGGAGTTGAGAGATGTTCCAGCGGTGAGACAGAAAGGTTGCTTGGCTCCTGAATTTCTGTTTCTGTTCCAGGAAACTGGGAGAGATAAGTCCTATATTCATCCAGACCCACTTGGTTGTGACAGAATTCCCACCTACACAGCATGGAGGAGAAAATGACTGCCAAACCAAGGGTGTATGGTCAGTCAAACCGCGGGGAGGCTGAGGTGCAGCCGAGAGAGTCGGGGCTCAAACATCGTCAGGAGTCATTTTGCGGCTCTGTTTCTCCAGAGGGGTCGATTAAATTTCCTTTCCTCAAAGATGGTGGAGAACCTAGATCCTTGCCAATTCTTTTCTCCTATGATCCCTGCCACTAAAGAAATGGGCTATTTCATCTACAGTTTGAAAAATTCTGGAGGAGAATTTTGGATTGGGCTCAGCGCCACCCAGGGGCCGATGAACGGAAGCCAAGGTGGGGATTTGGAGTCAAGAAATAGTCTAGAAGCTACCATGATGGTTGTGCAGTTAGGGACAGGCTATCCCAAGAAGTTCATTGCTGGGCCACACACAGCGGGATATCCTTCTCACTTAGTGGAGGCTGATTATATACCCAGGTCAGGTCCAGGGAGGAGAGATGTGACACAATGCCCAAATTTCTGTCTCAGGGATGTCATGAAAGAAAATTGCTAATTTTTAGATAAGTTGCTACTAAATTCAACTCCTTAGTTGCTCTCCTCTCCTCAGTGCTTTCTTCTGGTACTTAGGGCTCAGGTCGTACAGTCATGGTCCTTTAGGTCCATTTGGCTCTTTGGACATCTCTGAAGCCTTTGAAGGCTTCACATGGATGGTAAGAGCTAGATTCTCCCGTCTACAAGGGAGAGTGCATGATCTGTGCTTTCTTGGTTATACAGGAATCCTGGGGGAGCCTCTTGGTTCAAGTAGGAAGGCAAAATAACAAGTCACCATTGGATTGCCCGTCATCATCTCGGTCTTCTAATGGTTCTTTTGTAAGGACCAAGATTTCTTCCAGTGATAATAAGGGACCTTGTTATGCAGGAGATCCCAGGGGGCATATGGATATGCAGCCTGGATCATTATCTGAACCTCCAAGGGAGGCCCCCTCCCCATCCTTGGCAAGAGTGGAACTGAAATAATTATAACCCAGCATACAGACATTTTATGGGGAAGACAGTAAACCACATCAAAATAGGGAATCTCCAACCGATCCCTTTGGTAGGTAAGCTCTTGGACCAGAGACTGAGAGTATTGAAGGACTCTACAGGGTCTTATAATCACATCAATTCGGAAAAATAGATGTTTATTAATCCTGAGAGATTTGTTTCACTAGGAAAAGTGTGCACAAAGTAATAGCAGCTATCCCTACATGCATACAGTATGTTGCAATTTCTTAGGATCTCCTAGGCTACTATTTCGTCTAATCCTCACACACACACAAAAAAAAAAATCCTGAGAGGTAGACAAGAGTAGTACTATTATTTTATAAACAAGGAAACAAATTCTGAGAGGTTAAGTAAGTTGCATAGGACCAAGTCTTATTTTAATGCTTAATTCTTTCTCTTTCACATCATCAATTTTCAGCATAATGAGTCGGTGCCCCAGCAATCTGTAACAGTGACAAATTTCCAGAGTATACTTGTGAATTCATAAAATTTTAATTCTATATATTTGCATACATATTCAATATTTCAATCCAATACAGGCATAAAAAAAAAAAAGCTGAAATCGTCCCAAAGTGACTCCTACTCCTGTGTCCTTTTGATATAACCCTGTTGGCCTCTGAAAGCTTCTTTAAAATGCTTCCATAGAATGTTCTGGGTTCATCTTACCTGTTTCCTATCCCAGCACTAAAATCAGCCATTTCTCCAAGGACTCCTGGTTTCTTTTCGTGAGAAATGGTGTTTTGACAATCAGTTGGCCAACCCATCATTGACTATTGTGCTTTCCTAATAATATAAGAGGACCAACCAGGTCTGCCTCACAATATTAGCATGATAACTGTGGCATGTCAGCCGGTAACACACTACATTCGAAAGGAGCTGGGAGGCAGGGCACCACTAAATTGAATGTCCCTTCCAGCTCTGTAAATCAGTTATTGCCTGTTTGTATCCATCTGTATTGGATTGAAGCCTGTTTTTGTTTAGAGTACATTTTACTCCTCCAATGCTGACTAATTAACATCCTTTGCATTAGATCCTGTGCAGGGTTCTGGGGATGCCTAACAGCTCCTAGTTACTAGAATGAATGGGGCTGTCACTCCTGTCTTTATCCCTTTTGTAAGTGGTGGCCCATGCATTACATAGTAGGTGACCTTGAGTTGTGTTTCCTCAGCAGACAAGCCAGGTAGAGTCAATGACGGTGACACCACTGACTTCAAGTTCTACCTCCGGAGCCTTCCGTCCCGAGCAGACAATTGCCTTCGCCAGTGTGTTCTTACCCAGAGTTCATATCTTCAGAGATTTCTAAAAGGTACAGGGATTCTTAGATTCCAGGCTAATTCATCAAAACATGAACTCCATTTCTTCTAGGCCAGTGGGCCGGACCCCAGGTGCAGCCAGAAGAAAAAAGAGCTGTTGTTTCCTATGAATGGAAATACAAAACCAGCGTTTAAGAGTTTAAGCCAAATTAATGATTGGCATTTCAGGGCCCCAGATGGCACAGGTTGGATTACTGCATCTATTTCTTCAGATTTTACCCTAAATGTCACCAAGAGGGAAGGTGTTAGCTTGCCCCAATTCTCATTTATTCAGCTGGATGCTCAGATCATGAGAAACAGGAAGTCTGTACTGGCATAATAAATATTTCTAGAGCCTTGTCATTATTGCCTTACCTTAATCTACTGGAATATAAATTCCATGAAAGGAAGGATTTCTGTCTGTTCTGTTCACTAGTCTTTCTCAAGCACTTTGGTAACGCCTGAATACAGTCGCTTCCTCAAATACCATTTGTTAAATGAATTAATATTTTTCTCCCATAGCAACACTGATCTGTGCAGGTTGTACTTGGTGGACTCTTCTTTGCTCTGTCTTGGTTATTGTGTGTGTGTGTGTGTGTGTGTGTGTGTGTGTGTGTGTGTGTGTGTGTGTCTCCCTCCCAAGGGATGCCCCTGTGTCTTGAATGTGACATTAGTTTAGTTTCCCATTTGCGAACTGCTTTGTCAAATTGAACAACCGATATCCTCTGTAGTGAAAAAAAAAAAATATCTGGAGGAATGATTTCCACGGATGCAGTTAGAGTTTTAACATTTTTCAGCTTCAAAATAAAATGCATTCATGTGCACTTGGGGGCATTTGTCGTACATAACTAGAAGTGGCAATTTGTCATACCTTAGCATACCCAGAGAGGGAAGACTCAGTTTACATCACCCAGGATAAACTATGCCATGATGAACAATAAATAATCCCTCAGGCCTCTGTGCTCGATGAAATAGAAAAGGTTTGTTTATCTCTTGCTCTTACTACTTATTTAACATAGATCAGCTGAGAGGTCTTGGGTGGCCTGCTGATGGAACAGCTATTTGAAGAATTGTTAATAAGTGTGGGAGAGGGAGAAATTATATGTTCCAGCTCACAGTGCACTGGCCAGAACTTGACTCGTGCAAATTAAAGTATCATCTGTGGGGCAGAGAGATGGGTAATAAGTAACAACGTGGTGGTTTTACCAGAATGTTCTAGATTCATTCTGTTTCTTGAAAGTGTTTCACAACAGAACCCAGTAGCAATTTCTTAGAAGAGCAGTGCTTAAAAACAACCAATCAACCAAAAACAACAAGAAGAAGACAAAGTATGTGTTGAGGGTATAACCAACTGCGTGCTTAACCTTGGGTTCAGTACCCAGAATCATTAAAAACAACCAAACAAACAAACAAAAACTGGCTTTTTTTTTTTTTTATTTTGGTACCAGGGATTGAATTCAGGCACTTGACCATTGAGCCCCATCCCCAGCCCTATTTTGTATTTTATTTAGAGATAGGGTCTCACTGAGTTGCAAGCACCTTGCTTTTGCTGAGGCTGGCTTTGAACCCACGATCCTCCTGCCTCAGCCTCCCCAGCTGCTGGGATGACAGGCGTTCACCACTGTGCCTGGCTTCATGCTGGCCATTTTGTAACCTCAGCAAAATTGGTCTTTTACACTATGCAGCAGCAATTAGGTCATAGAATTTTTGGAATTAGAGAGGTGAGTTAGAATTCCAGTTCCGGCCCTTAGTAGCTCTGTGGCATTATGTGAGACACTTCGTCTTTCGGAGATTGGTACTATCATCTCTAAAAGGACTCTACCTCTCACATAGGATGAAGTTGTTACGGAGATAAAATGAGATCCTCTAATGAAGGACTGAGCGTGCAGCTGTCTGGCACATCCTATGGATTCAGAATGTGGTAGCTAGCTTGAAAGATGGAAAGCCTCATATTTCATTAGTTGGTATCTCTTGGACCAAGTTTTCTTGGCAGGCAAGATTTTTATGTCCTCTGGAGGTCTGGCAATTAAGACTGCTCAAGTTTCTCTGTAGGGAAATGTTCTTTGAAACAATTCTTCAGATTTCACTTTCTTGGATTCTCTGGGTCCGCCCAGTCTTTAATTATATTCTCCATACTACAGACTAGAAATCTCCATACCAGAGTCTCAATCTCAACCACAGAATAACCAGGGCATTTTGTGAATATACTGATGCCTGATCCCACCTTAGAGCGACTGAATCAGATTTCCTGGGACTGGAGACCCCGTGATCTCTCTATATTTTTAAAGCTCCCTTGGTGATTCTAACAAGCAGTGAGGATTGCCCAAACTCTCGCCCACGTCTCCAGCCCCATCTATACCAATCCTCTCTCCTTTACTCACCAGTGCCTGTCTTTGTTGTTGAACCGGGTAGAGTTCCTCCTACTTCTCTTCCCTCAGTGGGCCGTGTGTTCAGCTCAGATTTCCGCATGATTGATTCTTGTTTGTTAGGTCTCAAATATGATGTGATTTATTCAAGATTTTACTGCATTACCCCATTCCAAAGTTGCATTCCTTATCTTGTTTAATTACTTTTCTAACACACTGTGATCTGAGCTATTTACACATTGATTTGCTTATGTGCTGCCTGTCTGCCATTAGCATATAAGCTCCAAAACTAGAAAGCCCTTGTCTGACTTATTTTCTGTTACGCAACAGAATACCCAGGGCGTAGAATAGTATCTGGCACATAATGGCTACTCAATAAATATTGTCGAATGCAGTTATTCTCGTCTGCGATTCATTGATAGAATCACATACCATCATTTTTTTTATTTTTTATTTTTTTATTGATTGTTCACAACATTACAAAGCTCTTGACATATCATATTTCATACATTAGATTGAAGTGGGTTATGAACTCCCAATTTTACCCCAAAATGCAGATTGCAGAATCACGTCGGTTACACATCCAACATACCATCATTTTAATGATCAGTTTTTATGATGTGTTCGCAGAACAATCATTTCCTTAAAAGCGAGCCTAGCAATTTCAATTTCCTCATGGCCCTTTATATGGTTTTAATATTGTTTAACTATTAAAGGGTTAGTTATAGGTAAATAGTCAGCATTGTAAAACCACATCACTGCTTTTATATAGAGTGCTGTGATGATTCAGGGATTTCTTCATCTCCCTTAGACTGGAATTTTGCATCTCGAAAATGGGGCTAATGCTTATGGGAGTTGTACAGAGGGAATGAGAAAGTCCATACAAAGCCTTTGTGAAAAATTCATCCTGAAGCCTAGAAATCACTCCTCCCACCCCTTTGAATCTGCCCCACTAGCCAGGTAGTAATAAATGCCTGCTCACCAAATAGATCAGGCATTTAGTTGCTTTAAGTCTTGCTTTTGCTTAGGAGGGGGAAGACACGTTTAGAGTGAGCAGGAAAAGTATCAAGTTTTAACTTTGCCGTTTATTAAGTTTTCTATTTAAACTTGGGCAAGTTACTTAAAATCTCTCACCTCAGCTTATTTATGAAATGAGGTCCACTAAGCAGACTCAGACAATATAAACAACATGCTGGCACACAATCTATGTTCTGAAAGACCCCAGCCCAACAACGTCAGGCCTAGTTGCAAAACCACCGAGGCATGTCACAAACCTACGCAGGCACCAGAGGTGTTTTTCAGATAATTAGTTAGGTGTAACCGGTTGGGAAAGGACAAAGGACCAGGTCCCAAGGCATGCCTGAATGAGCAGGGACAGGAGGACCAGAGCGCAAATATGTAGCTTTTATGTGGTTCTTTTTCAGTAACATACAGTGAAAAACAACTTTGCCCTTTAGGTAGCCTATATGCTGGGTTTAAAATTAACCTATTGTTTAAACTGCCCCTTTACCCTATAAAAATCTCTGTATCCCCAAGCCCGGTGTGCCAGCTCACCAAAGCTCCGGCTGAGGTTCTGCTGGGCACCCACAGGCGCCTGTGTCCCAATAAACAAACCTCTTGCGCTTTTGCAGCCAGTGTTTCGTGTGATTCTCCTTGGACAGGGAAACGGGGGTCTTTCAGTTCAATATGTGGTGCTTGTTATTACTGCTATCCATGAAGCTGTTATGTGCAGATATTTTCAGCCTGTGGACTTTGACAAATGAGATCAAAGATTAATTTTAATCCATTTGATCTCATTTTCTAGAAGTATTTTATTCAGTGTAAAAATGAAGCAATAATTGTCATCAGATTATAAATATGAGAACCTCCTTGGCTTGGTTCTCAGACACCCCCCCCCCCCCCGAAACTATGCAGACACCTTGACAATAGAGACAGGTCAGGGGCCTGAGCATTCATCACCGTGTACTTCGAAGTTCAGAACACACTGTCACTGTCAAGAGAAACTGTCAGGGACTAGAAGGAAATTCCCCTACTTGCTTTACTTGTAAACAGCCTGGCCATTTTGCACGCCAGTGTCCGACAGCAAACAAAGCCTAGGGATAGCGTCTCCTCATACTGGGGCTAAACCGCCCCCAGCCACCCTTTGCCCTAGATGTGGTAAAGGTCGTCACTGGGCCAATGAGTGTAGATCTAAGACAAATGCCCTTGGACAGCCTATTTCTTCCCGCTTCTCAGGAAACTCCCTGCTGGGCCAGCCCCTGGCCCGACCTCCCCCAGGACAAACCCAGGGGCAATAAGGTTTGTTCCCTCCCAAACTCCCAACCTACCTTAAAATCCTTCTCCACGATTGCCTCCCTCCAACGAGCCCCTCCAGGCAGCGCAGGATTGGACCTCTGTGCCACCACCGATACAATACTAGACTCCATGCAAGGGCCCCAGATAATACCCACTGGAATCATGGGTCCACCTCCATCTCATACGTGTGCCCTTATTCTTGGAAGAGCCTCTACTACCTTACAAGGTGTTCAGGTCTTCCCTGGCATTACTTTCTCATCTTGTTTCAGCCTTTTCCGTAATGGGTAAACCAATACATATTAAAACAGATAATGGTCCTGCATATACCAGTGCCAAGTTTAAACAGTTTTGTGCCACCTTCCAAATTTGTCATACTACCGGAATTCCATACAACCCTCAGGGCCAAGGCCTTGTGGAACGTGCCCACCTTACCTTAAAGACTTGGCTAACCCGCCTTAAGGCTTCTGCCCTTGTATTTACCACTCCCAGGGATCGCCTTAACCATGCATTATTTGCCCTTAATTTTCTTACCCTAGACAGTGAAGGCCATTCGGCCGCAGACAGACACTGGCATCCCTCGTCCAATTCTGTTCGCCCACCTGTTATGTGGCGCGATCCCCTTACAAATAAATGGAAAGGCCCAGATCCTGTCCTCATCTGGGGACAAGACTCAGCTTGTGTTTTGTGTCAGGGACTAGAAGGAAATTCTTCTTAGAAGATTAGCCTGACAGCACCCCAGGAGACATCCTGCCTGGGAGGCATCCTGCAGCTACCTCTATCTCCCTGGAACATCCTGCGGTTATCAGGATCATCAGACATCTTGCAGCTGGCAGTTTTACCACCCACATCCAGCAATTGCTGATTAGACAGCTTCCCCATCCCCAGCATATAAATACCCCTGTGTGAACAATAAAAGTTTGCAGCTTGATCAGACTCCTGTCTTGCTGTCACCTTTCCTGTCTCTTGTCCCTTCATTCCTTCCCATCTAGGTTCGCTGCCCACGTTGATGTGTCCTGCCGGACGGGACAGTTTTGGACCAAGAGCAAGCAGCCCCAAGAGGGTTACCAGAACGCCTGGTTAAACAGGTTAATGACTTACCTCAACCCAGGGACGGAGGCCCTCCCCCTGAGGACAAATTTTCCTCTTTTGCAGATGCAGCCAACAATCTGTGTGAGGATCCTGTTTAAGGCATTTCTGCAGAACAGGTTTATATATGGAGGCCTTAGCCCTCCACCTTCCAACATCAGGGAGTACCTTTTTGGCCCCCCCTGCGAATGCAGGGGAGGATCTTGGACTCAGGCTCCCACGAGTTGGACCCAGACTGCTGACTGCTTGACTAAGGTGGCTTACTTCCGAGCCAAGGTTGACCATAAACTTGGAGGAGTTCATCAGCCTGAATGGGTATGTGTTAACAAGCCAAAGATTATTCCCCCCAGTACAAGCAAAGCTCTCCAAAATTGTTCTGCAACTTGTACGCATACCCAGGCGATGCATGTCTCTTGTTGTGCGTTAGCCTCAAATTGTGTTAACAAGCAGGGAGAACAATTTTTTGAAGCCACCCTAACTAAAACTCATGCAGCAGGGGGAATCGCTATTCATTATACCCCGTTCTCTTTGACCAGGAGGAGAAGGCATGTACACCAAGTTACAGTCAGCTGGATGCCAAGGCACTGTCGGTAAACCCTCCTGCTGGCCCATTAAGGCCCCTACAGGGGTCTCCGATGGTGGAGGACCCACTGATGCTGTCAAGCATCTTCAGATAATCAAACTTTTGAAACCCCAGATCCCTGAGCTCACATATCATCCCTTAATGCTGCCTAAATCCCAGCTCCCAGATTTAGATACCAATACATTAGATATTTTGGAAACTACCTTCTTGCTTAATAATTCCAACCCCACCCTTGCTGGTGATTGCTGGCTCTGCATGACAACAGGGGCAATCATGCCTATGGCAGTTCCTATTAATTCTATCATAAACAATGATAATACATGCCAACCCGGATTTCCTTTTACAGTACAGCCTATAGGCACTTTTACATCATGTCTTTAAGGCACGATGCAGAATAATACCTATGATATTGATGTTGGAGTTACTTCCTTTGGAAATTGCTCAACAGTACAAAATTATTCCTCACCCAACAGGCTGGTAAAATTTATTAAAGAACAGATTAATATTTTGGCCTCTAAGCCCATACAGGTCCACTATCATCATCTGGAGATGGAAGACCGCGCTGCCAATATTTAAAAGGATGTTCTACCCTTCTCACAGGCTTATTTCTTAAGTTTACATCCCCACAGATCTCTCTCTCTCTTATATAAAAGTATAAGTAACAGCTCTGACCAACCATCTTCTGCCCTTGCCATAAGGGTTTGCTTCTCCATGGGCCCCTCCGCTTGGGGGAGGACGCACGCATGGAGTGAAGACGTTAGGCCATAATAACGGAGGGTGCAGGAAGGACTATAGGAGGATGGATCCACGGATCCCAAAACCCAAGACCTCTGAGTGTCACGCTCTGGTGATGGCGGTTGGCATGCTCCCCCCCTCAAAGCCGTCTCCTCCAAAAACATGCCAAGGCCACCTCGAAATCTCCTAGTGAAGACGCTCGCTCAGATCGGGAGATATTCTAAGGCCTCCTAGAGGAACAGAGCCTCTGTCACCCCCTAAAAACATGGCCGGTAAGGTATGGCCAAATATTTTATATAAGAAAGGGGGAAATGTCGGGAACTAGAAGGAAATTCTCCTTCAAAGATTAGCTTGACAGCCCCCTGGGAGACATCCTGCCTGGGAGGCATCCTGCAGCTACCTATCTCCCTGGAACATCCTGCGGTTATCAGGATCATCAGACACCCTGCAGCTGGCAGTTTTGTAAGGGTCCACGAAGCTTCGGAGAAAGAGACCACAAGAGACCAGCTTCATGCAATAAGCAGGGGGGAGTTTTATTGAACCAGCATGCTGGGGCTCTGTGCCCACTCAAGAAAGGAGAGCAGCCCAGAGCCCAGAGCAGAGGTCAAGCAGAGCTTAAGTACACTTTTTGGAGGGGGGCTTTGCATACATCAGAACAAATCATCATGAGGCGTGGGAAAATTGAACAACAGCTCTGAGACATGATTAGTACATTCATTGGCGGGAACAGGATGGACAGGGGTGATTGGTCACTCCTAAGCGGGGTACACATTTGAACTGATTGGTTTTGGGGCCTGGATACCTACGTGCTGAGCTACTCAGAGCCCTTAGCTATTAAACAACCAGGGAATCAGTGGAAATATTTACTGGGCAGTTCCAGTATTGTCCTAACAGCTACAGAGATGATAGGTTCTGGGGGTAGCAGAGGAATTTTAACAATACCTAGTCTTTTACTTTAACCCAGGCCTTGCAGTTTAGAAACTTTACAATGCCCGGTCTTTTACACTTTAACTCAGACTTTGCAGCTTAGAATCAGCTTAGAAATTTTACCTTTACAATTTTACCACCCACATCCAGCAATTATTGATTAGAGAGCTTCCCCATCCCCAGCATATAAATACCCCTGTGTGAACAATAAAAGTTTGCAGCTTGATCAGACTCCTGTCTTGCTGTCACCTTTCATGTCTTTTGTCCCTTCATTCCTCCCCATCTAGGTTCACTGCCCACGTTGATGTGTCCTGCCGGTTGGGACAAGAAACAAGTCCCCAGAATGCACCATTTGTCATGTCTTTAACCAAAGACATAAAAGCAGCATGTCATTCTGTGGATGTTAAATAGTTATTTTCTATAATTTCTTTCTAGTTCAATCAATAGGAGCTGCTTATTGAATGCCAATAATGCAGTACAATTCACACAGAGAAGTTTATGGCCACTTGACTGAGGTGTGAATTCCTGGAGGCTAAGTGAAATGATTGAGTATCTTGTGTTATAAAAAACGACATTAATGTGTTCTTGATTTTATCAAGGCAGGTTCCAACCATCCAACTATCCATCCATACACAATTACCCAGTAATTACCATATGCTAGTTATTAATCTAGCAAAGGTGAACAAAATATAGCTCATAGTCTTGGATACCCTTTGTTAGAACCCATGTTATACTTTTCATTCATTCATTTGGACTTCTTGTTCAAAACAGGCAAAAATATGGGGTGAGGAAAATGGAGATCCTGTTTTCCAGGTGTCAGGCATCATTCTGAATGTTTTAGGAACATCCTCTCATTTGCAGTTTTTAGCAAATCTTTTTAAAAATAAATTGGAGTTACACTGGTTGTGTATTCATATAGGAACATAGGAAAGTAATGTCTGATTCTGAAAGGGTAAAGTTTCTAAGGTGCAAAGCCTGAATTAAAATGTAAAAGACTAGATATTGTTAAATTCCTCTGCTACACCCAGAACCTGAAATTCCTGAGATAGTTAAGACAACGCCCTACTGGCCATTTAGTCTAGGGCCCTGTGCAGTTTGTCACAGGGCCCAAACCAATCAGTTTGAAGGTGTACCCCACTTAGGAGTGACCAATCACCCCCGCCCGACCTGTTCCCGCCAATGAATGTGCTAATCATGTCTCAGAGTTGTTGTTCAATTTTCCGTGCCTCATGATGATTTGTTCTGATGTATGCAAAGCCCCCCCACCCTCCCCAAAAAGTGTACTTAAGCTCTGCTTGACCTCTGCTCTGGGCTCTGGGCCGCTTTCCCTTCCTGAGTGAGCCTTGGGCCTCAGCTCGCTGAATTAGGATCCTCTTCAATAAACTCCCTCCTGCTCATTGCATGAAGCTGGTCTCTTGTGGTCTCTTCCTCCGATGTTTCGCCGGACCCTTACAATTCATTCCACTGTCTTTCTTATTCCCAATCCCCATGTCCCTTCATGCCCCTTTGTTTAAGCCACTGAACTTGGATTCTTCCTTAAACTTCCTTATTGTGTGTAAGCATCCACATCTCAGAGAGAAAATTTGGCCTACGGTTTTTTGGGATTGGCTTATTTCACTTAGCATGATAGTCTCCAGTTCCATCCAGTTACCAGCAAATGCCATAATTTCATTCTTTTTTATGGCTCTATAATATCCAATTGTGTATATATACACATTTTCTTTATCCATTCATCTCTTGAAGGGCACCTAGATTGGTTCCATTGCTTAGCTATGGTGAATCAAGCTGCTCTAAACATCCATGAGGCCAAGTCACTGTAGCCTGATGATTTTAAGTCCTTTGGGTATAAAGCTAGGAGTGGGATGACTGGGTCAAATGGTGGTTCAATTTCGAGTTTTTGGAGGAACTGTCATACTGCTTTACAGATGGATGTACCAATTTGCAGTTCTACCACCAATATATGAATGAACCTTTTCCCCTACATGCTCGCCAACATTCATTGTTACTTGTATTCTTCATAATTGTCGTTCTGTTTGGAGTGAGATGAAATCTCAGTGCGGTTTTAATTTTTTAGCAAACCTTTGAGGAGTGCTCCTCATGTTCTAAAGCTCTTTATTTTTAACCTCAAAAATCAAACGTTACAGAAAAGTTACACGGTATGCTAAAGTCAGAGAGTTAAATGAAAACAGAGAATTAAAGAAAAACCAAGAAAACTCTTAGAACACCATTGCAATGGCCCAAGGCAAGAGGGTGCCATTTGGCAGGGAGAGCAGCAGAGCCAGGGCCTCCTGCAGTGCTGAGACCATCTGCAGCTTTCTCTGAACACTGCAGGAAGCTGCCATTTACAGTCAGAGTTGCCAGGAGCCTCTCAGCCAGGAGGTCCTCAGAGTCACAGCAGACGGAAGGAGCCACAGATCCCACCTGCCAGCTCAAGCCCATCCAGACCAGCGATCCCACCCAGCCTTCCACTCTCCTCCCCTGCTTTCTCTCCCCTCCTCCTCAATGCCAAGGTCTGGAGTTAGATTGCTGTGAAGCTACTTTGTGTCAATCACAAGCTTAGCAGGGAGGTTAGGAGCCCAGACCACAGTCCAGAGGGTCTGGGGTGGAACCTGGCTCTGCCCTTGCCATGTCTCCAGGCAAGTTCCTCCTCTGCAAAATGGGCCTCCTGAGGGCCGTGCTCCCCTCTGGGGTGGCTCTGGGCATGGACTGAGCTCCTCTCTCTCAAAGCTCAGAGCGTGGCCTGGGACACAGCAAGTGCTATGGGAGTGTTCATTGGTTTTCTTAGAATCCACTCTGTTTTCTCCATCACCCCTTCCATTCCCAGGCCACTTGTCCATGTCACCCCCACAGTCACTCTAATGGCTGACCCTGGAGGGCTCCGTTTCTCCCCAGTGTTGCAAATCCCAGTTTCCTGACTCCGTGCTTCTTTTGGTTCCCAGAAGATGGAGAAACAGCAAGCATGACATCTTTTCTTTTGTCTTGAATCTCTTTGCAGATCAGCGTCCCCCAACCACACCTGTATTAAGTCAAAGACGTGGGATCCCATGGTCATCTTCTTCACCAGTGGGACCACGGGGCTCCCCAAGATGGCGAAGCACAGCCACGGACTGGCCTTAAAGTCCTGCCTCTCCTCCAGGTAGGAAGAGGGCACCAGCTCAGAGGCTGGCCCCCAGGTCTGGTGCCAGCGGTGTGTGCCCGTGTGCAGGGTGGGCCTCGCGGCTCTCTGTAGGAGAGTCTCCATGTCTGCTCTCTGCTTCAGCCCACTGAGGGTCCCGGAGGTGGAGTCCTGAATCCTGAATGTTGACAGAGACTCAGAAAAACAATAAGGAGGCCCTGGGGGTCCTACCTGAGCACCTCCACAGGAGTGTGGAGGAGATGTGGGTGGGGGCAGCAGGCATTCTGCAAGCCACACAAATGACAGGTGGTCAACAGTGGGGAAAAGAGAAGGGTCTCGCAGTGTAACCCAAGACAAGAGGGCCCCTCCTCTTCTCTATTTTGGATAAATTGAACTTGGAGTTTCCCGACCATGAAGTACTTGGGAAGAAACTATCTAGAACTGAGTTACACCAAGTCACTGCCCCGGCCTTGAACCAGGAATCCGTAGAGCTGAAGCTGGAGCTTTGTGTTAATCTTAACCAACTTTAAGCTGAGCCTCTCCTGCCCACCCCTCCTCCTCTGCAGTTAGTGATATCCTAATCAGACACACCCCACCTATTTTCTGACTCAGTAACTAGAACAAGGGGCAGAAGTGGCTCCTTGTGGGCAGGGGTGTGAGTGCTAAGGGTAGCAGCTGAGCACCGAGATCCCAGGAGGAGAGAGAAGGGAAGGAGGTTGGTGCATTTGGACTAATACGTCCAAACACAGAGATATAAAAAGCATTTGTAGATTTATGTTATGAAATCCTATAGAAAGTATACTCATCGGATTGTAGAGATCTAGGATGGCCCTGAGCATGAAGGACAGAAGACCAATGGAAGAGCTGGAGAGTGAGCAAGGCTCAGGTTGGGCAGGCTCTGGGGGCCTCCATGTGGAGTTTGGGCCTCAGGAGGAGGAAGATAATGAGGAGGTGCTGAAGGGTTTGGGTGATGGGGAGATGTGGCCAGATTTGCATTAGGAAAAAGTCCCTGTTGTTGCAGGACAGAGAAGGAGTTGGAGAGAGTTGGAATGGAGGTGGGGAAGACCAGGTGCCACCTCTTAGAGTAGTCCAGATGCGGAGAGTGGCCTGCACCAGGTGCCAGGGATGGGAAGGACGTGAATACACTCGAAATTGCAGGAGGCAGAGCGGGCGGGATCTGCTGGCTGGGTGTGGGGATGAGGAAGGTGAAGGTTGGCCTCCAGATATGGGCTGAGACGTGATGATGTGCACAGAAGGGAGGACGCTGGAGGAGAATCAGTCAGAAGAGGCAGGAGGAGAGATTAGGAACTCTGGGTTTGGGGTGCCTGAGAGACCCCAGAAGAGGTGCTCATGGGAAGCTGAGCTGAAGCTCAGAAGAGAGGCCCCTCACTCCTGATTTCCTGGGGTGCAGCGCACCCCTAAGAGGGTCAGGAGGGGGGCTTGTGGGGGGCTTGTGAGGGCCCCTCCCTGCTAACAGAAAAGCTCCTCCAGCCACAGCCCGCTCAGGGGAGTGTTGAGCTTCCTCAAGGATCTGTGCACACAGAGGTCCCTTAGGAGCAGCAGGAGGGGGGCAGAGAGGTGACAAACCCTCCCTACTCCACCTCCAGTTACAGCCCTTTGGCTAATTGCTTCCTGTCCCTTGCCAAGGTGGGTGCTCATTGGTTCTCTTCTCCCTCTCGCATTCTGTGCCCCTTTGCAAAGACAGAAACCCCCACCCAGAACCCTTTTAGCCAAAGAATGAAGAGGAGAACTGATTGACCCCCACCAGGGAGCCTTTCTCCTTAGATTGAGCTTCTCAGTTTTCCTTAGCTCCTCTCCCTGTGTCCATGCACATGGCCAGCGGCCTCCTCCTAGTGTAAAGAAAACTCAAGCAGACAGAAGCAAGGTGCAGAGGCAGAATGGCATTATGGCCCTTTGTCCAGCTGCCAGCTTTATACATGAGGTCACTGGCATCAGTAGTACATTTCTGTTCATGGTGTCCCCAGGCAAGTAACAGAGTCAGCAGCATGTTGCAGCTTATTCCTCAGTTACATATTATAGTTGCAAGGTGTCATATTAGGAACTTTGTGTTGCTCTCAAGAAAGTCCATTCTTTAACGTTACTGTCATGTGGACAGGTTCAGGAGCAGAGGAGCTTGGTGACACATTGTGGTTGTCTATCAAGAGTTTCTTTATTCCCAGGAGCTGTGTGCCTGAGATCGAGGTTGAGGCTGATAAGACTCTAACACAGAGTCTCCTCATGAAGGACATTACTACAGCAAGGAAAGTCTCCCTGCAGCTAGTTATCCTGTACTTTTGTACAGAGAGTTTCCCAGCCACCAAACATGCCACAGCCATGAAGTCATCAGAGACCCCAGTCCCAAACACACAACCCTTATATCCTAGAGCACCTTCCCTTGATCTTGGTGGCGCTCCGCCTTGGCTCGGGCCCTGGTCCTAACTGGCACCATCCTCAATAGAGAATGTCCTCTGCCTGCGGTGGCTTCCCCTGTCTCCCTCCTGAGCCCACCATCCCCGAGTCCTCCCTTCCTCCCTCTCCTCCTGAGCAGCCTCCTTCACCTCCCTCTTCCCCAGGGTGGGGGAAGACTACGGCGGGGGGTCTAGTCCTCTCTCTCCAGGCTCCTTCTCCATGTGTCCCTGATGGCGGGTCAGATGGGACAGGTCACCCTTCCAGCTCCTCTGCCTGTGCTTCTCAAACCTCACCCCCCGCCCCACTGGGTGTCAGCTTCTGCTTCCCTTCGTGATCGGCTGCAGTGCGTTGGGCACCCAATTAGAGCTGCACAAGCCTCCCTGGCCCCCAGGCCCGAGTCCTCCTCACCACTGGGATTTTAATGCATGGAACAGGAGCTTCCCACTTCTCTGCTGCAGACCCCTGCCCACTTGTGACTGTCCCTCCTAAGTGCCACCTCCTCCATCAAGGTCTCACCGCCCAACCACAAGAACTATTTCCCTGTGTTCTTCACGTAACTCCTCCAAGTCCCTGTTATGACATCTGCCAGCTTCTGCCTTGTCATTTGGTGTTGGTCTGATTTCCTCTGTGTCTGCTGTGTCATGTCTGATGTCACCTCCCTAGTTCTGTGTCCCCCCTGACAGCATCTGACACGTACCCTAATGAAGTTCCTGCCCGATACACGTATATGGAAAGAATTAACAAATGAGTGGGCTCTCTAGAGGGGAGGTCACAACTGCCGTGTTCATCATGGGGATGCTTTTAACTATGGAAATAAAATCCCCTCTCTTCTCGCTTTCCAGGTGTTGTTCAAATACCCCATCACCCAATTCCTGGCTGCACCAGGTGTATTCCGAATGATTCTACAGGAGAAATTCGCCAAGTATGTACAAGTGGTTGGTAACAAGGAGCTCTGAGTAGGATTTATTTTCTTAAGGAATCTGATGTGTCATGGCATGAGAGATTTTCCTTTTTTTCTGGGAAGATTGTGTGTGTGTGTGTGTGTGTGTGTGTGTGTTGTTGGTGATGATGATTATCAGTCAGACTTATTTAAATCAAAGCGTGACACGGAGACCCAAGAGAAAAGCTCAATGTGCCTTGTATCTTTGTGGGGTTATTCAAGTGTCTTTATTACAAATGACAGACATACAGTGAGCACACACAACATGGAAGTCTACAGATGAATCCAATGTTGAAAATACCTTTGTAGCGCTCACCTAAATAAATAACAGAAATAGAACATTGCCAGCACCCCAGGGGCTTCCACGTGACTCCTCATCTTCCCTAAAGGCAACTACTGCCTCAATCCGATAGCGGTCCCTTCCCTATTTTCCTTTACAAGTTTAGCTACTAAGGCAATATTTCTGAGCAAGTGATTCCATTTTACACGCTTTTGAACTTGATATCTGTAATTCTACATCACTCTCTGATACCTTGCTTCTTTCTTCAGGATTGTTTTTAAGAGGCTCCCATGTTGTTGTTCATTAATGTAGTTAATTTTCAGTGTCATATAATATCCCATTTTATGGAAAAGCCACAATTTTCTTCTATCAATTCTACCAGTAGAGGAGATGTGGGTAGTTTTCACATACGGATTACTGAGTCAGTGCTCAATGAACTCTGGCCCATGCATCCTGGTACATAGGAGCATGCATTTCTGAAGAGATTTTCTAGAAGAATGAGCAGATCATACTGATAATACACAAAGCCAAAAGATTAAACCAACTAATGCTCCAAAACAAACGTAGGAGTTTCCGTTGTTCCACATCCTCGCTAACATTTGTTATTGTCAAAGATAACTTTTGCCCCTCTGATGAACGTACACCATTGTCTTACACAGTTTTATTTTTGCATGTCCCTGTGTTTGAAAGTTAATTTTTCGCTAACCAGATATCTGCTCTTTGAACCTGAGGGACATTATTCATGGAGCCTTGGTCTGGCTGGATTCTGATTCCATTGAATTTCCAAGCTCATACATATCGCAGTTAAATTTTGCAACATTCCTCAGATGATGGCCTTTGTCCAAAGCAGTAAGATTTCTTCAGTGCAAAATGAGCGACTCCACCTGACATTCTGCTCACTTATGCAGGTGGGGCAAAGCCCAGAGTAGGGAGGGAGGCCCCTCAGTGGCACTCGCCCCTGCTCCCCCTCTGTCTGCACCAGGAGAGGGGATGAGGTGGAAGGTGGTGCAGAAGCCACTCCCTCTGTCCTCCCAGGGGCTGGCCAGGCACCGCCCATGCCAGCTGGGTCAGAAGCAATCCCTCCCCCCACTTTCTTGCAGGCATCCAACCCTGATTGGCCATTGTTCTGGGAGCTTTAGGAGAACTTCAGGGGAGGGAGAGCTCCCACCACCCAGGAACCCAGTCAATTAGGAGAAACGTTCCCATCAGGCTTTGCCGTTCTCCCTGGATTCCCTCTCTCTGAGCTTCTGTTTGCTCTGAGGTGTCCTGTGCTCCCTGCCAGCCTCTGTCTCTTCCCGCTCAGCCCCACCTTCCCCGAGGCCCTGGGGAAATCATCTCCAAACCCAGCTTCATTTCCCACCTGGAAACAGGAGCCTTCAGTCAGCAGCAGCGCTCACTGAGGGCAGCATGGTCCCCCACCACCCAGCGTGTCCCTCAGGTCGTGTGCACACCCTGAGCTGCACATCTGCTTCCCTAAGATGAGTTCTGATGAACCCACTTTGCTCCCTCCCCAAATCCAAATTGAACCTGAATTTCCTGATGAGCCCAGAGCCTCACGACCACCCGCCCATCAATGCCAGGAGAGACCTCGGGGGCTGGCAGGAAGGGAGAGCCTCCACTTGGCCTTGACCTCACCCCAATGACCCGAAGTTGTACAGGAGAGTCAGGGAGTGGTCGGGCGGATGATGCAGGGGACACCGCTGTCACCTGCTAAGGCACGGGCCTGGGGCCAGCTCCAGGCCTGACCCTGCTGCCCTCCCCCAGCCTCAGGTTCCCCACCCTGGAGCACTGCAGCACTGGCGGGGAGGCCCTGCTGCCCGAGGAGCATGAGCAGTGGAGACGACACACGGGCCTCCTGCTCCACGAGCTCTATGGACAGTCGGAGACGGTGGGTGCCCGGGCCGCACGGGCCCCTGGACGGGCTGGTCCTACTGCGCGCTGTGCTCAGCCCCGCTGTGTGGCCCTCACTGCTCAGAGCCAACAGGAGGCTCCAGGGCTCCTAGCTCATTTGCCTCCAGTGGATTGACAGAAAGAGAACTCACAGCTGAAAACCCACCAGGACACCAACACCTGAGGAGGGACGGGCACGGTGTCAAAAAGGGACCTAAGGACATTTTGCCACTGTGCCTGTGATGTTAGCTCAGGGAGCCCAGGGGTGGGTGGGCTAGGAGGACCTCTCCCTCAACAGGGAGACCACCACCTGGAGGTCCTGCCAACTCCACCACGTGTCCCTTCCCAGGTGGCCCCTTGCAGAGGCATGGGCACTGGCTCCAGAGGGTCCTCTTGGGGTGGTTAGGGCCACGCGGGTTTGGCTGTGGAATGCCACCAGGGTGCATGAGGGGCCAGAGACTCTCTGTATAGACCAGACACAAACACACTCTGTGTGAGCCTAGAGTGTCACTGGGCCACCGGGTTGGAGGGCATTTAGGGTGGCATGCAAGCCTTGAACCTCCAAGACTCCATCAGCGGCAGTGTGGGAGGGTGCCCTCTCCCAACACATTCTCAGTCCATGTCTGATGCTGGGTGAGCCCATCATTCCTCCAGCTAACAGAGGGATGACCGCACCTCAGGCCCTGGGACAAACTGGAAAACCAGTTCCTTTGTTGCAATTCAACTGAAAAATCAGCCTCTATCTCAGAGCAAAGCCTGTCCAAGGAAGGGACATCACCTTTGTCCTTGGAAAGACCCACAGAGCTCTCCTAGGCACACTCCCACCCTGCTAAGTTGTTTATCTACAAATAACAGGAGAGATCTGTGGAGCCAGGTGTCCCTGACTCAGTCAGGCTAGGTGAGGACCCATAGCAGCCCCCTAGCAGCCACCAATCAGCATGAGACAGGGAAATACCTGGGATGCCAGATGACCCCCCAGTAGTTTATGGTGGTTGATAACATGTTGGGAAACCATGTAGTTCAGCACAAACACCCCTCTTGTCTTAAACCAATCAGTTCAAATGAATACCCCTTTTGTACTGACCAATCACCCCTACGCACCTTGTTCCCGCCAGTGAATGTACTAATCATGTTTTAGAGTTGTTATTTGATTTTCCCGAGGTGTGTGATGATTTTCTAAGAGATGCTATGATGTCTGTGAAGTCCCTGCCTTCTCCAAAAAATGTATAAAACTGCTGCAAACCCTGGGCTCGGGGCCTCTCAGCGTCACCAGTTGCTATGTGTGCATGCGGAGGACAAGCTAGCTCGCAATAAACACTTCTTTGCTGCTTACATCGATCTTGGGTCTCTGGTGGTCTTTGGGGGTCCCGAATTCGAGCATAACACAACACATTTATCTGACATTTTTTTTTTAAGAAAAAAAAAATCACCTGATTAGTTTTCTTCCAAACTTAAAAAAAAAAAAAAAAAAAAAAAGAAACATTCCGACTCTGGGTTGTTGGGCAGCTCACAGCTTGTGCTTGGACGAGGAGGAGCGTGGGTGAGGACAACAGGCTCGTCCACGGCCCCTGTCCCTTTGTGTGCACCATCTGCAACAATAGTTGGTGCCTTGTCCTCAAAGCCCTGTCCTCCATCCACGCAGAGGTTCCCACCCACCTCCAGTGTGCGTGGCCTGCGCTGTGGGGACAAGCTTCCTTCCTCTGCCAGGAGCTCGGACTCAGGCCCAGATCTCAGCCCTGCCATGGACAGGCTTCAGGACCATGCCCCTGTCACTCGACCCTCTGAGCCTCAGCTGTCCCCCTGGAGAATGCGAATCATAATGGCCGGCTGACGGGACTGTGATCAGGGAAAGGCCATGTGCCCAGCGCTGGCCACAGGGCCCCAGCACAGGCTCGCCCTGGAGCTGCTGGGGACACACAGGTGGACGGGGCACTCTGTGTTCTCGGGGGCTTGTTCTCTCCCAGGAGGCAGACAAGCAAGGGCAGTTAGAGGTGTGGGGCTAATGTGCAGAGTGATGTGTGCAGCAAGTCCTGCAGAAGGACAATGACCAGCGGGCTTTCCTGCATCTTGGCCCGTAGCTGATCTCCCCTGCACCTTTGGGTGGCCTCGCGCTGTGGTCACACTGCAAATGCTCAGCCCTGGAAAGAGGGATAACGAGGAGCAGCCAAGGGGTCAGTGGTCAGGGAGGGGAAGGGGCGGAGCAGCACTGGGGCCAGCACAGTGGGCACGCTCAACACGGCCCTGAGAAGGAGCTGAGGCCGATCCCTTCACCATCCAGGAGCCTAGAGCGAGTGCGTGTGGACGCCTGGTCTCCCCTGGATAAGGACCCAGCCCGGCCCCGGTGTGTCTCAGGCCCCACAGCACATGCCCCAGGTGGGGCTCACCCTCGGCATCTCTCTTTGACCCCTCACTGGGCACTGGTCTCCTCATACTTAAGACAGAGCCACCCCCTGCTGGGGTCACTGAACAGTTGGGTCAGTGCCCTGAGCATGGAGTCCAGGACTTCAGCTTCCCCGACAAGGGCTCCTTGTACAGCATGATCGACATCTGTGCAGGGCAGGGCAGGGGCTGGGGCCGTGTTGTGTGAATTCTGCTGCTTAGTGACCAGCCTGGCCTCTTTGTCCATCCTCAATCCTCTCTCTCTTGTGAACAGGGAATGACTTGCACTGTCTCTTAGGGAATGAGCATCAAGCTGGGTCCCATGGGGAGGCTGCCTCACCCTCTGACATCCAGGTCTGATCCTCAGGACTTTGACTGGGCACAGTGAGGGCCCAGCTGGCCCCTGGTCCCTCCTGTGACAGCAGGTGGCAGATCCAGCCATGCTTCCCCGCCTGGTGTCCCCTCCCTCTCTCTCCCTCTTTCTCTTGAATTTCCCAGGGAGGCTTCAGTTGAGAACTGCACTGAGCTTAGAATGGATTTGCACCGTCTGCTTCCTAGGCGGACTTGAAAGAGGCCCGTTTCTCTTGTGGAGTCTGTGGACGGGCATGGGATATCGGGTGCGGGGGGGGGGGTATCTGAGAAACAGCCCATCCAGGGGAATTTGGGGCACATCCCACATTAGGGAGTTTCTTTCCTTGGCTGGGTCTTGAGGGGAACTTCCTCAGGGTCACTACACGTGTCCCCAAACCCCATGTGGCCCATGGCAGCTCCGAATCAGGGCTAGAAACCCCATCTCTCTAATCTTTATGCATGTAAGCTGCAAACAGTCTGTCATTGCATTATGTAGATACAATGATACACATTTTGCTTCGGTGCCGTTATCTGCATAAAAAGCCACAGAACTGGCTCGTCATGGTTTAAAAGTAGAGCACCAGAGCAGGAAGGTTGAAGTCAACTGCACAACGGTGACAGGTTATCAAGAGGGGAGAGGCCCAGCCTGTACAGGGGCAGGGGACATCCACAGCGGGGATGCCAGGGTCACTAGGATTGAAACCCAATCTGGACAGAAGAAAGGAAGGGAAACTGAGCAGAGTCCAGGACCCTGAAAGGGAAGGTCATTCTTACAGCCCAGGAAGCTGCCCAAAGCCAGTGTCAACCTGCCATGTCCTCTTTGTCCCCTAGAGACACCTCCAAAGACCTTGGCAGGGTCAGGTGCCTTGGGTGGGGGACCAGCTGTGCTGCTGATCATCTCTGAGGCCTGGGCTGCACTTGGCAGCCGGGTGCACAGGCTCATGAGGACTGGGGAAAGTGACATATTGGGCCCATGCCCATGGGGCATTGTGAGGGGCCTCTTTCCTTCCAGAACTGGCACCTTGGAAGGTCCACAGCTGTTAAAGGCAGTAATGATTGTAACAACGGCTCTCGGTACTGCTTGTGTCAACACTTTACAGGCATTGCCCCAGGACCCTGAGGTGCCCTCTCCAGCTCCCTTGCACAAATGGGGACACAGATCCAGAGTGGTCAGGGAGGGGCTGTGTCCAGGCAGAGCAGAGTGTCAGAGGGACCTGGGTTTGGAAAGGGGCATGAGGAGTCGGGGAGACCCCAGAGGGGGAGGGGAGAGAGAGACAAGTGGCCCAGAGCCCAGCTCTGTGTGGGTGAGCCCTGCTCAGAGAACTGCACCTGGGGGCTACGCTCTTGTCCAGCTCCTCCACCTGCTGCCCAAGCTGTTGGTCACTGTGGTACCAGCATCATCTC
Source organism: Ictidomys tridecemlineatus (assembly GCF_052094955.1). Taxonomy (NCBI): domain Eukaryota; kingdom Metazoa; phylum Chordata; class Mammalia; order Rodentia; family Sciuridae; genus Ictidomys; species Ictidomys tridecemlineatus. The sequence goes on from NC_135486.1 coordinate 131,077,649, forward strand.
ATATTCCCTGGGGCATCGTTGATGTGGAGCAGGGGGTGCGGCCCACTGTGGCACAGGCAGGGTCTTGGGGGCGCTCCTTCCTCCCTCTCTTGGCTGCTAGCCCTGCTAAGCCCCAGCCAACACCTCCCTCTCCTGATCTTGTGCTTTGTGTTTGTCCCCAGGGTCACCCTAGCCTGGCAATTCTCAGGGCCTGGGCATGATGTCCAGGAATGCCCTACAAGTGACAGATGCCCGGCACTCAGTTTGGATCCAAGCAAACACCACATTCTGTGGCAGTTCAGGAGGCAGATGATGTACTGCCAGGCCTTGGCTTGCCCTGTGCGTTGGGGTGTGGCGGTGTGTGTCTGGTCGTGCAAATCTGCCTGGGAACACGTGGTCTGGACTTCAGGGTCTGTGAGGTTAGAGTTGGGGGTGTGGGTTTTCTTTGGTGTGGCTGGTCCTGTGATGCCTGTGATGTGCATCTGTGTTGGCCGTTGCCTGTGTGTTCCTCCATGAGTGTGTATCACTGTGGACTTCATAACAAGGCAGACGTGCGAGGGATCTTTCCAGTGGTGACTAGCTGGGGTGAGTGAGAGGGGTCAGCAGGTTCTTCTCCACCCACAGCTGGGACGCTGCTGCCCCTGCTCCTCTCTGCCTCTGGTCTCCCCCTGGTGGTTGTACACCAGACCCCAAGTGTGGCTACCCACACTGCCAAACCTAAAGACAGGCGAGGTGGCATTAAGACACCCAAACATTTACAAAGAGAAAGCTGGGACCAGGTAGGACATCAACCCCTGATGGAAGAACAGTGACCCAGAGTAGCACAGTATGTTTATTATGTAGGTTTTATCATCAAAAGGTTACTTGTGGTGGGATGTGGTGGGGCACGCCTGTCATCCCAGTGGCTCTGGAGGCTGAGGCAGGAGGGTCGCGTTCAAAGCCATCCTCAGCAACAGAGAGGCACTAAGCAACTCAGTGAGACTCTGTCTCTAAATAAAATACAAAATAGGGCTGGGGATGTGGCTCAGTGGCTGAGTGCCCCTGAGTTCAATCCCTGGTACCAAAAGAAAAAAAGGGGGGGGGCAGGGAGGAAAAAAAAAGTTATTTATGGGAAGTTTCTGCAAAGTGGTCAAGCTTGAAGCCCATAGCACTTGCAAGATACTGTGGGTTTCTTGTCATGCTCAGAATTCTCTATTCCCAGCAGTCAGTATCTGAACTCAAGGTCAAGACTGTTATTGTTCCAAACCTTTGCACAGAACTTTCTCAGGCAAAGGCTTTACCATAGCTCCTGGGCAATCTTTTTTTTTTGTTTTTTTTTTTTTTAGTTGTTGATGGACCTTTATTTTATTTATTTAAAGTCATGCTGAGAATCGAACCCAGTGCCTCCCACGTGCTAGGCAAACACTGTACCACTGAGTCACAACCCCAGCCCCTCCTGGGCAATCTTGTCCTGCACCTTTGCAGGGAAATTTCCCAGGGCAAGGCACAGCCACGGCTCCCAGGCAGTCAAAGACCATGATCCAAGTCACCGCTCTCCACACCCAAGGACATGGCCCAGGCACAGGAGTCTAAACCAGGGGGTGGAGAGGGATCTGTGACCCTGGGGGGGGGGGTTATAGTGAGAAGGAAAAGAGGTGCTGTCTGGGGAGGACTCTTGGATAAGGAGGGGGTCCTGATCCCTGGCAGAGTGAGTGGGGATCCCTAGCAAGCTCCTGAGTCCCTGGGAAGGAGGGGCCTTGTTGGGTGTCTGTCGAGGAAAGTCGGGGCTGTGGGCTCCTGTGTCTCGCAGGGGCAGGCGCGTGGTCCAGCAGGCAGTCTCCTTCCTGGCCCTGGGTCCTGGCTACGGAATGGAGCTGGGAGCCTCTCCAGATGCTGGTGCTAAGAGGGCGCATCTGGCCATGGGATGTGCTGGACTGGGGGTGGGGGTGATGGTGGAGGAAAGGCGTTTGGCACAGATGGCGTCACTAAGCAAACGGAGAGCACTGAGGTGCTGTTGCAGCTGCTGTTAGTGTTTTATTACCTGCAACCCCAATCCTCGAGCTCACCTGGGCCCTCCAGGAGAACAGAGGACTTCCAAGGAGGGCAGCAACCAAACTCAGAGGGACAAAAAAAAAAAAAAAATACTGGGGCCTCAGACCTCCTGATACCCCTCCAAACTCCACGCTATTGAGGAAATTGAGGTACCCCGGGGATTTGCCTAAGTCACGGGGTAGGTTCTGTTTTTTTTCTTGATGACATCCCACCAAACTCCTTTTTCCGGAGATCACTCCGTTTAATCTTGCCAGTGATGGTTTTAGGCAGTTCTAGGACAAACTCCACCTAGTTGAGAAGAAAGCAGATCCCTTCTGAGTCTGCTATAGCTTCCCACCCATTCCCCATGACCTTCCTTTGACCTTCACAGTCCCCATAAAGGACGAAACCTCCTGGCAACCTAAGTGGGGTCCACTGAGCTTGGCAGATTCCTCTCTCAACTCCCTGAAGCTGGATAGAGACCTGTGACTGGTTTTGCCCATGAAGTGGGGTGGAAGGAAGTAGGTCTCATCGAGGCCAAGAGTCTGGAACCAATGGCCTCCCTAACCTCCGTCTTGTACAGCAGGTATTTATATGGTGGCTGCACCTTCAACTCAGCCCCAGGATGAGCGGATGTGGGGCAGAGATCCTAGAAGAGCTATGGGGGGATGTACTGCATTATCAAGAAAAAAGCCTTCATCATTACAGCCCTTTATGGTTTGGGGTGCTGTATTACCTGCACTTCCTACCTGGGGAGAGCACCTGTTCTGCTGTCGGTGAGCCGGCAGAACATTATGCTTGACAGTGATGGTTTGACTCATGACAGAAACATGAGATTCGCTGTCAGACACACATGCATTTGGCTTCTAGCTCTGCCTCCCAATGACAGTGATCCCAGTTAATCTCTTTTGCAGAGAGCAAAGCTCCCCACCGCAGGGCCACCCTGGAGATGTGCAACAAAACCCTGGGGACTGTGCGGGGCACGGGGCCCATCCCTCTGCCCTGGCTCACCTTTCTTGGGTACTTGTACGGGGCCGTCACCGACTTCACATGCTGCTGCAGATCCTTGGTGAGCTGGTCCTTGTCATGGGACAGGAACTCCGGGTTCAGGACAATAAATGCCTTCACCACCTGCAGAATGGGAGTGGGGTCTCAGATGAGGGCTCCTCAGAGGAAGGGCTTATTATGTACAGAGTTTAAAAAGTGTTTATTGAATGAATGGAAAGGCAAGTTGATGGCTGAGCCCAGGGTATCAAGAGCACCAGGGATTTGGAAAAGGAGGGGGAGCAGGTCCACGTCCCTGGCCTTCCTATTTCTATTTCATACCTAAACTCATTTTGCTTCTCTGGAAAATGGGGACAATAAACGTGTCATTCCTCATAGGCTTTCTGTAAAGACCCATGAGGTAACATATAGAAATCGTCTGTTTCCATTTGTTATCACTCCCACTAATCATCTTCATCGTGGAGATCTGTGCTGGAAACCAGCAGGGTTTAATAATTGTTAACAATTCATTTTTACATTAGCAATTTTGTCCCAGTTCATTGCAAAAGATTTTGTACACAGAAGATATTCAATCAATACTTGTTGACCCAGTAAACACATGCTTTGGAGGTAGGTTGCTTGGAGTTCTCTTTTGGATCTATCTCTTTCCTCCTCCTCCTCCTCCTCCTCCCTCCCTCCCTCCCTCCCTCCCTCTCTTTTAGGTACTGGGGATTAAACCAAGGTACCCAGTACTACTGAGCCCAGCCCTTTTCAGCTGTGTATTTTGGGTACGGTATCCATAAGTTGCCCAGGTTGGCCTTGAGCTTGCGGTCCTTCCCCCTCCGTCTCCCCAGTAGCTGGGACGACGGGCATGGACCCCCACGCCTGGCTGGCCCCACCTCATATTAGGTGTGTGATTGACGGGCAAGTTACTTAACCCCTTCTTTCCCCTTGTCTATACAGAGAATACAATAAGCATCCTTAGACTGTTGGCTTTGCGAGCGTTTAGTGATTTGGCTCATAGTAAACGCTCATTATTAAGCTTTAGCAGCTGTTTCAGAGCCTCGGCTGAGGCCACAGCGCCACCTGGTGACCCCATAGTAGTTGTGCACATGCGCATCTATTAGGCCTTCTCCCTGTCCTAGGTTTCCCGGAGCTGCTCCGTCAGGGCGCACAGGGACACACGGATCTGGGGACCTCCTTACCTCCCCGCGCTTCGGGTCCGGGCTGCTCACCACCGCGGACTCGGCCACCGCAGGGTGCTCCGCCAAGGCGTTCTCCACCTCTGCCGGCCCGATGCGGTACCTGCGGGATGGGATCAATAGTTGGGGCAGAGGCTGGGGCTGGAGGGAACTAAGTCTAACTCTTGTACCTTGGAGGGTCGCATCTCCCCTGGACCCCAAGGGTAGCGGTCCTGGGGAGTCTGAGACTTGGGAACTGCCTGTGTTTGGTCCCTAAGTGCAAAGACTTGGGCATTCAGTGCTGGAGGTAACTCTCGCAGCCCAGCCCAGCAGTGACCAGGGACTTCTGGCCCCAGGGCCTCTGGTGGGCGGGAGGGAGCAGCTTTCTCTTCCAGAGCCTGGGTGCTTGGGGCAAGTCGTTTCCCCAGCAAAAGACTTCCCGGGAGTCTGCAACTTGCAAGCAAATTCCACATCCTCTCCTCACTCTACCAACATGCTTTATTTTATTGAAATGGATAATAATTATATATTATTGAAAAAATATATATTAGTATGCTGGCTTATATGTGTGTGTGTGTGTACACATATGCACATATATGTGTAATATATACTAAAGTGTTTACAAGCATGTTTATAAACACAATGCTTTACATACACATAGTGAAATTACCACAGTCTAGCAGATTAACATGTCATCATCACCTCCTGTACCACTGCTGGTGGGTTATGTACAGTACTCATGCATGGCCAGAAACTTAGAACATACTCTCTTAGCAAATTTTCAGCTCACACCCACATCAACATGTTTTAGAAATTTGTAAGTAGGAGGTTTTATTGCTATTTCACAGCAGGGTGACTATCGTTAACAATAATGTTTAACATATTTCAAAATAGAAGGGACATTTGAGTGCGCTCGGCACAAAGAAAGGATGGATGCATGAGGTGATGGGTATGCTAATGATCTGATTTTGTTACTCTTATTGCAGATGTGTATCGAATTATCATGATGTACAATTATTATGTGTCCGTTAAAAATATTGCAGTTTCTGAAATATTCAAGGGAAGTTGTGTCATATGTCTTGGTTTCAAAATCAGGTTGGAGTTAGGGCTCAGCCTCAGGCTGCCTCGGCTCTGATCCGGATGCCATCATTTTTGACATTTGAGACTGTGGGCCAGTTTCTTCACTGTTCAGTGACCCAGTTTCACTGTCAGGGGCATAAGAATGGTAATCTCATCTCCCATTTGCATTGAGATGGGTTATAGAGAGCAATGGAGAGTTTCCACGTGGTAAGTTCTTTGCAGGGGTAGGCTCTTATTATTATTACCACGTTTCTCCTTGGATAAGCTGTGCTGTGTAAGTGGAACACAGACATAAAATAAGCTCCCCTAGGTTGGGGGACCAAAACTGTCTCCTCTCCCAATCCCACCACCACCTTTAAATTGTGTGATATCTTAATCCCCATCCAGAATTTGAACTCTGTTTTGATTGGCTTTTCTGGACACAAGAGGTACACAGGACCCATAGATGCTAGAAATGGTTCTGCTCAGAATTAGACCTCAGGTCCCATCACCCAGGCATGGAGGAAGCTCAGACAGGCAGTGGATCCTGGGAGACGTGTGAGGGTGACAGGATCCAGCATAGGGTCAGCCACACCTACCCAGAGGCGTTGATGATGTCATCCTCCCTGCCCAGGAACCACAAGTAACCTTCTGCATCCATAGTTGCTCTGTCCCCGGTGTTGTAAAAGTCCCCACACTCCACCTTCGCTGTCTCCTTTGGGTTGTTCTGCAAAGAGAACAGAAGGCGGTGAGGTGAGAGAGGATGAGCTGCAGCCTCAGGCTCGGATCTGGGGTTGGATTCTGGTTCTTCCTGGTACCTGGGAAAATTTTGTAATGCCTTTGAGTCTATTTACACTACATGTAAGAACTCGATGCTGCTGCTTCTCCACGAGTGGACATTATGAGGCATTTTTAAAGACAGTCTTTAGAAATAACAGCTTACTTTTGTGTGGCATGCCACCAGAATAAAATTTCCCTTAATGTGGGAAAGCTTTCTACTTTATTCCCTGCAAGGAGTTCAGCATTTACAAGGTGCCTGGATAGAGGGGAGGGGCTGATGAGCATTCACTGCGTGAATTTTCTTCCCCAATACTTTTCCATTTGATCCTTACAGACAGCCTAGAAGGGTGGTAGTTTCAAGTTAACTTTTCCTTGGAAGATAATTGTAGATCTGCACACAGTTTTAAGAAACATGATAAGGAGATCCCATGTATCGCTTATCCAGTCTCCCCCAATGGTAACATCTTGCAAAACTATTTTTCAGTATTCCATTAAGGATACCGACATTGATAGAATTTGCTGATCTTATTGTGATATTTTCTAGTTCTCTTTTACTTTGTGTATGTCTGTGAGTATACTTATTCATACGCAAATTGACCACCTTGTGACCACTACAAGAGTCAGGGCACAAAACAGCCCCCACTAGCAGAATTGCTTAGGGTTTTTTTTTTTTTTTTAATACCAGGAATTGAACTCAGGGGCACTCGACTACTAAGCCACATCCCCAGCCCTATTTTGTATTTTATTTAGAGACAGGGTCTCACTGAGTTGCTTAGTGTCTCACTTTTGCTGAGGCTGGCTTTGAACTCACGATGCTCCTGCCTCAGCCTCCTGAGCCACTGGGATTACAGGCATGAGCCACTGTACCCTGCACTCAGGTTGCTTTTGACAGCCATGTCCAACTCCCTTCCAGTCCCTTTCCCTCCTCTCTTCCCATCCCTAACCCCCTTGGCAACACTATCCTGTTCCCTATTGTTATAAATTGACACATGATAACTCTGCATATTATTGGGAAGATTCAGTACATGAACACAATATGTAATGACCAAATCAGAAAAATAAGCATCTCTACCTCCTTAAACATTTACAATTTTTTTTGTGTGTGTTGAGAAATTGTGAACTCCTAATTCTTCTTTATAAAATACAAAATAAATTGTTGTAACTATAGTCACCCTATTGTGTTGCAGGACACTAGACTCATTCATCCTGTCTCATTGTTTTGGTATTCGTTATCCAAACTCCCTCTCTTCTCCATCCCTTAGCCCCTTTTGAGCCTCTAGTGACATTATTCTACTCTCTATTTTTATAAGATCAAGGTTTTAAGCTTTTGCATGAGAGTTAGAACACAAGGTATTTGTCTTTGGATTAATTTACTTGACAGAATGTCCCCCAGTTCTATAAGTGGACTCATAGTATGTAGCCATTTAAGACTGCTTCTTTCCCTTAGTATAATTCTCTGAAGATTCATCCACATTGCTGTGTTCATTGTTAGTTTGATTTTTTTTTTTAATTTTGCTGAATAGATTTCCTTGCTATAAATGTACCTCAGTTTTTGTTTAGCTATTCACCCACTGAAGGATGTCTGGGTTTTTTTTCCACTTGGGAGCTATAATGAGTAAAACTGCTACAAACATTTTTGTATGTGATTTTGTGTGAGGCTAGATTTTTTTTTTTGTAGCTTATTTTATAGAAGAAGAAACTGATGCTCAGAATAGCACAGTTACTTGCTCAAAATCAACCAACAAATCAAAGAAAGGGATGATATTTGAATTTAGTTCTTGTTTCATAGCCTAGTCCTTGATCCATAAGCTGCCCTTCTTGTGGGACACCAGATGATTTTAAGAGACACCTGCAAACCCAGGAGAGCACCCCGCTTTTTGAATTCACTTCTGATTGTTCTGCTTTTATCAAGGAGATTCTTGGTTTGCAGTTCACATGTTTTTAGAATTTCTGCAAATACCAAGAGGAAGGTAAGCTTTGAGATCAGAGCTTTAAGCAGAAACAGGATTTATCTAAAATTTTAGACAGTTTCTTTAAAAATATTTAATTATGGTTACAACAGCCATCGGATTTTCAAGTGATACTGTTTTCCACTTATGATACTAGATCAATTGTTTAAAAAAATTTTTAAGTGAAACAGTGAGTTTGTTTGAGAACATATAAGGTAGATAAAAACATAGTTAACAAAGAATAGAATGGACAGTGGTCAGATGTGGACAGAAATGAATGAAACTTAGGAAACATTGCATTGTGGGTAATATTTCCCCCCATTCATGCACCACTGGGGTATGAAAGTATCTTTTGATACTTTGGTTAATGCACCCTGAAAGACAGGTCCTCCCTGATGGGAATGAGTTTTTCTGGTATCCTCTTCTCAGATAGTGCCCGAGCCTAGCCCCTAGAAGACAGCCTTACACCTCCATAGAAGCAATTCTTTCCTCCTTCTGAACCTGATTTCTTGAAGGTGAACCTCACTAATCCTTCCTTGGAGAAAAGAAAAGCTCCTGAGGGTCAGGGAGAAAATATCTCACCTACACATGGAGAGGGGCAGAGTCCACATTTATCTCCTTCAGGTAAACCTTGGCTACTTTTTAAAGGTGGTAGAGGGGATCGATGTTAGGGAAATGGCGGATTAGAAGCTCTGATCTCTCATTCCTCCACAGAAACATCAAATATCAAAACAACCACACCAGTGAAACCCGGAAGCTGTCTGAACTGACTTTGTAGTTGCTCTAGAAGGTAGCCAAAGATTCACACCAACTGAGCGATTTCTGGTCAAGGAAAAGCCATCTTCAAAATGGTAGAAAAGTTTGTGGCATTTGGATTCACAATGGCCCCACCTTTATTCCAGCACGAGAGTCATGGTCTGGCCGTGCCTGCTCCCCATTTCCTCCTCTCTCCTCCCACGACTGTAGGGAGTAGAACACATCTTATGTGGAAATTGCTATGTCCTAATTTGTCTGGTTGATACTTGGAGGGCTGTCGCAAGGCGATGACTTAGTTTAAGCAGAATTCAGGTGCAAAAAAGCAGTAGGAAGAAAGAGAATATGATTTTCAGGGTTATATAGAGTTACCACATTAAGACAAGCACAGACCCAACTTTTAACCCCACCACCAGGTGCAACAACAAAGTCACAGGCATACAAAGAAGCAGGGAAACATGGCTCATCCCCCAAATAAAATTAATGGACAGAAACGGCCTCTGACATCCTCAACATTGTCTTTACTTGACAGATAACTTGAGTATTTTAAATATGCTTAATGAGCCAAGGGGTAAAACAGACCAGAGTTAAAGGAAGTCAGCAAAATGACGTATGCATGAAACAACAACAACAAAAAAAATCTAAAGAGAAAGAAATGATAAGATTTCTCTTTCCAAAAGAGAAATTCTGAAGCTCAAAGGTATAATAACTGAAGTCAAGAATGCACTAGAAGGGAAGTGCATACTAGAGAAGGCAAAAGAAAGAATCAGGGGACTGGAAATAAGAGTAACTGAAAAGAAATCAAGTTTGAGAACCAAAAAGAATGAAAAAAAAAAAAACAAAAAAACCCAAAACTGAACAGGGCTGAAGGGGCTCATGAGGCATCACACCTCTGGTGGTTCTGAAGCAAGTCTTCTTTCCACCTCAGCCGTTACCCATTAAGCCTCAGAGGGGTTAGGGTAGGGAGATGGAGCGATGCCCTGTAAGCCTTGGTGGTAATTTAAAGGGGCTTCATCAAGTGAGAGCAAACGGAGGATGACCTGAAGAAGCTCGGGAGGCAGGGCTCTGGGCAGGGGTACCCCGCGTTCCATTACCTCGTAGTACATGAAGAGGCCCGGTGGCCTGGTGGGCTTCATCCTGATGCCCATGTTTCCTTCAGTATTGGGGGGCAGGATGTTGCCCTTGTCGTCGATGATCTGGAGTAAGAAGCCTGTCAGTCCTGCCGTGCAGGACTCGCCCAGCCCACCTGCCCCCGCCTGAGCGTGGCCTGGCTTCTACCGGGGACACCAGGAAGAAATTGGGGAGAGTGATGGGAGAAGCATGTCTGAAAATAGAATATGACTTTCAAAATTCGGTGAAGTGCGTAACTGTGGAATCCGTGTCAAGGGTCAGCGGGTTTCCTGAGCGTGTAGCCATCACCCAGGTGCCTTTGGCACCACTTGGTGGGCAAAGCCTCCAGCGCTCCGGGGAGGTATCCTCCCTTCACTGTGTGTGAGGATCTGGCTGCCAGGGAGCCTCCATAAGAAATGGAAGAGAAACAGGGAGAGAGAGAGAGGGAAGGGACACCGGGCAGGGAAGCATGGCTGGATCTGTCACCTGCTGTCACAGGAGGGTCCAGTGCCAGCTGGGCCCTCACTGTGCCTTTCTGCCAAAGTCCTGAGGACCAGACCTGGATGTCGAAGGGTGAGATGGCCTTCCCCATGGAGCCCAGCTTGATGTTCATTCCCCGGAAGACAGCACAAGTCATTCCCTGTTCACAAGAGAGAGAGGATTGAGGATGGCCAAAGAGGCCAGGCTGGTCACTAAGCAGCAGAATTCACACAACACGGCCCCAGCCCCCGCCCTGCCCTGCACAGATGTCGATCATGCTGTACAAGGAGCCCTTGTCGGGGAAGCTGAAGTCCTGGACTCCATGCTCAGGGCACTGACCCAACTGTACAGTGACCCCAGCAGGGGGTGGCTCTGTCTTAAGTATGAGGAGACCAGTGCCCAGAGAGGGGTCAAAGAGAGATGCCGAGGGTGAGCCCCACCTGGGGCATGGGCTGTGGGGCCTGAGACACACTGGGGCCGGGGTTGGTCCTTATCCAGGGGAGACCAGGCGTCCACACGCACTTGCTCTAGGCTCCTGGATGGTGAAGGAATCCGTCTCAGCTCCCTCTCAGAGCCGTGTTGAGCGTGCCCACTGTGCTGGCCCCGCTGCTGCTCCGCCCCTTCCCCTCCCTGACCACTGACCCCTTGGCTGCTCCTCGTTATCCCTCTTTCCAGGGCTGAGCATTTGCAGTGTGACCACAGCGCGAGGCCACCCAAAGGTGCAGGGGAGATCAGCTACGGGCCAGGATGCAGGAAAGCCCACTGGTCATTGTCCTTCTGCAGGACTTGCTGCACACATCACTCTGCACATTAGCCCCACACCTCTAACTGCCCTTGCTTGTCTGCCTCCTGGGAGAGAACAAGCCCCCGAGAACACAGAGTGCCCCGTCCACCTGTGTGTCCCCAGCAGCTCCAGGGCGAGCCTGTGCTGGGGCCCTGTGGCCAGCACTGGGCACACGGCCTTTCCCTGATCACAGTCCCGCCAGCCGGCCATTATGATTCGCATTCTCCAGGGGGACAGCTGAGGCTCAGAGGGTCGAGGGACAGGGGCATGGTCCTGAAGCCTGTCCAGGGCAGGGCTGAGATCTGGGCCTGAGTCCAAGCTCCTGGCAGAGGAAGGAAGCTCTGTCCCCACAGCCCAGGCCACGCACACTGGAGGTGGGTGGGAACCGCTGCGTGGATGGAGGAAGGGGCTTTGAGGACAAGGCACCAGCTATTGTTGCAGATGGTGGACACAAAGGGACAGGGGCCGTGGACGAGCCTGTCGTCCTCACCCACCCTCCTCCTCATCCAAGCACAAGCTGTGAGCTGCTCAACAGCCCAGACTGGGAATGTTTCTTTTTTCTTTTTTAAGTTTAGAAGAAAACCAATCAGGTGATTTTTTTTTCTTAAAAAAAAAAATGTCAGATAAATATGTTGAATTGCAACAAAGGAACTGGTTTTCCAGTTTGTCCCAGGGCCTGAGGTGCGGTCATCCCTCTGTTAGCTGGAGGAATGATGGGCTCACCCAGCATCAGACATGGACTGAGAATGTGTTGGGAGAGGGCACCCTCCCACACTGCCGCTGATGGAGTCTTGGAGGTTCAAGGCTTGCATGCCACCCTAAATGCCCTCCAACCCGGTGGCCCAGTGACACTCTAGGCTCACACAGAGTGTGTTTGTGTCTGGTCTATACAGAGAGTCTCTGGCCCCTCATGCACCCTGGTGGCATTCCACAGCCAAACCCGCGTGGCCCTAACCACCCCAAGAGGACCCTCTGGAGCCAGTGCCCATGCCTCTGCAAGGGGCCACCTGGGAAGGGACACGTGGTGGAGTTGGCAGGACCTCCAGGTGGTGGTCTCCCTGTTGAGGGAGAGGTCCCCCTAGCCCACCCACCCCTGGGCTCCCTGAGCTAACATCACAGGCACAGTGGCAAAATGTCCTTAGGTCCCTTTTTGACACCGTGCCCGTCCCTCCTCAGGTGTTGGTGTCCTGGTGGGTTTTCAGCTGTGAGTTCTCTTTCTGTCAATCCACTGGAGGCAAATGAGCTAGGAGCCCTGGAGCCTCCTGTTGGCTCTGAGCAGTGAGGGCCACACAGCGGGGCTGAGCACAGCGCGCAGTAGGACCAGCCCGTCCAGGGGCCCGTGCGGCCCGGGCACCCACCGTCTCCGACTGTCCATAGAGCTCGTGGAGCAGGAGGCCCGTGTGTCGTCTCCACTGCTCATGCTCCTCGGGCAGCAGGGCCTCCCCGCCAGTGCTGCAGTGCTCCAGGGTGGGGAACCTGAGGCTGGGGGAGGGCAGCAGGGTCAGGCCTGGAGCTGGCCCCAGGCCCGTGCCTTAGCAGGTGACAGCGGTGTCCCCTGCATCATCCGCCCGACCACTCCCTGACTTTCCTGTACAACTTCGGGTCATTGGGGTGAGGTCAAGGCCAAGTGGAGGCTCTCCCTTCCTGCCAGCCCCCGAGGTCTCTCCTGGCATTGATGGGCGGGTGGTCGTGAGGCTCTGGGCTCATCAGGAAATTCAGGTTCAATTTGGATTTGGGGAGGGAGCAAAGTGGGTTCATCAGAACTCATCTTAGGGAAGCAGATGTGCAGCTCAGGGTGTGCACACGACCTGAGGGACACGCTGGGTGGTGGGGGACCATGCTGCCCTCAGTGAGCGCTGCTGCTGACTGAAGGCTCCTGTTTCCAGGTGGGAAATGAAGCTGGGTTTGGAGATGATTTCCCCAGGGCCTCGGGGAAGGTGGGGCTGAGCGGGAAGAGACAGAGGCTGGCAGGGAGCACAGGACACCTCAGAGCAAACAGAAGCTCAGAGAGAGGGAATCCAGGGAGAACGGCGAAGCCTGATGGGAACGTTTCTCCTAATTGACTGGGTTCCTGGGTGGTGGGAGCTCTCCCTCCCCTGAAGTTCTCCTAAAGCTCTCAGAACAATGGCCAATCAGGGTTGGATGCCTGCAAGAAAGTGGGGGGAGGGATTGCTTCTGACCCAGCTGGCATGGGCGGTGCCTGGCCAGCCCCTGGGAGGACAGAGGGAGTGGCTTCTGCCACCTTCCACCTCATCCCCTCTCTGGTGCAGACAGAGGGGGAGCAGGGGCGAGTGCCACTGAGGGGCCTCCCTCCCTCCTCTGGGCTTTGCCCCACCTGCATAAGTGAGCAGAATGTCAGGTGGAGTCGCTCATTTTGCACTGAAGAAATCTTACTGCTTTGGACAAAGGCCATCATCTGAGGAATGTTGCAAAATTTAACTGCCATATGTATGAGCTTGGCAATTCAATGGAATCAGAATCCAGCCAGACCAAGGCTCCATGAATAATGTCCCTCAGGTTCAAAGAGCAGATATCTGGTTAGCGAAAAATTAACTTTCAAACACAGGGACATGCAAAAATAAAACTGTGTAAGACAATGGTGTACGTTCATCAGAGGGGCAAAAGTTATCTTTGACAATAACAAATGTTAGCGAGGATGTGGAACAACGGAAACTCCTATATTTGTTTTGGAGCATTAGTTGGTTTAATCTTTTGGCTTTGTGTATTATCAGTATGATCTGCTCATTCTTCTAGAAAATCTCTTCAGAAATGCATGCTCCTATGTACCAGGATGCATGGGCCAGAGTTCATTGAGCACTGACTCAGTAATCCGTATGTGAAAACTACCCACATCTCCTCTACTGGTAGAACTGATAGAAGAAAATTGTGGCATTTCCATAAAATGGGATATTATATGGCACTGAAAATTAACTACATTAATGGACAACAACATGGGAGCCTCTTAAAAACAACCCTGAAGAAAGAAGCAAGGTATCAGAGAGTGATGTAGAATTACAGATATCAAGTTCAAAAGCATGTAAAATGGAATCACTTGCTCAGAAATATTGCCTTAGTAGCTAAACTTGTAAAGGAAAATAGGGAAAGGACCGCTATCGGCTTGAGGCAGTAGTTGCCTTTAGGGAAGATGAGGAGTCACGTGGAAGCCTCTGGGGTGCTGGCAATGTTCTATTTCTGTTATTTAGGTGAGCGCTATGAAGGTATTTTCAACATTGGATTCATCTGTAGACCTACATGTTGTGCGTGCTCACTGTATGTCTGTCATTTGTAATAAAGACACTTGAATAACCCCACAAAGATACAAGCAAGGCACATTGAGCTTTTCTCTTGGGTCTCCATGTCACGCTTTGATTTAAATAAGTCTGATTGATAATCATCATCGCCAACAACATACACACACACACACACACACACACACACACACACACGCACACACACACACACATACACACACAGTACTTCCAGAAACAAAGAAAATCTCTCTTGCCATCAGATTCCTTAAGAAAATAAATCCTACTCAGAGCTCCTTGTTACCAACCACTTGTACATACTTGGCGAATTTCTCCTGTAGAATCATTCGGAATACACCTGGTGCAGCCAGGAATTGGGTGATGGGGTATTTGAACAACACCTGGAAAGCGAGAAGAGAGGGGATTTTATTTCCATAGTTAAAAGCATCCCCATGATGAACACGGCAGTTCTGACCTCCCCTCTAGAGAGCCCACTCATTTGTTAATTCTTTCCATATACGTGTATCGGGCAGGAACTTCATTAGGGTACGTGTCAGATGCTGTCAGGGGGGACACAGAACTAGGGAGGTGACATCAGACATGACACAGCAGACACAGAGGAAATCAGACCAACACCAAATGACAAGGCAGAAGCTGGCAGATGTCATAACAGGGACTTGGAGGAGTTACGTGAAGAACACAGTGAGGGAAATAGTTCTTGTGGTTGGGCGGTGAGACCTTGATGGAGGAGGTGGCACTTAGGAGGGACAGTCACAAGTGGGCAGGGGTCTGCAGCAGAGAAGTGGGAAGCTCCTGTTCCATGCATTAAAATCCCAGTGGTGAGGAGGACTCGGGCCTGGGGGCCAGGGAGGCTTGTGCAGCTCCAAGGCTTGGGTGCCCAACGCACTGCAGCCGATCACGACGGGAAGCAGAAGCTGATACCGAGTGGGACTGGGGGTGAGGTTTGAGAAGCGCAGGCAGAGGAGGTGGAGGGTGACCTGTCCCAGCTGACCAGCCATCAGTGACACATGGAGAGGAGCCTGGAGAGAGAGGATTAGACCCCCACCGTAGTCTTCCCCCACCCTGGGGAAGAGGGAGGTGAAGGAGGCTGCTCAGGAGGAGAGGGAGGAAGGGAGGACTCGGGGACGGTGGGCTCAGGAGGGAGACAGGGGAGGCCACCGCAGGCAGAGGACATTCTCTATTGAGGATGGTGCCAGTTAGGACCAGGGCCCGAGCCAAGGCGGAGCGCCACCAAGATCAAGGGAAGGTGCTCCAGCAGGGTGCCCTGACCATGAGCGTGGACCAGGGAGGGGAGCTAAGGAAAAGTGAGACTCAGAACTTAAGAGGCCCCTCCCAGGAGCACAGGGAGAGGATCAGGATGTGCAGCCCTGTGTGGAGGCCAGGGGACCATGGATGGTGGAGGGACAGGCCTGGCCCTGAGGCAGAAGGAAGGTTGTTCAGGGAGACACAAAGAGAATTTTCTGATGAAGTCCACACATAGAGGAAGCTCATGCAAGGGACTTCAAATGTCATCGTCGAGGGCTGTTTTCTATGTGCCAACCTCAGGGCTAAACCCATTACACGCACTGCCAGAGTCATCTCATCAATATTCCTAATGATTTTATCAAGCCGTAACTATTAAACACCCCAACTTATAGATAATGAACTGGGGTCTGGAGACAGCCTTCCAATTAATTTCAGAGGTGGGATAAGAAGTGAGATCTGTCACATTCCAAGGGCTCCTTTTTAAACATTTTATTATAAGGAGTAGCAACACACACACACACACACACACACACACACACACACACACACACACCAGCTACCTGGCCCCAGGAGACGTGGGCTGACTGGGGTTGCTTTAGTTTCTCAAAAGGCACCTTCTGGGACCTCACACCCATAACATCTCCTCTGTAGGAGGTCGGGACATGGCCCAGAAATCAGGGTTCTCTTCCAGGTTACATGTTGATGTGAGTCTGATCTAGTGACTCTCGTTCAGTGTTCCACCCTGAGAACCTCAGAGCTCGGGTTCTCTGACGCACGTGGACCTTGCTTAGTATTGCTGAGCAGAAACGTGGCCTGGAAACATGGGTTTCTTCTGGAGTTTTCTGATACTGGAATGTTGGTGTTCTTACCTGTACAATGACCTTGGGGTCCAGCTGGGCCAGGTGGTGGACGAACAGCGTGGATCCTGCTGTCCACGGTTCAAGCAGGCACCCCACGAGAGCCAGAATCCAGCCTGGGTCCGACATGCACCACAAGACGTCCGAGGTCTTCAGCTGCAATACTTTCCTGCTAAACTCCAAAATGCAGTGGGCTCAGCTGGGCCAGCAGCAGGGGAGCTGGTCAAGGGGGGAGGGGCTCTGGTTTTCAGCTAGGGAATCACCCTCCCACTCTGAGTGTATGGGATGGGGCTCCGGGCACCCTCACCACGGGTCCCTAATGTGCACCACGTTCTCTGATCACAGGCTACCCAGGCTAATGCTAATGATTCTTAAGGCCTAGGTAACGACAGCTTGGAAGAAGTCTGTTGCTGGATCTGAATCAGTTACCACCAGGTGATGTAGAAGACACTTTTCAGCAATGAGACACAAGCCTTTCTGAGAATAGCGTCAGCAAAGCAGAAACAGAGCTGAGGGGTGGAGAGAAGAGAACCCAATCTGGAGTCTCTCCAGCGATGTTGGGGGCCAGTCAGTTCTAGTCTTCATTCTTAGGCTAAAAGGGTTCTGGGTGGGGGTTTCTGACCTTTGCAAAGGGGCACAGAATGCGAGAGGGAGAAGAGAACCAATGAGCACCCACCTTGGCAAGGGACAGGAAGCAATTAGCCAAAGGGCTGTAACTGGAGGTGGAGTAGGGAGGGTTTGTCACCTCTCTGCCCGCCTCCTGCTGCTCCTAAGGGACCTCTGTGTGCACAGATCCTTGAGGAAGCTCAACACTCCCCTGAGCGGGCTGTGGCTGGAGGAGCTTTTCTGTTAGCAGGGAGGGGCCCTCACAAGCCCCCCACAAGCCCCCCTCCTGACCCTCTTAGGGGTGCGCTGCACCCCAGGAAATCAGGAGCGAGGGGCCTCTCTTCTGAGCTTCAGCTCAGCTTCCCGTGAGCACCTCTTCTGGGGTCTCTCAGGCACCCCAAACCCAGAGTTCCTAATCTCTCTTCGTGCCTCTTCTGACTGATTCTCCTCCAGCGTCCTCCCTTCTGTGCACATCATCACGTCTCAGCCCATATCTGGAGGCCAACCTTGACCTTCCTCATCCCCACACCCAGCCAGCAGGTCCCGCCCGCTCTGCCTCCTGCAATTTCGAGTGTATTCACGTCCTTCCCGTCCCTGGCACCTGGTGCAGGCCACTCTCCGCATCTGGACTACTCTAAGAGGTGGCACCTGGTCTTCCCCACCTCCATTCCAACTCTCTCCAACTCCTTCTCTGTCCTGCAACAACAGGGACTTTTTCAAAAAGCAAATCTGGCCACATCTCCCCACCACCCAAACCCTTCAGCACCTCCTCATTATCTTCCTCCTCCTGAGGCCCAAACTCCACATGGAGGCCCCCAGAGCCTGCCCAACCTGGGCCTTGCTCACTCTCCAGCTCTTCCATTGGTCTTCTGTCCTTCATGCTCAGGGCCATCCTAGATCTCTACAATCCGATGAGTATACTTTCTATAGGATTTCATAACATAAATCTACAAATGCTTTTTATATCTCTGTGTTTGGACGTATTGGTCCAAATGCACCAACCTCCTTCCCTTCTCTCCTCCTGGGATCTCGGTGCTCAGCTGCTACCCTTAGCACTCACACCCCTGCCCACAAGGAGCCACTTCTGCCCCTTGTTCTAGTTACTGAGTCAGAAAATAGGTGGAGTGTGTCTGGTTAGGATATCACTAACTGCAGAGGAGGAGGGGTGGGCAGGAGAGGCTCAGCTTAAAGTTGGTTAAGTGATTAACACAAAGCTCCAGCTTCAGCTCTATGGATTCCTGGTTCAAGGCCGGGGCAGTGACTTGGTGTAACTCAGTTGTAGATATTTTCTTCCCAAGTACTTCATGGTCGGGAAACTCCAAGTTCAATTTATCCAAAATAGAGAAGAGGAGGGGCCCTCTTGCCTCGGGTTACACTGCGAGACCCTTCTCTTTTCCCCACTGTTGACCACCTGTCATTTGTGTGACTTGCAGAATGCCTGCTGCCCCCACCCACATCTCCTCCACACACCTGTGGAGGTGCTCAGGTAGGACCCCCAGGGCCTCCTTATTGTTTTTCTGAGTCTCTGTCAACATTCAGGATTCAAGACTCCACCTCCGGGACCCTCAGTGGGCTGAAGCAGAGAGCAGACAGGAGGCCCAGCATGGAGACCCTCCTACAGAGAGCCGCAAGGCCCACCCTGCACACGGGCACACACCGCTGGCACCAGACCTGGGGGCCAGCCTCTGAGCTGGTGCCCTCTTCCTACCTGGAGGAGAGGCAGGACTTTAAGGCCAGTCCGTGGCTGTGCTTTGCCATCTTGGGGAGCCCCGTGGTCCCACTGGTGAAGAAGATGACCATGGGATCCCACGTCTTTGACTTAATACAGGTGTGGTTGGGGGACGCTGATCTGCAAAGAGATTCAAGACAAAAGAAAAGATGTCACGCTTGCTGTTTCTCCATCTTCTGGGAACCAAAAGAAGCACGGAGTCAGGAAACTGGAATTTGCAACACTGGGGAGAAACGGAGCCCTCCAGGGTCAGCCATTAGAGTGACTGTGGGGGTGACATGGACAAGTGGCCAGGGAATGGAGGGGGTGATGGAGAAAATAGAGTGGATTCTAAGAAAACCAATGAACACTCCCATAGCACTTGCTGTGTCCCAGGCCACGTCCTGAGCTTTGAGAGAGAGGAGCTCAGTCCATGCCCAGAGCCACCCCAGAGGGGAGCACGGCCCTCAGGAGGCCCATTTTGCAGAGGAGGAACTTGCCTGGAGACATGGCAAGGGCAGAGCCAGGATCCACCCCAGACCCTCTGGACTGTGGTCTGGGCTCCTAACCTCCCTGCTAAGCTTGTGATTGACACAAAGTAGCTTCACAGCAATCTAACTCCAGACCTTGGCGTTGAGAAGGAGGGAGAGAAAGCAGGGGAGGAGAGTGGAAGGCTGGGTGGGATCGCTGGTCTGGACGGGCTTGAGCTGGCAGGTGGGATCTGTGGCTCCTTCCGTCTGCTGTGACTCTGAGGACCTCCTGGCTGAGAGGCTCCTGGCAACTCTGACTGTAAATGGCAGCTTCCTGCAGTGTTCAGAGAAAGCTGCAGATGGTCTCAGCACTGCAGGAGGCCCTGGCTCTGCTGCTCTCCCTGCCAAATGGCACCCTCTTGCCTTGGGCCATTGCAATGGTGTTCTAAGAGTTTTCTTTAATTTTAAGGTTTTCTCATTTAATCCTTTGGCTTCGGCATAACATGTAACTTTGCTGTGATGTTTGCATTTTGAGGTTGAAATGAGGAGCTTTAGAAACTGAGGTGCTTCTCCAAGGACACAAACCCAGTACGGTTTGTCCGTAGGATACAAAATCAGCCTGAGTGCTTGCAGAATCCGAGTTGGAGGGAAAGGAGTCTCTCTTACCCCACCTAATCCCATGGTGTCCCATGGGCCCCTAGTTCTCGGCTGATGCAGTGTTTATGCTTGAAGCTTCAGGTCCACCAGAAAAGCAGTTCAATTTGTCCTGCAGCCTTAAGCTTGGCCTTACAAAAATTCATTTTTACATTTCACGAAACTTCTTCATATATGCTTTTTTATATAAAAGTAAGATTTTTTCAATCCCCTATCTGCAAGGAGTATGTGACACAGCAGCCCTCTCTCTTTAAACTTTTCCTTTATATACATATCCAGGCTGAGTGAGAGATGCTTGGAATATCAACTTCCTTACAGATAAAGCAGCCAAGACCCAGAGAGGGGAAGGCACTAACCCAGGATCATAGAGCAGATAACTCAGCTGGGAAGAGAGAGTTTCTGACATCTAACCTTGTGAGCTTCAGATGACTGGCTGCTTGTCTCCCAGGTCTTGGGAGTGGATGCCCTTTCCCCACCACCCACATTTATCAGACCAGAAACTCACCTGATCAGTGACCGAAAGTCCAACCACCCTTCACGGCTGTGATCAGACACCAGCAGCTTGGTTTTCAGAGTGGGGCACTCAGAAGCCACAGAATCCACCGCAGGGGCAAGCGTATCTGTGGTCACAATGGCCTTGGCTTTAGATGCTTGTAGTCGGTACATGATGTCCTTGGCAGTCAGCTGGGTAGTCCCGGGCATGAAGACAATGCCTGGGGACAACAAGGAACGGCTTGTTTCAGGTTCTTTCACCATCATTTGCTTCAGGCCTGGCTCATCTGCAGAGACATCCCCTGACCTCTTGCTAGGCAAGGTATCGTCCACCTGGGATGCAGAACCTCGCACCCTGCGCCAAACCTGCTGGATCAAAATCTTCATTTTAACAAAGTCCCAGAGGGATTATATACATGGTAAAATTGTAAGCCTTGCCCTAAATTTTCTGCTTTCTATGGATTCATCCAGAGGACAGGTGGAGCCAGGTTTACACAAATTTATTCCAGATTTGGGGACACAGTTGCGAATAGGACTGTGTCCCCAACATCAGGACCAGCTGCATTCCAGGGCCCATCTTCACCCCTCTAATGTCTTTCTCTCCCAGTTTCATCTCAAATTTCCTCTCTTTTGCTCATTCCCAGTTTAGCAGCATGGTCTTTTGAACTTGTCTACCTTCTCTTCCATTTCTATCACCAACAGTGAGTTGAAGCCTGCGGCCTCCCTCTGCGGGATTCCCTTCCCTCCTCTGAATGCCCTGTTAGGAACCTTCCTGCCACCCAAGACACCGACCTTTTCCCCTCCACATTTCTTCTCTGCTCTAATGCCTGTGCCCTCTCTCCGTGAGACCACCCTGCCCATCCCGATTCTGCAGGGCTGCCCACCTGCCATCTTCCTCTCTCACAGCTCTTCTCTATTTCAAAAACGGCCAGTCTTCACATAGGCCACTCCTGACTCTAAGCCCGTGCTTGGCATGCTGTTCCTTCGCTTCTAACCCTCGGTGATTCTGCTCATCCCAGGGGGCTCAGCTCGATCAGGTCTTGGATTTCCCATGGATCATTTCTAAGCTCTACACTTCCTCTGCCATCCTTGTTATATTTTTAAATATTTTTTTTTAGTTGTAGGTCAACACAATACCTTTATTCTATTTATTTATTTTTTATGTGGTGCTGAGGGTGGAGCCCAGTGCCTCACATGTGCCAGATGAGCATTCGACCTTTGAGCTACATCCCCATCCCTGATGTTGATTCTTGATTCTAAATAACCTGGTTGAATGAGATGGAGAGAGAGAGAGAGAGAGAGAGAGAGAGAGAGAGAGAGAGAGAGGGAGAGAGAGAGGGAGAGAGAGAGAGAGAGAGAGAGAGAGAGAGAGAGAGGGAGGGAGGGAGGGAGGGAGGGAGAGAGAGAGAGAGAGAGAGAGAGAGAGAGAGAGAGAGAGAGAGAGAGAGAGAAAGAGCATGCAGGACAGGGGTGTAGCATGATGGAATAAGATGTGATTCAGAAATAGTAACCATGAGTCCCATGTTGGTTCTGAATCGCATGGATAAAAGCCATATAGGTAGTTACCAGAGGAAGGGCGCTCTCTACGAAAGAATTCCAACTGATAAATGTAGAGAATATGATATAGATAGACACTTCCGTATAAAACAATCATAATGTCACTTAATTCAGTTGAAAATTACTGATGGATAATTCTGATTGGAGTCAACCATAGTGTAAAGACTCTTGGGGAATGGGACATTCACACAGTCTCATACAGATTACTGCTAAAAAAAAAAAAAGAAAGTGGTGAATACCACCTTGTTCAAGTAGTGGAATAATTACTATAGGTGATCGGGATGCTCACACTGAGAAAGACCCCACCTTCCCTGGGACTAATCCTACCCAAAGTGCGTAACCTGAATAGAACCATGCAGGAAGAGACGGAACAACTGGCCCTGGACTCTTTAAAAATGTCCTTGTCATGCAGAAGAGGTGGGGGGCCATTCTACATTGAAGGACATTAAGGAGACATGACAACTAAATACAATGCATGATACTTCATTAGGCTTAAAGAAATAATATCTACAAAGGATATTATTGGTACCGCTGAGAAACTTGAACTCTGGGCGCGTGTGTTGGGTACTGTGTTGTGCTGATGTTACTCTTCTCACGAATGATAACACTATTGTATTCTGTCAAGGGATTATCTTGGATTTTGACAGATGCATTCTCTTGTGTTTATAAGCATTTGCCTACTGTTGGTAGGTATCACAGTGTCCACAACCAATTCTTAAATGTTTCACTGAGAGAGAGAGAGAGACTGAGCGATCACTTAAATATGGGAAAATGTTAACAATTGATCAATCTTTAAAAAAACAAAAATGTCTGAGACCATGCAAGAGAAAGCATGTGCATGTGTGCAAGAGAGAGAGAGAGAGAGAGAGAGAGAGAATTTTGGCATTAATGACATTGTGCTTGAGAATGTATGAATGAGTGTGTGAGAAGAATTGCCAGAGCCCAGGGAGCCTGGCCCATGGTTCCAGCAAGAGAGCAGGGACTCCTGTGCCAGGCTGGGTGCCCAGAACCTGATATCCCAGGACTGACCGGCTCTAGGGCGTCCTGAGGACCACTCAGGACCCCTGGAGTCACTGACCTGTCCGGATGCAGCCCACGGTCACCAGCCACCACTCAGGCACACGTGGCAGAATCAAGGCCAGATGGTCTCCCTGCTGCAGGCCACAGGCCTGTGTGAAGACGTTGGCTGTGCGGCGGGTTAACTCGGATATCTCCCGGAAGCTCCACTTCACTTCATCGCCTTGGCCGTTCACCCACCACAGGGCTGTCTCTGAACCTCTCTTGCCCTCCTAGGCGAGATCACACGCCATGTGTTACTTCCTGCTTCAAAGGAAACGGCCACTTCTTTGGACAATCCATTGTCGTGGTCACATGGCTGGGTGAGCGTAGCTCAAGGACCCAGATTCCACTTTAAACATATATGGAGCCAAGAGAGTTTGGGAGATGAGGTGAGGACCCAGCCAACTTCTGCCCTTCTGTAGCCCCCTCCACCTCAGATCCCATAAGACCATGCACGAACAGCCTTCATGTCTTCTACTGAAGATTTAAGATTCTGTTTCTTCATGTTTCTCTATGAGTTCTGTTTGGACAGTGGATTTCTCTCTATGCCTCAGTGTCTCCATTATGAAATGGGAATAATTATATGGCCTAGAAGTTAGTAGAGTTTGAGATAGTTAATGAGAAAAATACTTTTAAGAGTATCTGGCATAAAGTAAGGGCTCAATATTATCACAACAAAATAAAACAAAAGAGCATCACTTGATTGCTAAATATTTTGAGATTTTAAAAAATTAAAAAGGTACTTCTAGAGGTCGGGATAACAAGTTAGCAAACTCTCCAGGCCCTTATTTCTTCAGAAACTTCAAGTAAACAACAACAGATTTACTAAAATATCTTCTGGGAGCTCTAGAAATTAGTCAAGGATCTTCAGCAATCAAGCAAATGCCCACAGCAAGCAAGAAAAAAAAAAACAGTTAAAATGTAGAAAGATTTGTGATGTTTTTGTTTATCTTTGCCTCTTCCCCATGCTTGGGGTGGTGCACTGCAGTCAAGGGTAAACCACCCAACTCCTGACTCCTCTCTCAGGAGAGAAGAAAAGGAGTCTAACTTGTTTGCAATGTTCTGGCTTGGCACCGGACTGCCTGAGCAACTGGTTTCTGTACTTCCTGATTCAGAGGAAAAGCAGAGTTTGAGTATCAGATTGCAGATCTCTGAAAGCAGCATCAGGTATCATGGTGACTGGGGGCAAGAGATGATGGACAGAGAAATACGACTGGACATCCAAGATCCTGAGAAGAATTGAGGATGAGGTGTCTAGGGCCATTACGACATTTAAAGACTTCCAGGTAAATGGGAAAATTAGTGGGAGGAGGAGCACTTAAACAGGCCCTAGGAAAACAACTTTCTGAAAAGGCCTGAGCTGACATTAATCTATTAAGCCAGGCAAACTGGTGAAGGTTTTCATCTGTAGGGAGTCAGTCTACAAGACTGAGACAAGTGTCTTCCTCCACACCAAATGCTCACAAAGCACCCAGAGGAACAGGGAAACATGGACTATTCCAGGGAACAAAGTAAATCTCCAAAAACTTACCCTAAAGAAATGTGGGCATCGGTTTTTCGATGAAGATTTTAAAACAACTATCTTAACTATACTCAAAGAGCAAAAGAAAGACATAGACAAAGCCCTAAAGAAAATCAGGAAAACTAAATGAACAAGTGATAACATCAACAAAGCTGAGTTAATTATTTTATTTTTTAAAAGAACTAAATGAAATTCAGGAGCCCCAAATTGCAGTATAACTGATTTGAAAATTCACTAGAGGGGGTCACCAGAAGATTCAAACAGGTAGAAGAAAAGCATGAGTAAAGTTGAAGACAGTTCATTTGAAATTATTGGATTTGGGGAGCAAAAAGAAAAGTGAATTAACAACAAATGAACAGAGCCTAAGAAACCTATGGCATATTACCAAGCACAACAATATACGCATTTTGGGAGTCCCAGAGGGAGAACAAAGAGAGAAAGGTACATTGAACTTATTTGATGAAGTAAAGCCCAAACTTCCTAAATTTGAGGCAAGACCTGGACAAGAGACTCAACATCTTTAAGAAGGATAAACCCAAAGAGAACCATAATTAGACACATTATAATCAAAACATGAAAGCCAAAGACAAATAGATAGTCTTGAAAGCAGTAAAATAAAATCAATTCACCATGATTCATTGTGTACAAGAGATCCTTAAGAACATTTTTAACAAATTTCTCAGCAGAAAACGTTCGGGCCAGAAGGCAGTGAGATGATATATCTGAAGTGCTTAAATAAAAAAAGAAGAAAAATCCTATCAGCCAAGAACTCTATACCCAGCAGTTCTTCTTCAAAACTAAGGAAGAAATTAGTATATTCTCAGATAAACAAAAGTTGATGGAGTTTCACTAGAATTGCCTTATAATATCCTAAATAATGGGGGTAGAAAAGTAAACAAAACCGATGACCCTTCACATTTTGTTAATTATTTTCTTGATGGCTTAAGGAAAATGTGAAATATGAAAACATCATTTTTATAAAGGTAGTTACATGTTCCAATATGAGAATCATCATTATTTTAATTTTGGCTTATAACTTTATGCTATTTAAAATATAAGGCATAAAATATTCTAAATTCTTGCTAATGGGTGCATACTACATAAGGACGTCCTTTGTGACAACATACAGTGGGTAAAAAAACTGTAAAGGAGAAGAATTTTTGTATGTGACTGAAGTTCAGTTTTATTCTTTTCTTTTTGGCACAGGGGATTGAACTCAGGGACACTCAACCACTGAGCCCCATCCCCAGCCCTATTTTGTATTTTATTTAGAGACAGGGTCTCCCTGAGCTGTATAGTGGTGCCTCACTGTTGCTGAGGCTGGTTTTGAACCCGTGATCCTCCAGTCTCAGCCTCCTGAGCTGCTGGGATTATAGGTGTGCATCACTGCACCTGGCTGGTTATTATCATTTTTTTTTAAGTAGATTGCTATAAGCATGGGATGTTTTGTGAAATCCTCATGGTGGTCACAAAGGAAATATTTATAGTTTCCAGATATTCCAAAGGAAATGAGAAAAATAAAATAAAATCATGTCACTATCAAAGATCAACGAAACATGAAAGTAGAGAGAGAGAGGAAATGAGGAACAAAAAAGCTATAACACATGAAGAAAGCAATTGGCAAAATGCAAAGTAAGTGAAGACTCGTACATTTGTTTTATTTACTTGTCTATTTCCATTATTTAGAATAGTTCTTGGTACGTCTTAGGTGTTCATCAAATCTTAGATGAATGAATGAATAAAGTTAATTAGAAACAGAATGAATAAATGTTGACATGAATCTCTCATGAATAAATTTGGATGCTGCTCCAGAAATCAACTGGAATTAAATATACTATCCTAGGAGATTATAATAATACATAATCTGGTTTCCAAGAGCAACCATGCGTTACAAATTGGGTGGCCTCAATAAGTAACTATATTCCACTCATGGACCATGTTGTCTAGCTTACAAGCTCCATTTTGTTTTATAAGGAATTCTTGGCCAAGACTAAAATGATCAAAATATTTCACCAAAAACTCTTGCATTTCTAACTTACATTTTACAGTTAAAATATGTTGAAAAGAAACCGAGTCAATATAAATGCTGTCACTCTATAATGGTTCGGGCATTGCCATTGATTAGGTCATGGATCGGTTTCTGTGTGATGCTTGTTAATCGGTAAGGAGAGGTTCAGGAAGCCAGAGAGGACCTTATGGAGTAAGCAGCAAGGCATGTACCAAAATTAGTTTATTCTACAACTGCAGTGAGCAACTATTATGTTAGGTACCAGACAAGTCTCTAGAGAGAGTCACTGAATGAGTCTAAGTTACTGGTCATGACCAAGGCAATTGGTAAAACAGAAAAAAGACAGCCAAGAAATATTTTGAGAATGAATACCAATGGGATGCTGGGAGTGAGAAAGATTTGGAGATATGGAGAAATTGGCAGGGACTGATAATGATGTTATAAAGCCCAACAAAGATTAGCATTCTCTCGGGGGGGGGGGGGAATGTTTACTTGGTTGTTAAATCCACAGGTTGGTGCGTCAACTTATTAATCAGAACTTTAGGGACATAACCAGGGAAAAGGTGATATATACCATTGCTTCTTCCTTTCTACTTCCTCTCTGGTTCATTTCATGTTCCAAAGTTCTTAACCAGATTTCTGGTTTGGGCATTGAAGAAAGTCAATTTATGCTCTGAAGGCAAAATCTGACCTCATCACATTTTGAGACTTGGTTAAATAATGGATTATGAAAGCCGTCATCCCGGGCACCAAATTCTGCTCCTCCACCAGCAGGTTATTTAAGTCCTTGGAGCCTCAGTTTCCTCGTGTGGAAGACGAGGACCATAACTGCCCATAAAATCAAAGGATTAAATGCAAAGTGACCGACGGAAAACAAAATGTTCTCTGTAATGAAAGGCTCTATTTTTCTTAGGGTTTATGTTATCCTTGAAAAAATTGAGGAAAGTAAATATCATGTCTCTGAAATGCCTCTTTCCCTTTCTGAGAACCTAGCCAAGACTAGTGACCAATGAGAATAAGCATATAGGTTGGAATGCCCAGATAAGGATTATCGTGAAGGACACTGATTCTCACACATGCAATACATTTTAGTGCAACGTGTTATCTGTAGAACCTGCATTCTTACACATATGCCAAGATAATCTACTCCTTGAAATTATGGTTATACAAGGGAACAATGATGTTCCATTGATATCACATACTATGATATCACTATTTATGTACACTAACCAATAAAATCCCCCCCCCCTGCAGTAACTGGTGTGAAACAGAGCGCTGTAGGGAGGGTCCAGTAATCTACAATACTGTACAAAGCCCTATGAGGGATGGAGGTGCTATTTGTCTAGTGCATCACCTTAGGACCTTCCCTATAAGCTCGTTTTTAATTAACCCTGTGTCTCACATGCCATCTCCAGGTTTCTTTGGTCTCTCAGCAACCCATACCACTTCCCTAGCATAACTGGATGTGGACAGTCTGGGGTTATTATGAAAATTTCGAAAAAGGAAGAAAAAGAGGGTGGAGAGAAAGACATTTGAGAAGGCATATTAGCCTCGAATAATAATGTTTGGATGCATGTTCATGGGGTTCATAAAAAAAATTTTTTATCCGCTCCAACTCCATCTCAGGTGAATTCTCTCTTTGTACCAAAATGGATTCTGGGTGAATTTTCACAGTGTGGCTGAGACTTAGTAGCCGGACACACCACCCATTTACCACTCTAACTTCTCGTGCCATCACTATTTTGCTCTTGGTCTGTGTCTTGGGAAAAGATGAGCCGTGTGCTAGAGGAGGAATATTCTGGAGGCCCCAGGGACTAGTTTCTCTGGAAACACCTAATAAAAACAAGATCAGGCCCACTGAGACGGACCCTCTCTCTGCCCTCCACACAATGCACTCTTACCTTCTCCATCTGAGCCCAGTAGTCCACCACTGAGCTGGCGAAGTTGAATTCCTCAGGTGTATCATGGTCACTCCACCTCGGGGCTCTAAGTCCTGATGAAGATTGGCGGCCCACCTGCCGAGGGGCAGGGTGGAAGATGTGGAAGGATTTGTGGATGCCACAGAGGACCCGGAATCTCATCAGCCACTGCATAGTGGGGCAGTCCTCAGCAAGTGGACACGGAATTCTCAGGTCACCACCTGCCTTGGGAAGAGACGGCTTACCGGTTGACCATGCAGCAGGAAACGTTCCCACAAAAAGGATGAGTGTTCTCAGTTCCTGATTAGAGTGAAAGCTTTGTTTCTGTTCACCAGGGGCTGGAAGGCACAGCTTATTGATGTAGGTGGGGATTTATCTTCTCCACTGGGGAACCTTGGGGTACAGTGTGCTGCATGAGGTTGGTACACATTCATGGTGGCCTTCTCCTTCAGCAACTTTGGATTTAAGTCAAGGATGGCAACCGTATGGCCAGCCATTCTCCTTGTGGTAGAAACGGGTCATTTTGGAAGTTCTGTACCCCAGTCGGTCTTTATTCCAGAGACCACTCTTCCCACCATATGTAGTCTGGTGGTTCCCATTAGAAATGGCTACGTCTTCAGATAACCCTGACTAAAGGTGTTTGGTTCAGGGTTGTGCAGTCATTTCTAATGATGTTAGTAACCCAATCTGGGTCAGTCAGAATCCCTCTCCGTGTGTGTGTGAGTGTGTGTGTGTGTGTGTGTGTGTGTGTGTGTGTGTGCGCGTGCGCGCGCGCTCAAAGAATAGATATGGCTGACTCTCACTAGGGGAAGCCCCAAAATGCACATTTGGGGAACTGTGTCTATGATTCCTATCATGTGAAAAGAGGGAAGCTTATGTTTAGAGAGATGGAGATGAGGGTAGCAGAATTCTGGAGACATTCAAATCCCTGCTTTATATTGCTCCTGAGAGGCCCTTCAGCCTCTGCCACTCTCGCTTATACTCTGTGAGCCAACAATGTCCTCCTTGCCTGAGACTGGGTTTCCGTCCCTTGAAACCGAGTGGATTCTAACACACATACACCACCATCCTCAGGGAAGAAGCTGCTAGTCTCAGAGCCCCCTTCCCCACTGGACTGGGATATACCCACGAGATCTTCCCTAGGTTCTCCTGGGCAGCCATTCCCTATCCATCCGAGTTAACACACGAAAGGAAACCTGTTGGTCCTTCTGGAGCCTGAAAGATGTTTTCAACATGGGAGCAGAACTCTCATTTATTAAGATTCTTCTTGAATTTTGAATATGAAAATTGGCTTATGTGAGAATCTACCTTTCCATGAAAATGGCTTTATTTTGTGTCATTTTATGTTAGAAAATCCTTTCAGAGACTCTGTGTTTGGAAGTTAGCTTTAGATTTTACAGACTGGATTGAGATGGACTCACTGAGGATGATAACTAGATTGTGGAGTTAAAGACTCCAACCGACTCTAATTTTATCATAGGAGTGACTATATTGAAGGGTGTAGGCCCTAGACATAGGGTCTTCATGGAATAGACGCTTGTTAGTTGTTTTTTTTTTAATCTTATTTTTAAATTGACAAATAATAATTTTACAAATGATAATTTTGCATATTTATGGGCTACAGGGCAACGTCTGGATCTATCCATGAAAATGTTCACTGAACAGATAGATGTTTTCCACTTGGCAAACAAGATTCAAGCACTTTATCACTCACAAGGCCACCCTCCCTTAGTTTTGACAGTAATACTCTTGGACAATAGCGTCATAGAGTAGATGGATAAGAGTAGTAATGGCCAGCAACACTGGGTTTTTATTTCAACCTGGCACCAATCGGCTGGGGATGAGGACTCTCTGCCTCATTTACACGGGACATTGTCCAACTTGACCCAGTTCACACCATTCCCTGTTTTATTGCACCTCCCTCCTTCAGTAACCTTAGCTGCTCAGCCCCTGTTGACATTTGAGCTTAGTCTAAGTTAAGGAGGGACACGGGTATCTCCAAAGTTGCAAGGCAAGTTTAACAGCAGAACCATTTCATTTCCCCAACTCTGTGATTTTCCCCAACATACACCTCCCTGCACA
The DNA here is from genome assembly GCF_052094955.1 of Ictidomys tridecemlineatus. Classification (NCBI taxonomy): domain Eukaryota; kingdom Metazoa; phylum Chordata; class Mammalia; order Rodentia; family Sciuridae; genus Ictidomys; species Ictidomys tridecemlineatus. The sequence goes on from NC_135486.1 coordinate 131,108,166, forward strand.
GATGTGAGCTGGTTTAGAGTGAGAACACCAAACTCCGTTGCTATTTTTCTACGACATATATGACCTCGGGGGTCTTCCTTAAATATTAACTCACTATTGGCTCCAAAGGCAGTGCAAATGGCCCCTTAATAATCGGCTAAAGAACAAGAGATATAATGAGGAAATTCATTTACCCTTGATTCTGTGAGCCAGCCATGTCCTCGATTGGATTTCTGTCCCTTGAGGCCATACGGATTCTGAAACACATACACCACCATCCTTGGGGTGGAAGCTGCTAGCCTTTCGATACCTTCCCTACCAGACGGAGTGAACCTACAAGATCTGCCCTGGGTTGGTCTTTTACAGAGTCATTCCTAATCAAGTTGACATATGAAAGGAAACCTGTTTCATCATTGGGCTGGATTGTGTTCCCCCGAAAGGCATGTTGGAGAAATAATCCCCAATACTTCAGAATGGGACTGTTTTTAGAGACAGGGTCTTTGAAGTTGAGGTTCTTAGGATCAGTCCTCATACCATGAGTGCTTGCCTTGTAAGAAGAGGAGATAAGGACACAGGCATACTTGGAGGGAGAAGGCCAAGAGAAAAAAGAAGACAGCCATCTACGAGCCAAGGAGACAGGCCTCAGAAGAAACCACCTTGACTTTGGCCTTCTAGTCTACAGAACTCGGAGGAAAAAAAAAATGTCTTTCATTCAGACTGTGGTAATTTGCTACTGCAGTCGTGATGAACCAACATCATCTTATGGTTGCAATTCGAATTTAATCTTCATTATGCAAGACGGCCAAATCCGGTGCCCAGCTAAGGAGGAGTGTGGCAGTTGAGAGTGTGGCCTTAGGGATCAAAGAGTTCCACTTCCAGCCCCTTTGCTGGGCACCTGCTTAACTGTGAGCAGCCTACTGAACCTCCTCGGCAAACCTCAACAGGAATAGCAGCAGCTGTTGCCTGGATTCGTGGTGGCGATGTAAAGACACCCTGAGAAAGGCGTTTTGCATCAACCCAGCACAGATGCACACCCTCAGAAGATGAGCTGGTAGATAACACTCTCCCTGGGGAACCTTGCTGAAGCCCTGCCTAGAGAAATGACCCTTCAACCTCTAGAATAGGGCCTAAAAAGAAGTGGGGCTTGGTTTCTGAATGTAGAAACTGCAGGTCCAATTTCGCCCTGATATGTACAGACATGGAGGAACCTGATTCATGATGTTAAGGAGACTAAAAAGTCATCCAGGCCCGGTGGTGCATGCCTGTAATCCCAGCGGCTCAGGAGGCTGAGATAGGAGGATCCCAAGTTCAAAGCCACCCTCAGTAACAGTGAGGTGCTAAGCAACTCTGTGAGACACTGACTCACAGACTGGGGATGGGGCTCAGTAGTCAAGTGCCCCTGAGTTCAATTCCCAGTGACCCCCACCAAAAAAAAAAAAAAGAAAGAAAGAAAGAAAGAAAGAAAAAGTAAAAAATACCTATATCTGTACATCTATGTTTAGGCCTATGTCTCTATCTACATCAGTGTCTACACCTATATCTTCCCTCATAATTATTATTTTATCTACATTTATAATTGTACCTATATGCATATCACTGTCTCTAACTATGTTGATATGTGCATATCAATAACTATATCTGTCCTCCATCTGTTGCTTATAGTGCTTGGCACATAGGAAAGTACTCAATAAATGGTTAGTTTTTTTCCTTCTTTGTCATAATTCAGAAAACCAGGGAGAGAAAACCCAGTATGGCCATAGATTGAACTATAGAAAAAGATATTTGTTAACTTCTAAAATATCTATTGTGGATGTGCCACATATGGTTGTAGATACTATCAGAGATTAATGAGACGGAGAGAGTTCCTACCCATTTGAAAATTCAGTCAAGAACATTCTATGAAGATGGCTTTAAAGAACAGTCTTTGAGGTGTTTCAAGTCTATTCTGAAGGCAAGTTTGGACTTGGCTTTGAGAGGTAGCTGGCCTCCAAACTACATGTGCAGGCACTCAGGTGCCTTGGAAATCTTCTGCAACCAAACTCTGACTTCACAGCCTTTGAATAAATAAGATGGACTAATAAGCTACTGAAGAAAGCAACAGCTCTCGGTGTGTTAGGCAATCCTGGAGTTCAGAGCCAGAGTTTGATTTTTGGCCCCCCCACCCCCATCTGGGTGCTCTCTGCAACTGTTCATGTCTCTGAACTTGGGGGCATAATAACACCCACTTCCCAGTTTTCCAGCATTGAGTAGGGTATGCAATACGAGCTCAATCAATGCATGTTGAAGTGCCCTTCAACTCTCAGTGATTCTAAAGCCAGCCACACTCCTTCTTAGATACATTTTTTTTTTTAAAGAAAATGAATGAAGGCATTCATTTAATAGAAAGTGGACCAACTTCTGCACTGTGAAGTTCTCTTTCAGTCCCTGGGCTCCCCCGCTGCACTCTCCACCCAATTCCACCATGGCCAGAGTTGCCTGATGGGTAAACTATGGGCCAGCCACTGGGCTCCACTGAACATGGTGTATTCCCATTTCTTTATTTATTTTTGGTGCAGCGGGGTTGGGGGGATACCATGGATTGAACTTAGGGACACTCCACCACTAAGCCACATCCCCAGTCCCATTTTATATTTTATTTAGAGACAGGGTTTCACTGAGTTGCTTGGCGCCTTGCTTTTGCAGAGGCTGGCTTTGAACTCGAGACCCTCCTGCCTCAGCCTCCCCAGCTGCTGGGATGACAGGCGTGGGCCACTGTGCCTAGTCCTATTTATTCTTCTTACCCCATAGCACCATCCTTATTTTTTTCAGGGAAAGAAATGAAGCGTAAGAGAAGTTAAGTGACTGTTGCCCAATATGTCACCTAACTGGTCAATGGCATTATCAGAACTTGAAATTGGATTTTCAGTTCAGGGCTTCTGTGACACACACACACACGCACACATATACACACATGCACGTGCACACACACACACACACACACACACACACACACACACACATACACACATGCTTTCAAAGAAGCTAGAGTCTGTTTCTGTCTTACCTGGTGCTGTTGAGGACACAGCTGGATTAAGTCCCCAACAGGAGTAGGAAAGGGGACTTTGTTTTGTGCTCAGATCTCTCCAGACAAGTACACACGGCAGACCTTGGATCCTGGCTGCAAAGAACCTTGAGCAGAGAACTGGTCAGGAATTGGTTGACTCAGCACGGGGGAGGAGATGCCCAATAGAACAGGGTAGAACACAGTTGCAGGTCTCTAAGAGAGAAAATCAGAGAGACAGATTCTACAGAGTCACCTCCTACTTTTGTGGGATGACCCTGGTGTGCAAGAATAATAACCAGAGGAGCATGTTTATCAGCTGTCTGTGGCTAACTGGCTTCTCTCATCCAGCCCCACACCCTCATGTCTTCATCTGCTGACAGCTGAGTGGCAGTAGCTAGGTACTGCACCCTGAGGCAGAAAGATCCGGGTTTGAGCCTCAGGTTTGTCACTTAACACATGACAGATCTTGTTGACTTCCTTGCTCTGCGGCTCACTTTCCTTATGGGTGAAACTAGAATGGTAACTCTCAATACCTATTTTCCAAGTTTTTTTTTTCGTGTGTGTGTGTGTGTGTGTGTGTGTGTTTTAGGATTAGATGAGACAATTCATGAAATACATAACACCGTGCTGAGCAAAACTGTTAATGGCTGCTGTCTTTATCTGGGATTCTAGGAGAGACAATTGAGTGCATTACAAAATGCAAGAGCTGAGATCCTGGCTCAGCCACTTACAAGAAGGCTGTTGCGGAAGCCCTTGACCTCTTTATTATTTTGTACTGAGGATTGAACCCAGGGGTGCTTAACCACTGAGCCCCATCCCCAGCCCTATTTTGTATTTTATTTAGAGACAGGGTCTCACTGAGTTGCTTAGGGCCTTGCTAAGGGGCTGAGGCTGGCTTTGAACTTGCGATCCTCCTCCTGTCTCATGCTTGTTCCATGGGACTATTGAAAGAATTGTGTGACAGAAAGTCTATAGAGCGCCTGGCCTGGGCATTAGACACAGGTTTGAGATGGAGGTTGTGCTGGTCACCCTGGGTTGTCACAGGTACTGGTCTGTACTATTAATTTGCTAATGGAGCCATATTTCATTGTGGGGGTGGTTCTTAGAGAAGAGAAGACCTCCAGGATTCTGGCCCAGCTTTCCCAAGCACCTTTGGCCTTCCAGTCGCCCCTGAGTATGGGGGAACAATACCTCGACTCAAAGTCACCGCTAAAGATCCCTGGCAACAGGGCTGAGGGTCAAGTCTAGTTTCTTACACGGGTAACAAGGTTGGCTACTCATTAAACCCCCAATGTATCAAAGTGCGAAAACCCTGTTATTAAAGCAGAGGTCTCTTTCGAGGACAGAATGGAAACTGGAGGAAGAGCCCATGAGATACATCCTGGAGTCCCCTGTGGGACAGTAGGACTAGTTTATGGTCAAGAGGACAGGCTCTGGGCCCAGCCTTGAGTAGAACATTTACCATTTCCCAGCTCTGTGATGTGGACATGTTTCTTATCCCTCTTTGCCTCAGATTTCTCATCTCTCACAACAGGTGTGTTGAGAGCCACAGCCGAGGGGGCCCCAGCAAACTTCCAGCTGCCAGCAAACTTCCAGCTGCCAGCTGATGATTGGCTCACAGCGGTCCCAGCAAACTTCTAGCTGCCAACTGATTGGCTCCTCTGCGGTGATGCTCATTGGGCTGTTTCCCCGCCCTTTCAGACCACGGAGCTGCTCATTGGGGGACTTTTTTGGCTCCGCCCACGCGACCCAGCCAATCGGCCTCAAGAGCAGGAGGGGTGGGGGAGGTTGAGAGGCTTGTGGGAAGCCGGTGGTGGCAGTTGGGCTCTGAGGGGATTCCTGAAGAGCTGTGTGGTGCTGTGTGTGTGTGTGTGTGTGTGTTCTAAAAATAAAGTTCGTTTCTTTTGACAAGTGGCTCCCGGACTGTGCCCAGCCAGACTGCGGCACAGGTGGACTGTGGACACAGAACTCTTGGAAGATCTCTTTTTTGTTTCTCTGATGTGCAGCTTCTCCTCTAGTTAGCCTGGGGCCACTGGACTCTTAAGTCTGGGCAGCAAACTTCAGGTGGAAGTGACCCAGACACGTCTGGTTTAGGTCACGGGAGAAGCTGATAATCACTCTACGCCATGAGTGGAGAGGGGGACATCATCGAATGGCGGAGAGTCCCTCCATCAACTTCTCAAAATGACTTCATGGAGTTGAATCTCTTGTCAATCTGGGTCCTTGATACTTGCTGTCCTCCTTAGTCTCATAACCAACCTCTGGTTCATTCATTCATTCATCCAACAGGGACTTAAGGAGCATCTTGCAGGTGTGGCTATAATGTGAACATGTCAGACAAGGTCACTGCTGTCAAGGACTTTACATGCTCATGACAGAAAGGCAAAAGACAATAAGCCAAATGTCAATTAAATGGCTAAAAGGATTTCATATGGTGACATAAGACAAAAAATAGAACAGGGCAAGAGGATGGTGTTACTAGGGGTGACATTTTGAGGTCAGAAGAGGGGATGGAGCCAGCTTTGGGAGAGGACTGTCAGGCAGAAGGCACCTACAAAGGTTGGTGGCTGATGGCTTCAAGGAACAGCTAGGAGGCTGGTGTGGCAGGTTATAGAGTGAGAAGTGTGATCAAGAATGAGGTCAGAGACACAGGCAGAAGGCATAACAGGAAATACTTTTAAGATCCGTATAATGAGGTCAAATTCTATTCTAAGTGCAATGGGAAGTCTTCCCCCAATTTTAAGGGGAAAGAGACATGATCCGATTGATAACTAATTTTATTGAATATGTGATTTTGAAATAAAATTGGAGAGTAAAACATTCAGAAAAAGAAATGGCTAGATTTACAAGGCCTACTGTGGCAGTTCTTGGGAGAAGAGATTTTAAAAGGAGTCAAGGATGGGTAAGGGGGCTGGGGACATAGCTCAGATGGTAGAAAGCTTGCTTTGCATGCACAAGGCCCTGGGTTCAATCCCTAGCATCACATACAAAAAATAAATAAATGAATAAATGCAAATTAAAAAAAGAATAGGTAATGGGTCTCCAGCCAGGAGGCTGCTGCTATAGTCTAAGCAAGTAAGATGGCGGCTCTGACAAGAGTCAAGGGAATGCAGGTGGAGAGGGGTGCGTGCACATAGAGCATGTTTTTGAGTTACCATTAGAAGGACTTGCTGTTGGTTTTGATAGGGAATTAAAGATGACAAGAAAAAAAAAAGAATGAATCTCAGACTTTGGGCATCTGCAGTAACATGCATGGTTGGTCATGACTCCTATACGAAGAAGTGGATGCTGCAGAGATTCTGTAACATGTCCAGGGTCCCAGAGGCCCTATAGGGCAGGAATAAGACTTGAGCCCTGGTTTTATTTAAGCTGGTTTCACCTGTTCAACTTTCCTAATGATGTTCTGCCTCTCTGGAGCATTTTCCCGTTTCCAATCCTGGTATCTTCCACCAAGAAACAGACATGGTTGGTAAATTGAGATCTTTCTTATCCTGAGGAACTGGGAGAAACATTCTTTTGTCTTTCCATTATCTGGTCAACTTTATCATCCATCTCCAGGATGAAAAAAATAATAATAATAATTTGCCTCTGCCTTTAAGAACATGACAAAAATCTCAGTGTGGTTTTATCTAGAATACATCAATGGCTTCCCTTTTCATCTCAGATTCAATATTAAATGGGGTTTATGTCCTGGGGTCGGGGGACGATTTGAAATCATGGTGGGAAGACACTTGCCAATACTTAGCACATGGCGAGTGCTTTTCAAATGGGAGTCAGATGGACAGAGCTGGAATTCTCTACTACCTGTCACTGTGTCACACAGACCCTGACAAAGCTCTAGAAATGCTCTACCTCTATTTCTTCACATGAAAATGACAGCACCTACTTCATATGATTACTGTGATAATGAAAGGGGATAATATATGTATAATAGCGACAGCTTAGAGTGGGCACACAGTAACAGGAGTATTCTTATTGTTGGTTATTAGGAGAGGGGAGTAGGGAGAGAAAATAAATAACTCTTTTCTTTTTAGCCTTCAACTTTCTTTTTGTGGAAAAAGTGGCAAAATGCTCTCATGCATCACAATGTCACCTTTAAACTGATTAGACTCTCCTTATTACCTTCCAAAAATACATTTACATTCCTATTCCAGAGTGAAAAGTGACACACAAAATTATATATATAACTTATTGACCCAACAGGATACTTTATCCGGCTATAAAACATCAAATGACATGAATAAATATCAACCAGATTTGTTATTTCTATACTAATCCAAGATTATTGCTACAGGCAATTTTAGTTTGGAGAATACAAACTAGGTAAAGGGCTCTTCCCTAAGCTTTACACTTAACTAAGTTTAACTTTTAAAGTACAGTTTAGAACCCACAGTGTATGGTAACAATAATCACAGGGCTGCATGGGTTAAGAAAAAAATCAAAGAATAACCTTAAATCCTTATACATGTAAGAAACAGTGTTAATGATCAGAAATGGAGTTATTCAGAGTAAACAGATATGACAAGTCTTCAAAATGATAATGTGGCCCTTCTATGTCAGATACCATGTATAAAGGAGAACACTTATTGGTTATCTTGCTGGTAAACTTACATAAACTTTCATTTTATAAATTTTACATAACACTTAGACAAGGCTTAGACAGAGTTCTCAGATGCATACATATGCCTAGTCACATATTTGGTGTGTCAACTATATTGTTATAACCTAAAATATGTTGTTTACTTAACCAGTTACAAAGTAATCTTTTAAAAGGCTTTCAAACAGGCACAACCCCTAATTCCTTTAAGACTTGGTTTACTTAAGTAATAAAGCCTAACATATACAGGAGAATTATCTTGATAGGCAAGAGAAGATAAATGATTCAGACTTTGCTTCATATCAGTCTATTAAAATTAAATCACTTAGTGCTGATTATAGCCAATTACTCTTATTATAGCAAACCCTCTTTCTCTTCGACAGGCTTATACCTATATAGGTGGCCTATTTAGCTAACATCTCTTTGTTCAAGAGACTATCAGTAAAATCAATGTAGCATGGTCCATGTCTTAAAGGACCAAGAACAAATACAAAACACACAGATAGGAGAGATTTCCCGAAACCCAGGGCTGCCAGACAGGAACCTTTAAAACAGATAGACCTGTGTACAAATTTCTTCCACTTACTTTACCTTTGAGAGACCAACTCCAGTTGAAAGATTGTGTCATAATCCAGAAAGCTATTCAAAAGCCAGATGGTTACAGTAAAAGCACCATCTTAGACATGCTTAAACTTGTAGATGGTAAGCTGAGATCTTTTTTTGTCTTCCCTTTTCTTCCCAGATGCAATATTAAATGGGGTTCATGTCCTGGGGTGGGGGGACTATTTGAAATAATGTTGGGAAGACATTTGCCAATCCTGAGCACATGGCAAGGGCTTTTCAAATGGTAGTACTTACACTTACTTTCCTCTGACAGACCAACTGCAATCGCAAGACTGTTCAGAAAAGAAATACATAGACAACTAGAGAGGCCCCCCCCCAAGCTATGGCTGACAGATAGGGACCTTTAAATTGACCATCCAAGATCTTTCCCAAGAGACTACCTGGATAATCAATGCAGGACTGGCCGTGTCTCAAAAGGGGCAGTAACAGATACAAACAAAACACAAACACAAACAGATAATCAGAGGGCATTCCCAAACCCAAGGTCAACAAACAAACAGACCATTAGGGAGTAAATATCCCTAGAGTCCTGCTTAACCATGACCCTTACACCGGTGACTCCACAGATGCCCTTACAAAGAGGGACCAGATGTTCCCATGAAGAGAAAACAGAGGTGAAATCCAGGGTCTCAGTGTGCACGCTGGGGCGCTTACCAGGTGGCCAAGCGTGTCACGACTTTACTGAGTTCAGTTTCCTTTTTCTCAAAGTGGACCATGCTGGAGCAACCTGGGCCGTTCAGGGAGAGAAGGTGGCATTTCCCACCTTCACAAGGAGCTTCAGCAGCTGCTAGGACAACCCCTGAGTCCTCCCCTTTACCCACAGGAATAGCTCTTCTGTTCCTCTTGAAGCAAACTCCCCTGTCTCCTAACTCTCCTGCAGGTGGCTCTCAACAGATTCACCAGCCACCTGAATCCTCAGCATGCAAGTGGGGTTCCATGGAGAGCCAGGCCTGCCCAAGAAAGCTGGAGTGGGCGCTGCTCTTGGGTCCAAGAACACCGCTCTGGGGTCCCACCTGGGTTGCCAAATCTGTTCCCAAAAGCTCAGTCCTCGTCCCTGAGGCCAATCCAATAACAAGGACACAGTTTCGAGGAAAAAGAAAAAAAAAAAAAAGATTTTATTGCTTTGTTAGCAAAGGGGAAACTCCTGTCCCCGAGCCTGTGATTCTCAATTATTTCTCAAGTCACCTCTTGCCTGAAGACATGTATAAACATCATCTCACTCAAATGTACATTAAAGCCACAAGATGGGGGTGTTTTCTTTTCATGATGAAGATGAAGAAATTGAGACTCAAAGTTTCCATGATTAAACCAGATGGACTCAAACAGATCTACTGTTCACTGTGGTTGCAGGGTCTCAAGTCATATAACGTAACCCCTCATGTGGAAGGTATGTTAGCACCGCCGCTATTGCATTAACAAGAATATTCACACTCACGAATTTAAGCTCCTTTTCCAACCCCAGGAAGCTTGGAAATGACAGGAAAGAGTATGTGGACCTAGATCTATCCGGCTTTAAGTTCAGAACTTAGTCACCATGACCAATTATCAGAACAAGTTCATCCTAGGGAAAACTTCCAACCCAAAGAATACAGAGTTCTTTGCAAATCAGACTTTGTCTTCATCTCTAAAGTCCACACGTTCAGCAGGTGAAAACACCCAGGGGCAGAACAAAGCTTGGCTTGAACTGATTCAAATCCCAAAAGCTCTCTTACATCATTCTGGGAACCCTGCAGCTATCTTATGAAAGAGCAGTTTTTGTGTGTCTTTTTTTAAAAAAAAAACTCTGTGTACACTCACGGTAAATGTCAGTGAGTGGCAGAGATTAATTAAATAATTCACAACTAGGACTAAACTGCAGAGCTCTCACTTCAAGTAATGGAGGGGTGAATCATCTGGAGGACTCTCTTCTGACTGATGCCGTCTATCAAGGATGGACAACATGTTTAAAAAGCTACATCATGATGTTCTGGAGAGCAACCAGAACAGGCAGAATGTGTTGGTCATCTACAACTGGAAGATATAAGTGGGATTGTTACCAGTTTCTCATTTTTTTTTTTAGGAAGGAAAAAATCTAAAGAGAGTGGGAGAAAATAAATCACAAATTCTATGAAAGAATTCTGCCCAAATTACCCGCGGATTGTGGAAATACACAGAATCCATGGAGCCTTGGATTCAAATAGCTGAGTGGAGTTTTTAATTGCTAGGCATTATCGGAGGTAAAGAGTTTGGAGTCTGAGTGTGGCCAAGTTAACCACCTGCTAAAAAAGAGAGAAAGAGAAGGAAGGAAGAGAGGGAGGGAGAGAGAGAGAGGGAGGGAGGAAGGAAAAATTATTATAGACAGAAAAAGCATTCTCAAGAGAAATGTGACATAAATGTAGATAACTAATGGCTCAGATGTTGGCATTAGTAGTCAAGGACTTTAACATCTGTGTTAAAGCTATAATGATTATGCCTGGGGACCAAGCAATGAACAAATAAAAATTTTTAAACAAGAAATAAAATTTTAAATTGAGAATAATTTGCTGAGTAAAACATTCATGACCTTAATTAACCAAATAGATTTTTTTCTAGCCGATTGGAGATGATTAAAGAAAGTCAGATCAAAAGAATGAAATTAGATCAAAAGAATCTTGATTTATCACCCTAAAGAACAGAGGGAAGAATATTGTAAAAAAAAAAAATAGAATGAGTGGAGCCTTCACAGCATGTATAATTGGAGTCCCCAAAAAAGACAAAAATATTTTAAGAAATAATGGCCCCCCCAATTTTCCAAATTCTGGTGAAAGATATACGTTTACAGTTCCAAGAATGTCAGAGAACCCCAAACAGGAGGAACACACACACAAAAGAATGATATTTAGGCATATCATCATAATCAGATTTCTGGGAATCAAAAATGGAGAGAAAATTGTGAAAGATGACCAAGGAAAATGACACGTGACACACAGGTGAAGAGAGGTTCAGATTACTCGCTGACTTGGCTAAAGTCCCACTTGGCATTTGCTCTGCAAGCAAAACTATCCACCAAGGGGCCTAGGAGGAGAGGCACACACCAGTAGTGCAGCAGAAGGCAGCTCTATCCAACTTGGTCTCAATTCTGGACCCTGAAATGGCCCTCTAACTCAGTTTCTGACCATCTCAGCTTCAGCATGAGATCATTCCTTGTTCACACAAACCCAGAGTAGATGCCTGGATCAGCCTCTGGGGAGAGCTTGCAAATTTCAGTACCACAGAAGATCCCGAAAAGGGCTGAATCTTGTCTTCAGCCTCTTTCCGTTCCCCAATCAATCTTCTCTGCTCAGGAAACTGCTGGGATACTTGCCTGTCTATGTCTCTGGGACACACTTATCCATCTCTGTTGTACAGCCGATTCTGAAAGGGCCCCAAGCCTCAACCCCAAAGCTATGGACTGAAAGCAATTCTTTCCAGCCAGGAACAAGCTGAGAGACTTACTCATCTAAGCCCTTGGGGCAGACTTGACAAACCTGGGTCCTGCGGCAGATCCTGAAACAGCCCCGTGTCTCAGCTCCACTTTCTCTCAGTGGCAGATTGAGAGCAGGTTTCCTGGCCAGTGGCCTGTTAGAAGACACTCCCAACTGTGGCACCAGGGATCAGTCCAAAGACTCTGGACTCTGTTGTAGACCCTGAAGCAGTGCTGCAACTTGGTTCCAGTCCCTATCAATCTCAGATTGAGTCAGTACTGCCTGCCCAAGGACCCACTCAGAAATCCATCAAGGGCCTTTGCAGAGACCTAGAAGAACTCACACTTATCCACAAGCCAGGCCACAGAACTACTGGCTATGCATTCTGAAACTGACCCTGGATCCAGCACCAGCTGCTTTACCTATGTCCTTGAGAGAGTTGATTCCACACCTAGATACCAGACAGGATCCATGCCTGTTCCCTAACTCACCAACTGTGGACCCCACTGCGGGAAGAGCAGCCACCGTGCGATTTGGCTCCAAAAGCATTTGACTATGACCCAAGAGAGACAATCTCCTCACCCCCAGATATGCAGTAGAAAACCCCAAGCAGCCCAAATCAGTTTGTAAGAATTGGAGGAAGTATTTGTTCCTTCTTATGCACAGACACTAACGCAAGGCTACATGACTAAGAATCAGGAACACCAAAGAAAAATCATGGAGCTCCTTCAAGTCACCACCAAGAATTTAATATATTTTAATTACTTGAGAGACAGTTCCAAGTAATCATCTTCAAGAAGCTCAGTGAGATGCAGGAAAACACAGACAACTAAATGAAATGGAAAAAAAAATGCATTAACGCTTTTCCTTTAAGCTTAGGAATAGACAAGGATTCCTACTCTCACCACTTCTACTTCACATGGTACTGGAAGCTCTAGCCAAAGCAATTAGGCAAGAGATAAAATAAATACAAGGCATCCAAATCAGAAACGAGGACATAAAATTATCTCTGTTTGTAGATGACATGTCTTATATGTAAAAAACCCTAAAGATTCCACCAAAAAAAAAAAAAAAGTCAGAGCTTATCAATAAATTCAGGAAGGTTGCAGAATATATAGTCAACCTACAAAACTCAGTAGCATTTTAAACATTAACAACAAACTATCTAAAAAAGAACCTCCCCCCAAAAAATACCCAATCACCATAACAAAAAAAAAACATAGAAATTAATTGAACCAGACAGGAAAAAGACTTCTACACCATGAAACAAGGTTCACATGATGAAAGAAATCGAGAAAGACACAAATAAATAGAAAGATATCCCATGTTCATGGATGGGAAGAATTGATATTTAAAAAAAAATTTATAGCACCTCAAGAGACCTACAGATTCAACACAATCCTTATCGAAATTTCAGTGACAGTTTTCATAGAAATTCTAAAATTTGTATGGAATTACAACCACAGAAACCCCTAAACAACCAAAGCAACCCCAACAGATGGAACAAAGCTAGAGATCTCACATCACCTGGACTTCAACTTACGCTGCAAAGCTGCAGCAGTCAAACCAGCATGATATGGACTTCATAGAAGACATGGACACCAACGGAACAGAGTAGAAAAACTAGAAATAAGTCCACACATTGATAGTCACATATTTTTAGACAAAGATGCCCTCAACACATGATGGGGAAAGAATGGTCTCTTGAATTAAGAATGTCTGTACAGCTGGGTATCCACATCAGGTCCTTTATCTCAACCTGTTTATAAAAGTGATCTCATGATGGATTATACAAGTAAATGTAAGACCTGAAGGTCAAAAATAGAAGAAAAAAAAATAGAGAAAAATCTCCATGACTTTGGTCTAGGCAGTGATTTTTTAAAAAATATGTTACTCAAAGTAACATATTTTTTTAAAAAAGCCAAAATAAGTCAAATGGGATGAAACTAAACTAAAATGCTTCTGCAGAGACAAAGAATCAACAAAATGAAGAGATGAATGGGAGAAAAGATTAACAGACCATAGATCGAATAAAGGATTAATATCCAAAATATAGAGGGCACTTAAATCAATAGTAAGAGAATAAGTAACCTGATTGAAAATAGGCAATATCTGTCTACATAGACATTTCACAAAAGAAGACACATAGAGAGGGGGCGGGGTTGAGAATAGAGAACACTTTTACACTGTTGGTGGGAGTGTAAATTAGTACAACCACCATGGGAATCAGTATGGAGGTTCCTCAAAAGACTAGGCATGGAACCACCATGCGACCCAGCTATTCCACTCCATGGTATTTATCCTGAAGAATTAAAGTCCGCATACAACAGTGACACGTGCCTGCCTATGTTTATAGCAGCACAATTCACAACAGCCAAACCATGGAACCAGTCTAGGTGTCCATCAATGGATGAATGGAAAAAGAAAATGTGGTGTATATACACAAGGGAGTTACATTCAGCCATAAAGAAAAATGAAATCATGGCATTTGCAGGAAAATGGATAGAACTTGAGACCATCGCAGTAAACTAAATGAATCAAACCCAGAAGATCAAGATTATACATTTTTTTTCTCTCATATGTGAAAACTGGAGAGGTAAAAGGAAAAGAAAGGGTGTGGGTGAGGAATCTCATGAAAATCAAAAGGAGATCAAGCAGAGGAAAGGGATCAAGGGGCGGGATGCAGGGAGGAGGGGAGTACGTGCTGGGGAATGATATTGGCCAAATTATTTTATTATATTGTGTGCATGTTTAAATATGTAAATCCCATCATTGTGCACAACTATAACGTACCAATAAAAATGTGGCAAAAGCGGAAGACATGTAAATGGACAATAAGGCATTTGAAAACAGGTCAGAGAAATGCAAATTAAAACCACAAGCCGCTATCCCCTCACACCTGTTGGAAAGGCTATCATCAAGAAAACGAGAGGTTGCAAGTGTTTTTGGCAAGGGTGTGTAGAAAAGAGAACTTGTATATATTGTTGCTCAAATGTACATTAGTCAACTGTTACGGAAAACATTACGGAGGTCCTCAAAAAACTGAAAATAGTCCCTCAGTGATCCCACTTCTACATATACACGTAAAGGAAATGTAGGGAAGAGATATCTGTGGCCTCGTGATTACTTGGGCGTAGGAAGGTGAATACTGCGTGATCTCACTCACAGGTGTGAAGGACATAAGAGAAAAACTCAAACTCAATCTCTTCCACTCTGTGCTCACATACAGATCACTTCTGTGACCCCCCCAAACTCTGGGGATTTCTCCTCATCAGCAAACAAGCAATCAGTTCTGCAGCAGACACCAGCCGGGTGTCCCCTAGTTCAATCCAATTCCGAGGAGATACTGCCCAAGGAGGGGGCCCTTTCCGGCCACTCCCCTGTGGATCTTGGCTGGCCTGAGACTGCTTTTCTCTCAAAGTCAGAGGAACTTGTTGGCCTTAGTCCATGTTGGCCTTGGACTAATCTTTAAGAAGACTGACAGCTTCTGCTATGATCTCAGGGAGACATAAATGTCTTACAAATGTCCTGCCTGCCCTGAAGGAGAAACCACATAAAGGTTTTGTTTTGTACTGGGGATTGAACCTCAGGGTCACTCCACCACTGAGCCCCAGCCCCAGCCCTATTCTGTATTTTATTGAGAGACAGGGTCTCCCTGAGTTGCTTAGCGCCTGGCTTTTGCTGAGGCTGGCTTTGAACTCACCATCCTCCTGCCTCAGCCTCCCAAGCCGCTGGAATGACAGGTACCTGCCACTGTGCCAGGCTCACATAAAGGGTCTTGAGGTGGCTTGGAGAGGGGAAGAGGCCCAGTCAACCCCGCAAAGACTTAATTAAAGCATGAAACAGCCTTGAAGCCTCCAGCACAGCCCACCTGCCGGCTGACGACCGCAGCAGATGCCAGTTGATGCCACAGGGAGTCGAAAGATTTCTCATGGCAGCCATGTTCGAATACTTCACCCACAAAAACCTTGTTTTAGAATGAAAGGAGGGCTTTTTAAAGCTACTGAGTTTGGCACGGTTTGTAATGCAGCCGTGAGTAACCATGCTCAACGAGTCCTCATAACCATGCTGCAAGGTAGACACAGGAATGATCAGTTACAGGAGAAACTGAGGCCCAGAGAAGTTAAGTTACGTGACTCGGCCACGTGCAAGTGAGTCACCGGGTCTGTTCAGGACTTGGTCCACCGGCCTCGCACGGCTGAGGTCTTAACCACGGAATCAGACATTTTTCCAAGCTTGTGTTTGCAACCCTTCAGAGTCCAAACACCCTTTGTCCCACCAGAGAGGACCACAGCTCAGCTCCTTGGAATGGGCATTGGTAAACTGAAGGGGCAGGGGAGTAGAGAGACCTTGTTATTTATTTATTTAGCTAAACGTAGCCTAGATGTTGTTGTTTCCCTTCAACAACAGGGAAAATAAGAGGGGAAAAAAATTAAAAAAAAAAAAATGAGCTGGGAACAGCCGGGGCCTGAGGGAGCAAACAGTCTTGTTGACGACCAGTTGGCCACAGGGTCATGTTGACCATCCACTGATTGAGTAAATCTTGGATTGAGCTGGGAAAGTTTACCCTGGACTAGGAAGAAAGGGAAGGAGGAAGGGAAGCCACAACCCAGGCCTCTGGTCCCTGCTCTGCTAAGGATCACATTTCTTCACTCGCACCCTGGGGAAGATATGGGGCTTCACGGTATCAATACGGCTCCTGGTCCCTGATGTTTGAGGGTCAAAAGTCCTCTGATGCAGGTAGAAGGCTGTGAGGTGTTTAGCAGCATCATTGGCTGCTACCCACTAGACGCAGGTAGCCCTCACCTGAGTTGTGATGACCCAAAGTATCTGCAGACACTCTCCGTGCCTCCTGGAATACAACCGTCCACCAGCTGAAATCCGTGGTGTGAGATACTCCCATCAGCTCTCAGACTTGGCCTCCGTTTTCCAATCCACGTAAGGAGAATGTTAAAAACACCACTGCCTTTTTGGTCGACCTCATAAGATAATGCAGATTAAATAAAAGATTAGATTATAACTACCGATGCCCTCCAGAGGAAGCTGGGTTCCAGGGTTTGGGCGCTGCATGGTGATCAGACCAGCCATCATGCATCTGGGCTTTGCCTGCTTTTTGCCTCGGGTGGTCTTGGTCGATTATGCCTAGAAATCTCGGCTGAGCTCCAGGCTGCGGATCAGGACAGACCTTTGCCCTGGACAACCGAGTCACACCTACCGCCGCCGGGTCTGTCTCTGAAGCTCAGACTCCGGTGCCATCCCCAGGAGGAATCGGAGGACTTGTGTGTCAGTGAATCCCGTGTAAGTGAGAAGCTCTGCTTTTCAAAGAAGTCAGCTGCTTCCCAAGGCAGCTCAGAGCATCAGGGGAGAGACTTTTCACTTCCAGAAAGTCCTGAGGTTGTCCAAGCTGTGAGCCGGCATCGGCCTCCAGGGAGGAGAACTGTGATGGCGGGGTGGTGGGGGGGAACTTTTACAAATGGCCTGCCCTTTAACAGTTCCAGGAACATCCTTGGGGATCATTGATTTGCAGAAACCGTAAGAGAGAACAGCAAAGATGGAGGTTGTCCTGACACTGTCACCTCGGGGGGGGGGGGGGGGGGCCCTTTCTGCATTTCAGGTTTCAGAGAAGTCCTGTTATCAGTGGTCCTGCTCCACTGGCTGGGATATTGGGGATCCCCCGGATCAACTGTGGGTTCGGCTCTTCATCCAGCCCATAGCCCCAGGGGTCCCCCATATGCCAGGACCCTCTTTCTGGCCAAGTACCCAGGGCCCCCTGGGAGGAGGCAGAATGACATCCAATAATGAGCAGAAGGTAAGGTCTACAGAAGGTCTGACCCCATCCAGAAGCTGGATCCTGGCTCCTGCGAATCTCCCCACCCTCCTGACTGCCCCACACCCCTCTCTGCTCATGCCTGCCTCCCGGCTCCCCCTGGCAGGGGGCTGCCTCCGTGGACTGGCCAGAGGCAAATACAATGAAGCTAGCAGTTGTTTCTATTCAGTCCCCTCAGCCAGTTGGTTGTGTCCAGCCTGACGGCCCCTGGATGAATGAACTAGCTCCATTGACCCCCCCCACCCCTGTCCCTCCCACTGGCCCCTCTCAAGTCCTGCCCCGCTGTTTACCTGAGCAGGACTGGGCGCGTCAGTGGGCGTGAGCTGCATGCATCTCTACTGCATCCCTGTGGGGGGTGTTGGATGCTTCCATTTTCCAGACGAGGAAACCGAGGCTCCCAGTGGGCAGCGTATTTCAGAACTAGAACTCAAACCCACCCATCGCCTTCACCTCTACCAGTGAGCTCCGATTCCCACGGGTCCCCAGCTACTTCCTTTTTGGTAAGATGACACCACTTGCCCTGCCCTTGACTGTTCCTGTGGGTTTCATTCTTCCCTTCTCAGTGAACTCCATCCGTTCCCGTTCTGACATGGCTCCAACTTCAAGCATTCAGGCCTCCTCACCCTTATTTATTTTGCTATCACCATACCAATGACCTCTTGTCTTATTGACTCAGTTTGTGTTTTTTTTTTAACATTGCTTCCTCTATTTTTTTTTTTAACAAAAGAAAAAAAAACTATAATCTAAATGAAACTGTTTCCCTAACTTTAAAAAAAGTTTTACGTGCCTACAAACGTATGGAATGAAAAGGGGACACAAGGACAGTCCGCTTGGTCAGCGTCATCGAATCCCCTCTGGATGCATCTTGTTCTCTTGGTTAAAAGGGAAGGTTTAGGTTCTCTCTGTCACTTATCACCATGACGATTTTCCCAGAAAACCCTCTCAAGTCTCAGGGGCTTACGTCGACTCCTATTTATCTTTCTCTCCCAGGACTGCAGGGTGTCTGGGGCTCTGGGTTTACCATGGCTCTCCAAGGGCCTGCTCTTCTCACCAAGATGGCGGACACACCTCCCATCAAGTCCAGTCAGGGAAGCGTGTGCAAAACCTCTGTCTCCCCACCCAGTGGTCAAAACCAGCTGCAGTCCCAAGCTCAACCTCAGCAGGAAGCTGTGACCTCCCCTTGGGGGAGCAGAGAGGGAGTCGTTGCTGAATGACAAGTTCACTTTACGACGAGAAGGTGGAAGATGTAGAAGGAGCAAATTAAAATTCTTCTCGGCCTGAGGCACTTCCGGATCCTAGAGTCTAAACATGGACGTGCAACTAAGGAACTTCTGGTTCTGGGGGCCTAAACATGGACATGCGCCTGAGGCACTTCCGGATGCTACAGCCTAAACATGGAGGACTGAGGAACTTCCGGATCCGAGGGCCCAAAGATGGACGTGCACCTGAGGCACTTCCAGACCCGGGGGCTTAAACATGGATTTGCACCCGAGGAACTTCCGGATTCGGGCGCATAAACATGGACGTGCACCTTTGGAACTTCCACATCCGGATCCGGGGGCCTAAACATGGATGTATGAGGAACTTCCAGATCAGGGGGCCTAAACATGGTCATGTCCCTGGAACTTCTGGGTCCATGTGCCTATAAAGAGTAGGGCGTGACTCTCACAAGGGACGTGGCCCATGAAGGGGAGCTGAGTATGGGGCCTGTTGGGGGCAGACTGAGCTGTCGCACTTGAATGTGAATGTGACATTCTGAACTTGAATGTGACGGTGGCCTCACCTCCCGGCCTTCCCCCGGGTGTCTCTTCCTCCCCTTCCAGGTGGTGCCGGGAGGAAGTGAGACCAGGCGCAGGGGCCAGGCCACCATCTTTCTCCTCGCTTAGCCAGGCGCCCAGCCTGGCTGGGGATGGGGACATCTCGTGACACTGGCTGCCTCCTGCATCCCTGCCCCAGGACCTCAGGGACCACAGGTGGGGACAGTTGTTGATTCTCCCCTGGCTGCTGACCCTCAGCCCTGGGGTCTGCCCAGGGAGAGCTCTGTCTCCCAGAGGGTCAGGGGGCCCCTGTGACCTGCTGCTCCTTACCCACCGTCATCCTGGGCGAGCACAGGTCAGGACACCAGACGCTACTGAGAGTGACATCTCCTGGATGGGCGGCTGGGGACTTTGCCTCTGTCCCCAGGCCTCAGACACCGATGATCCCCCCCAGAGACAGACAATAACCCCACACCGCCCAAGACTTATTTTTAGGCTTTGGATTCTGAAATTTTCCTGCTGCCACCTTCTTTGTGAAGCCAGTTTTTCAACAGAGACAATATTCCAGGGGAAAAAAATACAACATGGAGTCCATCAAACCCAGCTGACCCATCTGGTCCTCCCAGAGAAATCTGGACTGGGGGGAGAAGAGCCATCCTCAACTGGCGAAATAGTGAAGTTCCCTTGTCCTTATTCTGTGTCAGTAAAACAAATAATCTGATGTTAACTCATCGAATTATTTTTGACGAGTGCTTGGCTCATAGGAAAACTGATTCTGTTTTTATGGAATGAAGTGTTACCTGATTTTAAAATGTAAAATGAAGCCAATTAGGATTGTTAAAAAAATAAAAATAAAAAAATAAAATTCTTCTCACTCTGAGAGCTGGAGGAGGACTGGCCCTCGTGGTGGGGCTCACTCCTGTTCTGATCAAAGTTGGGGATCTTTTAGCCAGAAACAGGGTGGTGAGCAGAGGTTGGGGGACTGGCTGCTGGTGGGAGAAATGAGTGTTTGCCACGTTGCCCGAGCCCCTCCCTCCTCCACAAGTTGCTTCCTTTAGTCTTTATCTTTTCTTTGGCTTTTTTTCCCCCATTTATGTTTATTAAAAGAACACACGACTTAGATGCTCCTTTCTCTTTCCCCCTTTCACTGATAAATCAGCAACTATTTTTTTTTTTTTTTTAGTACTGGGGATTGAACTCAGGGGCACTTGACCACTGAGCCCCATCCCCAGCCCTATTTTGTATTTTATTTAGAGACAAGGTCTCACTGAATTGCCTAGAGCCTCACCATTGCTGAGGCTGGCTTTGAATTCGAGATCCTCCTGCCTCAGCCTCCTGAGCCACTGGGATTACAGGCATGTGCTTCTGCGCCCAGCAACTATCAGGTTTTTAATCCTAAAGTATCTAATGGCACTTTCTGGTTGGCGGGGATGGACACTGGGAGATGTCCCCTCAAATGTTTTGCCACCAAATTTAATGGATCCTCTTCAATTCTTACTTATGGATGTCCTTGGCCATGCTGATCTGTGCTTACACTCCTCTCTGCCATCTTTCTGACCCGACGCCTGATTTCTTCTGCGTCTTATTTCTCCATATCATTCACAGGATCTTCAGCCTCTTTCTATCCTTTAAATATGACTATTCTCCAAGGACCCCTCCTCACTCAGAGGAGGGGTAGCTGGTTTTGACAACCCTTCTGCTCTGTCTGTATTCCTGGTCCATCTTGGTCATTCTCTGTGTGGATGATGATAAACCACACTGGAGACCTTGAACTCTCTGAGTGCATAAGTATCCCACTGATTACTAAATACACGTGAATCTTGGTTTTACATGAACAAGCTCCATGGGCAAAGCCACAGAGAAACTTAGTGTCTCTGTAATGCCGGATTCGTGGGACCCCAGGAGACCTCCAGGAGAAGAATCCGATGTGATCACACAAGAGTCTTTATTGCAAGCTCGAGCCTGGACTCACAACTGTTTCCCACGCAGCGGTCCCAGGGAGTGAGCCCCGGTCCTTTGTTCAGTGAGATTTCATAGGTTTTGGGGGATACTCTATGTGTCACAACATCACACAGCAGATCATTCCATACCGCAGGAAAGTCACACAACAGCTCTTAACACTGATGAGCACAGTCACTGGCGGGAACAAGTTGGATCAGGGGTTAGTACAGAGGGGGATTCCTTTGAACTGATTGGTCTAGGCCACAAGGGGTGTCCGTGCTGAACTACATGGTTTCCCAACATGTTACCAACCACCATAAACTACTGGGGGGTCATCTGGCATCCCAGGTATTTCCCTGTCTCGTGCTGATTGGAGGTTGCTAGGGGGTTGCTACGGGTCCTCACCTAGCCTGACTGAGTCAGGGACACCTTTATTTGCAGACAAACACCTGAGCAGGTGGGTATGTGCCTAGAAAGGCTCTGTGGGTTTTTCCAAGGTCAAGGGTCAACCTCTCCGCCCCCTTCCTTGGACAGGCCTTGAGGTAGAAGCTGCTGTTATTTATTTATTTTCAAAAATGGAGTCACATCAGTTTCTCATCTCTGATCTTCTCCTCCAGGATTTTCTCTTCTCAGAAAGTGTTAGAACCATGGATCCGTTGACCTAACCCCACAACCTGGGCGTCCGTCATGCTCCAGGGCCTACTTTCCTTTGGTCATGAGATTCCCAAGTTCCAGGAAGAGATGCTAAACACACTCTCATTCCCCCCTGAATCCTTTCACAGTTCAGCGACCGTGGTCATCGTCTTAAACGCACAGTGGACTGAGTTTGTGGCGCTCCTCGACCCACTTTAATGGGGCTGCTCTTTATCGTGTGACGGATTCAATGACCACCTCTTCTGACCTTCTAAAAGTTTAGCGGATGCCGTTAGAAGACTGTAATGAGGCGACGTCCCTCCTCCAGGCACCAGTGTGTGAGCTGACCTCTTATGTAGTAAGGATAGCATTGAGTCTGGGGTGGGACGCTCAAGTGTGGGTGCTCACTGTCCACTAAGGGTCCACTAAAGGTCCCAGGGGGTGGTGGACCCTTTAAGACGAAGAGCCTCATGGAGGTACTGGGGTTGTTGGGATGTGCTCTTGAAGGATATTGTGGTTCCCAGGCTCCTTTCTCACATGCTTTTTGCTTCCTGGATCATGAAGTGAACAGTTTTTTCTCTGCCACACACTCTTACCATGGTGTGCTGCTTCGCCCCAGCCCCCAAACACGGCCAACTAATGGGGGACTGGAATCTTCAAAACTATCAGCCAAAATAAACATTTTATCTTTATAAGTTGATTTTTTCCTCAGGTATTTTGTTATAGTAATGGAAAGTTAATACAGAAACTGGTACTGAAAAATGGGGCTGTTGTAACCAATACCTAACGATGTTGGAGGGGGCCTTTGGAGTTGGTTTATGTCGAGTTCACACACAGGAGGAGAAACAGGCCATAGAAAGTTCAGAATTCTGTAAGTGGAGCTTAATGGGTGATGGTGGAAGGGGCTCAGAGGGCAAGGGTGCTGATAGAAATGGGCACAGTAAAGGCTCTGCTGATGAAGTTTCAGATGGAAACCAGGACACAGGAGGCCATGCCCGTTACACTGTGACAAAGAACCCGAATTCACATGGTTCATCCCTGGGACTTTGTAGGAGGCTGAGCTTCAAGGTGATGGACGCCATCGATGGGTAGGCAGGGACATTGAAAAGCACAGGACAGGCTGTGTTAGGATCTGGCCCTGTCACTCACCGCCCAGGGAGTTTCACTAAACCTCTCCAAGTCCCGTTCCCCCCACTGTGCAACGGGAACGACACAGGCCTGGCTGTGAACCTGGAGTAGGATCTGTCCCCGGGCTCGCTTGGTGTCTCACTCGCAGCAAGTGCTGGGTAAGTGCTAAACACCACTGTGGCTGCTGTCATGGCCGAGTGTTCCCAAGAGAAGTCAGAGCCCACCTCCCCTTACTCCAGCCTGCAGGAAGGCTCACCCTCCACCTCCAGATTGTAGGTGAGGACCTCAGAGTCCCCTCCTGGACCCCAGGGGGCCCAGCCACGGAGCCTGGGGGTCTGTTCCTCAACAGCGCCACCTGCTGGCTACCTCCGCGGGTTCCCTACCCCACCAGGGGCTGGAGACATCCCTCTCCTTCTTTGTCTTCCCCCCAAACCATCCTCAGGGTCTTGATTTAACAATGATTTTATTACTTGATTCTAGGAAGACCAGATGATATCCAAAGCATGGGGCGGGGGGACCGGCTCCTTCACGGTCACCACAGCTGGGATCAGAGATGGAGCAAAGGGGTCGATGATGTGCCTCAGACTGTGCCTGGCTCATGGCAAGTGCCAGTGTTTATTTCATGGACTTATTTTCCAGTTGCTTTCCCTTGCTGGTGAATCTTTCCACGACATTTTTAATTTCCTTTTCCTGTTACCCTCTTATTTTCCCTCTCATCCCTCTTCTCTTTCTTCTTTCAGCATCTAACAAGGCAATACTAATCATCAAGGGATAAAAAACCCGAAAATCCTCACAGGGAGACTGAAGCCCCCCAGGGAAGGGGAAAGGGGAGGGGACCTTCAAAACGATCAGCCAAAATAAACATTTTATCTTTATACATTGATTTTTCTCAGGTATTTTGTTATGGTAATGGAAAGCTACACCAGAAACTGGTACTGAAATAGAGGGTTGTTGTAACACCCCAGTGAGTGACTCCGGGGGTGCAGGGAGGGTCTCACTGGGCCCGGGCTTGCTCAGACGTCTTCCACTCTCTGGCTCGAAGCTTTGCTCGTTGGATTTTCCCTGAGATGGTCTTGGGCAGGTCCAGGACAAACTCCAGCTGTGGGGAAGAAAGGGACACAGAGGGGCTGGAGTTTTCAGAGGAGTTTCTGTGACGGGGAATCCTGAGGCTGGGGGCTCCGGGTGAGTGAGGAAAGAACCTGGGAAATTTCCAGAAAATCTCTGTGTGCAACAGGAAGCTTCAAACAGTGCCACGGGGCAAGGAGAGGGTGGCTAGAACAGGGCAGAAAAGTCTAGAACTCTGGTCTCCAACCAACTGTCACTCAGAGGAGAAGCAAGAGAGGGAACTGGGTTTGGCTCAGAGGCCAGCGCTCAGAAATGTCAGCTGTTGTCAGTCTGGACGAGGAAGAGCAGAGGGCTGAAGTCAGAACCCCTGGTTTTGTTGTGGTTTTGTTTTTAGTACCAGGGATTGAACCCAGGGGTGCTTAGCCACCAAGTCCCATCCCCAGCCATTCCAAAATATTTTATCAGAGACAGGGTCTCGCTGAGTTGCTCAGGGCCTCGCTAAGTTGCTGAGGCTGGGTTTGAACTCGAAATCCTCCTGCCTCAGCCTCCCGACCTGCTGGGATTAAAGGCGTGCGCCACCGCCCTTGGCCAACCCCTGGTTTTTCATTTCATGTCTCAAAAGGTTTCCTGTGGATCTGCTTTGCTCCAATTTCACTATCTTCACCTGTGAAAGGCGACGTTGGAAGGTGAGAACCCTCCATGTCTAATAACCCTGAGTGCTAAGATACAGATGAAGAGAAACCACGGAGACTTCCAGTTTTAGGGCTCCGAAAAGATCCGAAAAGATCAAATGGAAAATTCTGGAAATCAACCATTCATACATTTGAATAGTTTCTGTTTCAGTAAATTGTTATAATTGATTTATTATTGTTAGGGTTCATTTCTTATTGTGCCCAAATTTTAAGTTTTCCTTTATCATAAGTAGGTACGTATAGGGAAAAAAAAAAAAAAAACGTGGTCTACCTGTCGGGGTTGGTGCTACCTGGTTTCTTAGAGCCTATTCCCTGCAGATGAGGGGGCAGTACTGTCCAGTCTGCGGTCACTTTAGTATTCAGAGGCAAAGTCGAGGAGCTTCAGCAAAGACCATGCGGCCTAAACTATGGACCCTGGGGCCCCCGCGGGGTAGACAGAGACGGGAAGTAGGTCAGAGCGGACATGTGGGTTGATGTTAGGTAGCACTGTCTTTGGCACGGTTGGTCAAAAGAACCTGCTGCCTTGGGAATTCTAGAGGAAAGACGGAGGGAAGGACTTCATCTGGCGGGGGGACACTTAAGTAATATGCTGTAAACTATGGGATAGGGCCCTTCCACTAGATCTTCCAGAACATTCTATTACAGTTCAGAATTCATAACGACGTTTGGTGTGTTTTGGTTCCTAGTCTCCTTTAAAAGTAAGTTCTGGGTGTGGTGGTGGCCCATGCCTGGAATCCCAGGGACTTGGGAGGCTGAGACAGGAGGACAGCAAGTTTGAGGCCAGCCTCAGCAACATAGCCAGGCCCTAAGGCCAACTTAGCAAGACCCTGTCTCAAAAAATAAACAAAACAGAACAACAACAACAACAAAAGGGCTGCGGGGATGTAGCTCAGTGGTAAAATATCCCTGGGTTAACTCCTCACTCCTGCCCCCTGGAAGAAAAACAATAACCCGACTCAGGGACTCAGGAAACGCTTCTTAGGCGCCGTTCTTCCAAGTGCCTAATGTCCTGTAGATGTCAACTCCTCCCGACAACCTGTGGCGGGTAATCATCAGCCCCATTTTAACTGTCAGTGAACAGGAGAACAGAGAGGTCACGGGGTAAGTAGCGGGAGTTGGAATTTGGACCCGAGGCCTGTTGCTGAGACTCTGAGAGGCTGCCTCGCTCTGAGCGGAGGCTGAGGGCCCGTAGGGGGGGACTCTGATGGGCAGCGAGGTCCCCCTCCAGGGATGAAGGACTTGCCACCGCTGCAGCCTCCTTGGAGGATGGTCCCAGCCGAGGACAGCTGTCCTGCCCAGGCTCAGGGGCAGCCCGCACCCACCCCTGCTCTACAGGGGTCTGTAAAGGGATCGTTCTGAAAGCTCGTCCGTCCTAACCTCAGACCCTCCGGTGGGGCTGGCCGAGGTCCTCCCGAGACTGGATCCCGGAGCAGCCTCACCCCCGGGTCCTGCTCCCTGCCTGTCCCCCTCCCTGGTGTTGACCCCTAACCCCTCCAGTCTCCGCCCCCGGGTCCGCGTCTCAGGAAGCCCCCATGTCAAGGAGCGTGTGCTGAGGAGGGTGGCCATCGGGTCACCCACCGATCCCAGGGGCCTGGGCTCACCAAGGTCTCTGTCACCTTCTGCTCCAGATTCAAGACCTGTGTTTCCTTGCCCTGGAACCAGCCCTCACCTTGTACCCAGACCTGTGGACCGACATCCAGACCCTCGGTCCCTCCCCAGAGATCAGCCCAAGACGGGCACAGGACACCTTACCCGGGGGACCACGTGACCCAGAGCTGGCCGACCAGAGGATCCGCGCCTGGTTCCAGGGGTGGGTTCAGCCCTGGGCCTCTGCTGGGGCCCGTGGGGACATCCATGCTCTCTTCCCCCTGGGATTTGCTAAGCCGCTGAGAAGGGGCGGGTGTCTGGCGCTTCTTGGGGCCCCCAAGGGAGAAGGAGTCCAGAAATGAGGCTGATAGAGAAGGAGGCCCAGGTGTGCGAGGGACACTCCTGACCGCGCTGTCCTGGCGCCTGGGATCAGGGGGATGGGACACCCTCTCCTGGACCGTCCTCTCGTGTGCGCCAGGGACGAGAACTTGACTGTCTGCCACCTGCAGCCGAGAGCTGTAGAGCCCCGGATGTCCCAGCAAGGCCCCGGGCAGGGACGGTGGGGGACAGGCCGGGGTTGGCTGGCCCTCGTTCGCACGAGAACGTCTGACATGGTTTCCCCACTGGGAGTCGGTCCAAGACTGAGTCTGGTTTCTAGTCCTCGGTGGATGGTGGTGGGCTTCTCCTGGGCGGCTTCCCTGGTCACAACCAAGGAGGGATTTTGGACCGAGAGGCCTGGTTCCCGGCCTCGTTCCCCGGGAGCGGGAAGGCTCACCTTCCTCGGGTACTTGTACGGGGCCGTCACCGACTTCACGTGCTGCTGCAGCTCCTGGGTGAGCTGGTCCCGGTCATGGGACAGGAACTCGGGGGCCAGGACCACCAAAGCCTTCACCACCTACGGCCAGGGAGAGAAGGGCGCGTAGCGGGCTCAGTCGTCCCCTGGGATCCCGCCAGGCTCCGCAGCCACCACCTCGGTGGCCCCTCCATGCACCTCCCCATATCTGGTAGGGTCTTTCTTTATTCTCAGAGTCCCACCGGGAACCACCTGGCTGAAGGATCCCATCCTTCGCTCCAAATATCTCCTCTGTTCTCATACGAGCCTGCCTATAGGTGGACCTTACTAGGTGCCTGACCCTGTCCTAACACTTTACAAATACCTCGTAGGGACCTCTCATCTTACAGAGGAGCTAGCTGAAGAACAGAGAGGCTAAGTAGCTTGCCCAAGGTCACACAGCCAAGGTGCGGGCCTAGGCTGTGCACACCCCATCATCACCTCTCCTCGGTCGGGATCTGGACTGCTGATTACAGCCGACTCAGCCACAGCAGGGTGCTCCAGCAGGGCGTTCTCCACCTCTGAGGGCCCAATCCGGTACCTGCGGAAGGACCCGTCCTTCAGTGAACACTGGACTCAGCCTCTAGGTCATCCACAAAGTACAGAACCCGCCAGGATGAAGGTCCAGAACGCCCTTCCCAGCCCAGAAGCCAAGCTCACCCGCTGGAATTAATGATATCGTCTGCCCGCCCCACGAACTGGAAATACCCATCTTCATCCTTGATTCCTCGGTCCCCCAGAAGCCAAAAGTCCCCGCGAATATTGGCTGCGGTCTTCTGGAGATTGTCCTGGTGACCGCAAAAAGCAAGTCGTTGTACCTGCCAAGTCTAAGTCCCTGTCCCAGGGCTACCATGAACAGATGTGCCGGTTGAGCAGTATGCAACCTGAACAACTACACAGGGTGGACCTGCCTTGAACCCACCCACCCTGGATCCCTGATCCAACTGAATTTTCCTCCTTTATTTCCCTCCTTTATTTCAGTTGGTCCAGCTAGGGTCTCTCACTTATTCCCCTGGGTCCGGTCTGATGGGTAATATTGATGCACTCTTCCATCCGTACACTAGGGGATTTCTCCCCATTGGTTTCAGCCTCCCTTCCGTGAACAGCCTCAACTCTGCTCACTCCCTGATCCTGTCCTCGAGTTTCTGGTCGATTCTGTCCTTTTCCCGGTTCCCTCCAATGTGCGGGGCCCCTCTAGGCAGCTGAGGCTTGGGCTTCCTCCCCTCCATGCACCTTCCTGTCTTGTTCAGCTGCGGGGGGTGCGCGAGGTGGGCTTCAAATTGGGTGTTGAGTTACTGGGTTAGACCGTGTCATAGAGGAGCCTTAGCCTAGCTCCCTCACTGGGCAATGTGAGGGCACTGAAGAATCAGAGAGGTCAAGAGGATTGACTGAGGCTCAACAGCCATTCTAGGTGATGGAGCTGAGACCAGGAGCCAGGTTCCTGAACGGCTAGCTTAGCTTCCTTCCTCATGTCACGAGGAAACCGAGTCTGGAGAGCCCACGGCCTTGCCCAAGGTCACCCAGTGAACGGGGAAGCAGGGTTCTGAACTCAGCAAGCTGGGTGCAGAGCGTCCGTAGGGTGACCAGGAGGACTGAATGACTAATGTAGGTGAGGTGCTTTAGGACAGCGCTGACCTTGTAGTAGCGGCTCAATCAAAGGGGACACTTGTTAATCAGCCAGCCTGGGGGTCTTCCCTGCCCACTTCCCCGGAGCCCTGGGCGTCAGTGACCTTGGTAATCTCTGGCGTCACCGTCCTCACCTGCAGGTGACCCTCTCTACCTGCACCTTCCGGGGGCCTGAGGCTCAGGATGCCCCCCGCCCCGCCACCGGGAAGTCTCCAAGCCTCAGACCTCGGGAGGGTGGGGGCTGGGCGGGAGGGCAGGCCTGTGACCCGGATCCCAGAGGCGGGCTCGGGTTGCTCGGGGACACGGGGCAGCCCTTCAGCTTGGCGGACACTGGACCTCTTGCCGATGCCTCTGGAGAGGTTCGTCACTTGAGGTCCCCTTGTGTCCCTTGGTGCCCCGCGTTCCCACTGGAGAGAGGGGGATGGGGACCGGTCCTTACCACATAGCCCAGGAACATGCCTATGGGCTTGGTGGGCCTCACCCTGATGGCCATGTCTCCCTCTTGGCCGGGGGGCAGCACGTGGCCCTCCCCGTCGATGACCTGGAGGAGGAAGCCGGTTGGCAGGAGGTGACCCGTGTGGCCGCGTGAGTGGGTCAGACAGAGACCTGCTCTGGAGGAGTGTGCAGAGGCCCAGGGACATAAAAGTCTCCCGCGGTGTGTGAGGCCACCTTGGAAAAGGACAGAGAGAGTCTCCAATCCCCCCCCCCCCCCCCCCCCCCCGCTGCCTGGTTGGTAGCTGACTCTCAGGGCGCTAGGCCTCGAGGTTTTCTGGGTCACACAGACGGACAGCCCAGGTCAGGGTCTTTATCCAAGCGAAACCGGACACTAAGAAAGCAGCTCGGTCGGTGGTTCTCCTGGGGAGTGGGGCCACGGGCCACGACACAGGATTCTGAACGGAGTGGGAGTGTTCACCGTCGCCCTTTAGAGGCACACGGCGGGGCACGGGACCACGGGTCCACAGACACAGATCCCAGCTCCTGCGGTTCAGCCCCCAGAAATAAGGCAGGGAAAGGGGCAAAACTTTAGCTACCACCCACTCGGTCAGGTCTCGACTTCACTAGTCAAAATCTGGGGTAGCACCCTTTGGGCGGACCGGTGACCTATCTATGACCCAGTTATAAAATTCAGGATGCACATTGGCATCCATTCACCTAGAGAGAGGGTTACACACAGCCGGGCGCGGTGCCTCGCGCCTGTGACTCAGCAGCTCGGGAGGCTGAGGCAAGAGGATCGCAAGTTCAAAGCCAGCCTCGGCCACTTAGCGAGGCCCTCAGCAACTTAGCAAGACCCTGTCTCTAAATAAGATATTTTAAAAAAAGGGCTGGGGACGGGGCTGAGTGGTTAAATGCCTGGGTTCCATCTCTGGCACCAAAAGCGAAACAAAAAAAAAAAAATCCCAAAAACCAAACC
This sequence comes from Ictidomys tridecemlineatus, assembly GCF_052094955.1. Classification (NCBI taxonomy): domain Eukaryota; kingdom Metazoa; phylum Chordata; class Mammalia; order Rodentia; family Sciuridae; genus Ictidomys; species Ictidomys tridecemlineatus. The sequence goes on from NC_135486.1 coordinate 131,138,330, forward strand.
AATAAAGATTCACCCTTATTTCTATTTTTAGAACACAGGTCCTTCTCGAGCTGATTTGTCAGCTGTACCAAGCTGTTCTCTGCGTATGGCAGGACTATAATCTACCTTCCCTTCTTCTCCCTCCCTGTCTTCCTCCCTCCCTCCTCCCCTCCTCGCCTCGGGCTCCATATCATTTTCATATCTTTTATTCTCAACTATTTTTGACTCAATGAACCGTCTAATAAGCAGACGACTTAACAGGTTTATGATTCCTGTCCCCCTGCTCAGGGGCCCCAGCAGACCTGCACGTCGTAATGGGGTAAGGCCGTCCCCAGGCGACCCGGCTTGATGTTCATGGTCCTGGAAACCCTGCAGATGAGTCCCTGTGAAGAGCAACACACTCAGGAGCAGCCCCCCAGGGGCACAGAAAAAGAAAGAGGCCGGGGACAGAGAGAGAGAGAGCGGTTCCGCCACCTGTTCCTGGCGCCCGCCCTTCCCATCCCCCAACCCTCTCTCCCCTTTCTTGGAACCTCCGTCCTGCTCAGAAAGCAGCCTCCCCGGTGACGACCTCCCAGGGAAGAGAAACTAACAACCACATCGTAAAAATATCCCACGGGCCAGGCACGGGGGCGCACGCCTGTCATCCCAGCGGCTCAGGAGGCTGAGGCAGGAGGATCGCGAGTTCAAAGCCAGCCTCAGCGACTTAGCCAGGCCCTCGGCAACTTATGAAGTTACCAGTCTGTGGTCTGAGCAGGCCTAAAGGATGCTTGTTGGATGACTTCCTAGGATAGGACCGGTTCTGCTTGAATCCTGAGAGACGGCCCTTACCATGGAGGTGCCCATGTCCCCAAAGCTTTCCCTCTAGTGCCCTCCCAGGGTGGCTGGAAGCTCTGGCCAGGCTGTTCCTCACAAGAGCTTGCTAAACTCTTCCCACATCCCAGCTCTGCCATGGCCCCCTGCAGGAGGAGAAAGAATTCCAAGAAGATCTCCCAGCAGGTGACGTTGGGCCTTGCAGGCGGCCTCTCCCCGCCCCTCACTTAGACGGAAGCAGCTTGCTACAGTGCCTGACAGGTGGAGGTGAAGGAGCCCGAGGCCCTTTCCAGAAGATGGTCGGATGCAGCCACTCAATCCTGAACTTCCCAGCCTCCAGAACCATAAGCCAGCATGAATCACTTTTTTTTTTAATAAATTACCCAGTCTCAAGGATTCTGTTATAGTAACAGAAAAATGAACTCGGATCCTAGCCCTTCTGTCTAGTTCACCTGCTTCATTTTCTATGTCACCTAGTTCACCGCTGTTCCATAGCTCTCTTGGGCCAGCTACTGCGGCATCTATTCAGTTATTCTCTCTCTCCCGCACTAGAATGCAATCTCTTATGAGAGCAGGCGTTTGCCTGTTTTGTTCCCCTAGCAGATGCTCAATATTTTTTTTTCAGATAAGTGAATGCTAAAGGGTGGCTAATATGTTTATTATCAAAGCCCACCAGGTGCACCAGCCCATGATTTCCCTGAGAGTGGGTACCGTTTCTGTCTGGCCGTAGAATTCCCAGATGTCCAGCCCTGTCTGGGCCCTCCAGTTCTCCAGAGTTTCCGGAAGCAGGGTCTCCCCTCCAGTAAAGCAGTTCTGTAGGTGTGGGAACTTGTGTCTGAAGAAGAGAGAGAGGTAAAGGACCCTCAGCCCAGTGGGAAACAAAGTCCCCCTGGACCACCCAGAGCTGGGGTCTGGGTGCTTTGAAGCTCTGGGGCTGGTTTCATGGGACGACCCGTGTTTACAGGGTCAGGTGGACAGACTTTTGCATGTACATGAGGGAGGCCTGGGGACGCACCCACAGGCTCCTGCCAGCCTCCCCAAAGTCCCATCACCTGGAAAGATCCTGTTGGAGCAACATCCGGTAAACGAGGGGGGCAGCCACCAGGTTGTTGATGGGGTAGCTGGACAGCACCTGAGGGGAGACAGACAGCTGGACACTCAGCAGGTCACATGTCAAACTTTCCAACATGCACAGAGGTCACCACCCTGGGGCTTGGAGTCACAGCGGTCTAGCTGGAAACCTCAGCTTGTTGGCCCGTTTCAGGCTAAATGAGCCTCACAATTCTCATGCATCAAGACACCCAGAAACCGAAAAACTCCATCGCAGCAAAACAGTCTAGGGCCCATTTGGAACACTGGCTGCCTGTTCCCGGACATTTAAGACTTGCCCGAACCAACACATCACTTAATAGTGTCTAAATCCCCGGGCATCGTGGAAAGACTGGGGCAGCTCAGCTGTGTGACCTTAGTTAAGTCTCTTAACCTTGCAGAACCAGCTTTTTTTTTGGGAGGAGGGGAGGGGATACCAAGGATTGAACTCAGGGGCACTCGACCACTGAGCCCCATCCCCAGCCCTGTTTTGTGTTTTATTTAGAGACAGGGTCTCCCTGAGCTGATTAGTGCCTTGCTCTGGCTGAGGCTGGCTTTGAACCCGCAATCCTCCTGCCTCAGCCTCCGGAGCCGCTGGGGTTACAGGTGTGAGCCACCGTGCCCAGCTGGAACCAGCTTTTAAATAAATTGTTTCCGACCTATTTTCCTGAAAATCTTTTTGGAGGATAATTGAGGTTTTTTTTTTTTTTTTTAAGTTCTTGGAAAAGTTAAAAGTATCTGTAGACATTTCAAAAGAAATGCTAAAGGGTGGCTAATATGTTTATTATCAAAGCCCACCAGGTGCACCAGCCCATGATTTCCCTGAGAGCGGGTACCGTTTCTGTCTGGCCATAGAATTCCCAGATGTCCAGCCCTGTCCGGGCCCTCCAGTTCTCCAGAGTTGCAAAAAAGACCTAGTATTGACCACTTGCTATGCCCTGTGCTATCTTGTTTAATTCTCCCACGAACCCCAGGACCTCTGTACCGTCATCCCCATCTTAGAGAGGAGAAAACTATGACTCAGGGTTAAGTATCTTTTCCAAGGTCACAGCCATCAAGTGGAAGATCAAATATCTGCCCCATGTACTCTTCAACTGTTATGTAATATCAGCTTCAGTCCAGGAGAAGGATTGTCCAGAACTGAAGAGCAGTTTAAGCAAAATGTCTAAAAAAAAAAAATACTAACACGAGAGCACCACACTGTCGGTTCACTCAGGGGCTCTCAATGAACTAGCATAAGCTACAAAAATCACCCTACGTTCCTGCCGCGCAGGAAGCTCAACTTGCATTGACCTACTTATTTGCTAAACGTCTTCTCACCTCTCCTTTGTGAATTTGCTCAATTCCACCAAGTGGATTTTATAAAGATACACCTGTTGTCGAGTCTTGCTTTACTTTGTGTTTTGTTTGCAGAACTTAGCAAGAGCCAGTTCAGAATAGAATAATCTGTTTTTGGAAAGTAGTAGAAAAATAATCTGCTGAGGACAGAAGGATGGTGTCATTCCAAGAGAATCTCCAGAGGTAATCCAGACCACCACTTTTTTGACTTCTGAAGGTGTCATTTGTCCCTTAGTTTGTTTCTGGAGGCCTTCTCTCAAGAAGGCAGCCAGATGAATGTCTGGGTTACTCATGAACTGCTACCGAGATCTGCAGGCCCAAGAAGGCAATGATCCAGCTCCCACAGCATAAGCACAGTTCAAATTCATTAGAGCATTGCAAGAAAAATGAGGCGACTTTTACTGCTCATGGCTACAAGTTAACAAATAGTTATTGTTTGTGGATTTTACTTAATGATTTCCCAATCATGTTCTATAGGGAAAAAAAAATCCAATTTGTTCTTCAGGATTCCTCTTAGATCATACCCCCAAAGTAGATCGAATTCAAACGTCCACCAATAAAAGATGGAGAAGAAACTTAGGATTGATTCACAGAATGGAAGGCTATACAGCAGTTTAGAAGAACAAACTTCAGACACATGCAACAGTGTGCACGAATCTCACAGAGAACAGGTTGAGCGAAAAAACATCAAACACAAAAGATTACATGTTGTATGAGTCCACTTACGTAAAGTACAAGAAGGGGCCAAATCAATTTGTGGTGGCAGAAGTCAAAAGAATAAGGAACATCTTGGGTGAGGATGTGGTCAGGAAAGGGTGTGTGCACCTTCTGCATGGATGGAGATGCTTTGTGTCTGGATTTGGTGGCAGTTATCTGGGCGTCTGAGATGAATGCAATGTGCCATATGCACAAGATGGAGCCCCAACCTTTCATGTGATGGTATTTGAAGGTGGGAGGTCCTTACATCAGGTAAGGAGGGGGGTGCCCCAAAGATGCATTAGTGCCCTTGTAAGAAGAGGAAGAGATTCTCTCAAGAAGGCACTCATTTGCAAGCCAGAAAGAGGACCCTCACCCAGAAGCCAACCACGCTGTTACAATGATCTCGGATTTCCAGCCTCCAGAACCGTGAGAAAAAAGTGGTGTCTTAGTCACTCTGGGGTATTTTTATCGTAGCAGCCCAAGTTGACTAAGACAATGTCGAACGCGGGTAAATTATTTTCAAGTTGAACACTTGGGACTATTTGGGTCAGGGACCATTTCTACCTTGCTCACCAAGCCCGCTCCCGTGGGCCGGGCTCTAGCAAAAATGATATGAATGGAAATCCACGGCCCTAAATGGGCGCATGCAAACTCTGGGCTCATCCTGACCAATCCATGCAAAGTGGCTCTTCTCTTACCTTCAGAATGGTCTGGGGGTCAAACTTGGGCAAAAGATGGATAAATACGCAAGCTCCCAATGTCCAAGGTTCCAGAACTGAGGTCAAAAGGTTCAGGATCCAACCCGGGTCTGATACGGTCCATATGATGTCCGAAGCTCGCATGCCTGTCCAGGTGCTGGGCACAGAGAAAGCACACATCCATCCCGGAGAGAGCACGTTGGGGCGTGTGCCACACAGGGTGTGTGTGTGTAGGTGTGTGTGCACAGGGGTGTGCGTGTCCGCCCGTATGTTTATAGGAATGTGCGCACGAGTAAGCAGGGAGAGGGCAGGAAAACTGTTTTTCTGCACAGTCTGTCAAGAGGGATCAAGTGTTCTAAATGTGACCCCAGCAGATATGACTGAATAGACACTTGGGTCTTATGTGTTCTCCTTTTGTCCTCAGAACTTAGTAGAGCGTCACACGTGGTAACCACCCAGGATTAGCGTGCTAACAAGAGTCATCTAAGTAATAGTCTCACAAGGGCCTGGCCAAGTTCAAGTTTGACTGAGCAGAACGTGGGCTTTCATTTCTCCAAGCATCATGAACAGGTAACACTAGTTCCCTTTATCTCTTCAGCTCAGAGTGAGAAGTATTAACCCCGTCTTAAAGCAAGAATCATTTAGACTGGACCGGAAGACGTCAGGACCACCTAAATGAGGCTGATGGTCACCACAGTAGGTGCCCTTTCTTGCAGATTAATAAATTCAGCTCCGTAGGAAATTAGGCCTATTAGGACCAAAGTTGGGAGGTGTGTGTGAATGAATATATTATCTATATTTAAATAATTTATCCTCTATTGTTTAAAAATGGCATTTCCCTACAGCTCAGCTATTAAATAATTTGTATAATTAATCACATTTGCTGATACAATGGGCTTGTAAGTAGGACAATGAAGTTTTTACAGGTTTTTTTTTCCCTGAAAGTATTTTTCCACTCTAATAACTCTAATAACATAATAAAATTAAAATAGCACAGGCCAGATCCCAAAGATGACAGAAGATTCCTTCTTATAATTGCATGAAGACCTTGCCATAGTGTTTCCCGGTTTCACAGATGAAGCTGATGCAGGAATGGAATACATTTCTGAATTATGTGGTCTGTGATCCAAAAACTCTTGAGATCTCAGCTCATTTAACTCATCCATCTCCACCTTCCATGTTAATAAATTTGCAAAGCAATTTTCTATTAACAAAAAAAAAATGTCCTCTTGGAATACTGGTGCCATGAAAGCCAATTGGCAGCACCCCACAAGACAAGATAGAGATTGTTCTGGGAAAAAATGCACATGAGCTTTACTGCTCAACGTTTACCCTGCTAGCCACAGGGTTCAAAACCTGGAAGAGGTTTTGAGATTTGGAATTACCTGTGATGGAAACGTCACCCTGAAGAGCGCTGGATTCCCGGTATGGGAAATCTTGCTTCTTAAGACCCCACCTCCCCAGTTGTCTTCCTCAGAAACTCCCAAGAAGGGTCAGGTCTACCCTCAGCAAAGCCTGTATGTCTGGTCCCTGGGCTCTCTGGGAGGGGAGGGGCGTGGCTTACCCAGCATCCATCTGGGCCTTGATGCCCAGGCTGGAGTGGGAGTGTTCCGCCATCTTGGGAGGGCCACTGGTTCCACTAGTGAAGTAAATGGCAGCTGCTTCTTGGCTTCTGGTCTCCACACAGTGATGAGTGGTGGGTGCCTCTCTGATGGAGACACAGACTGTCACCTTCTCACATCTAGCCTGGACACCAGATGTCACAGTGACTCATTTTGCCCACCAGCTCCCAGGCTGAGGGTAAGCCCCTTGATCCACTTCAGAAGGAGGGAGGCATTGAGTAGTTAAGATCATGGGATTCTGAGTTAGTCAGATTGGAAGTGAAAACCACTCAGGTTTGGCACTTTGATAACTGTGTCAGTTTGTACTAGTCATTTAACCTCTTCAAGTCTCACTTTCCATACCTGTGAAAGGGGATCAATACAACTTGCCTCATAGAGTCACTGAGAAAATGACCTCTACCACAAAGGCGGTATTCATTGTGCTTCGTAGAAACTTCATAAAGACTAATCTGACTGTGGTGCACAGGAGGGGGGCAGTGGGTGTTCCCAATGCTTTCTTTTTTTGGGGGGGGTGGGGAATACCAGGGATTGAACTCAGGGGCACTGGACCACTGAGCCCCACCCCCAGCCCTATTTCATATTTTATTTAGAGACAGGGTCTCACTGAGTTGCTCAGTGCCTTGCTTTTGCTGAGGCTGGCTTTGAACTCGAAATCCTCCTGCCTCAGCCTCCCAAGCCACTGGGATTACAGGCATGTGCCACCACATCCGGCCCCCAATGCTTTCTTTCTTTCTTTCTTTCTTTCTTTCTTTCTTTCTTTCTTTCTTTCTTTCTTTCTTTCTTTCTTTCTTTCTTTCTTTCTTTCTTTCCTTCCTTCCTTCCTTCCTTCCTTCCTTCCTTCCTTCCTTCCTTCCTTTCTATCTTTCTTTCATTCTTTCTTTCTCCCTGCCAATGCTTTCTTGATGTCTTCTTTTATTCCCTGAAATCCCCTACACATCTCTCAGACATCTCCCCCGGCACCCTGGTTTTGAAGCTGATGTCACTTTATTTCTGACAGTTACCTTAAAGACCATGACATTAGAAAGAAAAATGTCCCTCACGGAGGGATTTCAGACATGTGACAGGGAAACACATCCATTGGTGAGTCTTGCTATGGACCTTTGTAAGGACCCCTGGAAAGCCTTGCTCAGGGATGCAGAGGTGAGAAGGTGACCATTGGCCATCTCTTAGGCTTGGCCTCCCATACTGCTGGCCTCACGCGGGTTTGAGTCACGGTTGCCACAACCCTGAACCCGTGGAGGTTACCTTATCAGTTCTTTCTTGGAAAATCCTGGAAGTTTCCTGTGTTTTCCTCAGAAGGTCCCCACACAAAGCTCCACTTAGCCCTTGAAATGACCTTCCCGCCCGCTCTTCTCTCCCAAGTCCCCCCACTCTGCTTCCTGAGCGCCCCCACCCCAATAAAGCCCCTGCCTGCGAGTGTTTGGCTCGGGTCCCCCTTTGGGGACCAATACTCACCGCATCAGGGTCCTGAAGTCCAGCCACCCGTCCCGGCTTTTCTCGGACACCAGTAGCTTGATTCTCAGGGAAGGGCAGTCGGAGGCCACTGCGTCCACTTCTTGGGCCACCTCGTCCCCAGCCACGATGGCCCTGGCCTTGGAGACCTGCAGCCTGTAGAGGATGTCTCTGGACTTCATCTGGACAGTCCCAGGCATAAAGACGAGGCCTGGAGAAGCCAAATGGTTCAGACAGAGCTAGGAGGAAGGGCCGGGGACAGTGGCCAGCCGCCGGGGGACAGGGGCCCAGGGGGAGAGCGGGAGGCACACTTCCCGGGGGGCTGCTCTGGGCAGAGGGAGCTGTGTGTCTCTGCCCCGGGAAAGAGGCGGCCGCCCAGCCCGCGGGGCCCGTCACCAACCTGCTCGGAAGCAGCCCAGGGTCACCAGCCACCACTCAGGTACTCGGGGCAGCACCACGGCCACACGGTCCCCACGCTGCAAGCGGCAGGCCCCCGAGAGGACGTTGGCGGCCTGCTGGCTGACTTCACTCAGTTCTCTGAAGTTCCACTGGACCTGGTCCCCATCGCCGCTCACCCACCACAGGGCTGGGCCTGGAGGCCTCTTCCCAGCCTGGGGACAGAAGCCTGCGGCTAACTCAGGGCCAGGGACCAGCCCAGAGACAGACCCCAGGTCTTGGGCTCGCTGCGTCAAGGCCTGGCAAGCTCTCGGGACCCCCACAGGCTCTTAAAAGGTCTTGAAAACCTTCAAGTGTTGCTTTTTTATTTATTTGAGTTAGATCTGTCAATATTTACCATGCTAGAAACCCAAACGGAGAATTAAAAAAAATACGCGTTTTTAAGAAGTGACAGTAATAAGCCAAGGGTGGGTTCTGGGAAATGTGTCGTTGGCAGCTTTAGGGTTGTGTACACTGTGGGACAAGCTAAGGCAGCCCGACCTCATGACGTCACTAGATCATATAATCTTATGGGATCACCATCGTGTCCTTGGTCTGCCAGGGGCTGAAATGTCATAGGCAGCGTGTGACAGTCCAATTAACACAAGACTGCTTCCAAATGACACTATTCTGCTTCTTAACTCAGTAGTCACTCCTTATTCAAGGCTTCGATGTCTGCTGAATGAGTTCCCTGCTGTCCACGACAGTCCAAAAAACATGAAATAGAAAGTTCCAGATATAGACCGTTCGTGATTTCTAACTTGCCACCTCTTCTGAGCAGCATGATGATATCTCATCATGATTAGGGTGATTCATTTGTTTATTTTTAGGTGGCGCTGAGGATCGGACCCAGTGCCTCAGGCTTGCAAGGCAAGCGCTCTACCACTGAGCCCCAGCCCCAGCCCCAATGATTAAGGTTTTTGAAATAAAAAAGTCAGTATATTTCCCCTCAAAAAAGAAAAAAAAATAATAAATAGATAAAACCCAAGAAAAAAGGAAAGAAAGGAAGAAGTGGCATAATTTTACATTTACCTTTCAATTCATGTTGGTTTTTTAACGGAGACATAAAAACATAAAACTTGTGTCTACTGACGGGCACCCGTGATGGCTCAGTACACGCGGACACCTTTAAGTCAGGGTGAGCCTATCGAACGGCTATCATTTCTCTTTGGTGAAAACATCTGAAATCCTTTCTTAACCTCGTAAAATACCCAGTTGTCTCTGGTCACCACTGGGCAGTCGAAAACCAGAACTTCTTACCCCATCTAACTGCAGCTTAGTTACCCTGATCAGCCTCTCCCTCTCCTTCTCCTCTCCCCATTTTAGCTATTTTCAGGTGTATAGTCCAGGGACATTAAGTCCTTTCACCTTGTACAACCATCACCATCTGGAGAAAACTCTCCATTATCTAAAACTGAAACTCTGGACCTTTCGGACAACTACCCTTCATCCCTACTCACTTAGACTCTGTCACCACCCATCTACTTTCTGTCTCTAAGAATCTGACTCTGCCAAATCATACACTGGCTTATTTCACTCAGAATGAGGTCAAGATCAAGGCTCATCTCTGTAAGATGCAAGTGTCAGAACTCCCTTCTTTTTTGAGGGTCGAATCATATTCCATTGTATGGAGAGTCTACACTTTTGTATCTGTTCATCTGTTAATGGACACTCGAGTTTTCCTGACCTTTTGGCTATTTTGAACACAGTGACTATGAATCTGGTTGTATGACTATCTCTTTGACATACTCCTTTGGATTCCTTTGAGTATAAACCCACTGGTCCGATGGATGCACTAGATGGTGTTGTATTTTGGGGGTCAGGAGCGGGATTGCATTATATGGTAATTCTACTTTTTTCAGATTTAGAGGAATGACCCTATTATTTTCCATCATAGCGCCACCCCTTTACGTTCCCACCAGCGATGCACAAATATCCTATTTTCTCCAAGGTTTACTTTTGAAAGAGTTTCTCACTCCCCAGATCCCCTGAATCTGGTGTCATCTCAGGGGGTTCCCAGGTCATAATTGAAGTACAACAGGCAAGCAAAAGAGGAAACACAGATATTTCAAAATTCCATGGGAGTGATATGACTTTGTGGTAAGAATGTGTTCTCTCCTGTGTTGTCAAACTGTGATAATCAACTAATATGACAGTGAAGACATTTTGCCATTGTCTCAACGATAGTTGAGTATTCTTTTCCGTATGTTGAGTAGTCATTTGAGTTCATTTTTCAGCGAACTGTCTGCTTATATTCTTTGTCCTCTTATTTTGGGTGAAGCCTCTTTTTTTCTTGGTTTATGGGAACTCTTTTATATTGGGGATATTAACTCTTTTTTTTTTCTATTACTTGAATCGAACATTTTCCCCCTGGTTTGGATTAATTTTCATTTTCTTATGGTGTTATTGATAGAAAGGTTCTTTTGATCTTTATGCACAGATTTTATTAAACCATTTCTTTTATGGATTCACAATTGTGAGTTGAGCTGGCCGGGCCTTTCCTCCGTATTCCAAGGAGATATGATTTTTAAAGGAAATCCAAAGACAGAAATTTTGTTTTAAAATTTTTCATTTTAAAACGTGGACCTAACTTTTTTTTTTTTTTTTCCCCAGAGCACCTGAACCTCGGTTCTATCGTCAGCCTGGGGGCCAGGTGTTGTGTCATAGTGTTGGAACTTCAGGGCAATGTCACCATTGGGGCCACCTTTGAGAGCGCCCTTGTTTAAAGCCCATTCTGGCAGATCTACGCCTTTGCTTATCCTACCTTGGATGGGCTCTTCCATCCCCAGTCATGTGCACAAGGCTTCAGGTGAAGGTGCATCAGCGCCAACTGGGTTGGAATTCTAGAAGCTCAGGAGAACTCAGAAAATGCACACCACTCTCACTCTCTTTGCTGTCTCAGGAGAGAGCCCTTCTGAAATCTCTGCCTGGTTGGTGGACATCCTTCTTGCCCGTCCCCGATGACAGACCTGTGACCCAACTTTGGAGAAGACTGGCTCAGATTTGCTCTTCTCAAACCCAAACCCATTTCTTCTGTGACCCCAGCCCATCTTGCTCTTGGTTTGCTCTTGGGGGTCAGAACAGAGCCTGCGCCATCTTCCAGGGGTTACCGGATGGCACCATTCTGTGCCAGGCTCCCGGTGCCTTTCTGTCTGCCAAACCCATACCGTCTCATTTTCCCACTATGGGCGATGAGCATCCTGTTCATAGCTTCTTACAGGGACTGGTACGTAAGCATTCAGTAAACATTTATCGAGTGAATGGAAGAATGAATGAAGCCAGCCAAACCGTTCCACCCAGTGCCTCTTCTCTCCCTCTTCTTACCTTTTCCATACCAGCCCAGTGATCAATCACGTTGCTAGCAAAGTTAAACTTCTCTGGCACATCTTGGTGGCCCCACGGTATGGACGACAGTTGCCTGACGGTAACGCGGAGAGGGTACCGGGACGTCTCAGGACTCCATAGGGTATAAAGTCTCTGAAGTTTTTGCAGCCAGTGCATGTTTGGATCTGTGAAGGAAAGCAGAGGCAGGGCTCAGCCTTTCCTTAGAAGATTGCTCTATGAATCATCCTCTCAACCTCTCAGGGCTCTCTCCAGGAGTTGACTTGTGGGAGTCATGAGTGGGATTGGCTCTCAGAATCTGTTTCAGCGTCCTTCTAATATGCCTCATTCTCTGAGGGCACCTGTTCAATTTTTCTGACCATTCTGTGACATCCAATTTCATATAATGAGTCCCTTTGTGCTTAAAATACAGGAAGTAGTAGATTGTATTATTGTTCCTGGCAATTTGATTCCTGTAGTGAGACTATATCTATGTCTATGTCTATGTCTATGTCTGTCTGTCTGTCTCTTTCTCCTCATTCACTTCCATGTGATTTCCCAGTGTAATCTGAAAGAATAGCATGCATACCCCTGCCATGGACCTTGGCCTTCCCACGCAGTATGCTCTGGTCAGTGGAAGGAGAGTGAGTTGGTCTTACTCTTGCGTGTCGATTCTCTCTATGAGAATTTCATATCCAAGATGGGTATTTTCCCTTTATCCTGGGGCCCAGAATGTTAGGGCTAGCCACAGACAACCCTCAGACCCACGGAGGGAAAATATGAATGGTTAAAAGCTACCGGGATGATTTGGATGTTGGTTAGTGTATCCCCTGCTGACTAATACAAGGAGCATCTATTTCTTGAAACTGAAACTTGACCGATACTTGACCGGTATCTTAACTACTATGGACCTGCTACCCAGGACCTAAGACAATCAGTTCCCAAGGTCTAGCTGTTGTAATTATTGTTTCCATATGCATTGGCCCCAGGGAAAGTAGTTTCACAACTGGTTGGCCTTTGAGTCCCATCATGTGTGCCCTGATGATGATGATGCAGAATTTAAGTCTAAACAACCCTTGATTCCAGAAATCCAGCCGGCAGGACAGTCAACTGGCTCAACTCCAAGACATGTTTGTTGAGGCAGCAGCTGCCAGAACACTCAAAATCTCTGGCACATTTGCAATCTCTCCTATTTTCTAAAGGAATAACAGGCTAAGGTTTCTTAACACCTGGGTCCTAAGCAGGAATATATACTGCTCCTGTACCTGCGGGTGTTTCTCTCTTTCCATGACTGGCTCTTGCGCCTCCTTCGGTCCCCACCTTCCCAGACAGGCCACCTTTCCTGATGGCCACCCAGCTCTTACCTGACCACCCTCCTCCCAGCGCCACAGTCCCTCCCATTAGCTATGCTACTATCACCCTTTCCTCTTCCCAGGTTGCTTCCTCACTAAGACCTGGCAGATGCTCTTTCTCCGTGAAGTGTCACTCTCCTTGTTAACAGTAACTCCTAAAGATTGGTGACACCAGGAGGCGGCACCCCATCTTCCATTCCTGACAGCAGCTCTCACCTTCTGAGTTCTTTCTGGAAGTCTCTCTGGGGATACCTTGGTCCACTCTCTTCCTGAATGAGCAGCGCGAGTGTCCCCAAAGCCTTTAAGAAGAGCACAGTAATCATGCAGAGAGCCCCTGAACTTAATTTCTCCAGACGTGGTGGAGAGCACAGCTAATCATTAACTGTGCACGGTCCTGGAGTCTTACGTGATGTAACATCATTCCTCCTAGCCAAGTTTACGGACAGCCTGGCCCTAGAGCCTTCGGGTCCACTCACTCTGCACATGATCTCATCCAAGGTCATAACCACCTTGCCAGCGACCCTCACCTGTGCATCTCCAGAGTAGATCTGTCTCCTGCATCTTAATCTGCTTGGTTTCTCCACTTGGGGGTGTTTAATAGGCACTTTATACACACTTGGACAGAGCTGAGTGCCTGATATTATCTCTTCCTGCAAATCATTCCACCCCATCTCCTCTCCTACCCATCTCTTACCCATCTCTTCCCCTAGCATTCCAATCCTTCCTACTTGAAACCTTAAAGTCTTCCCTGACTCATACCTGGGTCTGGCAAACCCATCACTCGTATCTCAGGCTATCCAGAATCTGTCTCATTCCCTGCCCTGTTCCAAAACACCACTTTCACTCCATAAGAGTATGCTGTGGCCTTCTGTCTGGTCTTTCTACCTCTGCTTTTTGCCCCCTGAAATCTGTTCTCGAGCAGAGTTAGCCAGACTTAAGTCAGACTGTTACCAACTGGCCAAGGGTTCTTTTGTTCAATTCAGATACAAATCACAGAAAGGCGGAGTGCAGCTCCCTTAGTGTTAGCAGCTCTGGGAAGTTCCACAGCAGCTCTCAGCTGCTCTCCTAGCAGCTCTCTCAGCTGTGAGCATTGGCAGTCCTGGCTGTCGGCGGCCCTTAACGTTACCAGCTTTGCAACCAGCTCAGCCTGCCCAATTTAGACAGAAATTACAGATAGGTAAAATAAAACCATTTGAAGGAGGCTTTACTGGAGCTGGTGCTACAGCATAAAGGGGAGCAGGGCCTGGGATGGAGCTTTCTGGTCAGGCTGATGAGGTGAGAGCAGTGCTACTGATACAGAGAGATGGGCCTGGCTCACGCACGTGCAGTTTCCTGCCTGCCAACTGCAGGTGTTCTGTGCCGTCATGCAAGTCTGTGAAGGCTGCTGAGCTGCCTGTCCTGGCTGTCACGGATCGGGGAGGTACATCTCTGGACAGGAGAGAGGATGTTTAAAGCAGCTGCAGGATGGAAAGCTACTGCAGATGTGAAGGGGCCATGCCATGCTCCTCTCTGCCTCCTCGGACCATCCTGGAGTAGTTGGGGCTGGTCCCTGACGTCAAAAATGGTGCAGTCTCAACTCTGATCCCTGCCACCCCTCCACCCTGTGCTTCAGGCCCAGGTGCCACCCATCTTTATCCCAAGGCAGCAGCAGCTGCCCCGGAGTGACTGGGCTTGAGGAAGGGGTCTGGAAACTGTCACTCAAACAGCCTGGTGGGCTGACCCCCGCTCCCAGCAGCTTCGCCATGGGAAAGAAACAGCAATCTGTTCTAGAAAGGAGGAATCACAAGAAAGCAGAAAAACACCCCTTTAGGGTGGGAGGGCCAGGTCCCTTCAATTCCAACTCAAGACCATGGACTTCTCTGAGCAAAATCCCAAGCCCTTGCTCTGATCTACAAGGTCCTCACCACCATGGTCTCTCCAGAAACTCTCCCCTCGCTTCCCGGCTCCAGTCCCACAGACCTCCTTGCTGTTCTACCTGCATATAAGGCACTCCCGGCCTCAGGGTCCCTGCAGGTTCTGTTCCCTCTTCTTGAAATTCTCTTCCACCTAAACATCCAGATGATTAGCTCCCTTCCTACCACCACAGCTCCACCAAAGGATGTGTGGTCCTTCTCTGCCCCCCTGCCCTAACCTCTCTGCCACATTTTGTCTCTTTGGTCATCTGTGTCTCACTACATCTGCTTTATTTATTTATTTTTCTTCCCTTTACCCAACATAAGCTCTCTGAGAGCAAGGATGTTTGGGTTTGGTGCTTCTTGATCCCTAAGCCCCAAACCAATATCTGGCACCGATCGAAGTCATCTCCTTTGGATAAATAAAGAAGCTGAAGCTTGAGGGCCTTGACCCTAAGCTCCCTCAGCAAGTGAAAAGCAGAGAGAAAAATCTAAGGGGCCATCTCCACGGGCTCCCCACTCACTTTTTCCTGGAACCTTGTGGAAATCTCACCTTTCCCTCCCTCTCAGGGAGTGTGACAAGGGACCCGTACTCATTAACCTGCTGGGCCCCAGTGCCACCTGGTCATGGTTCACCCTCCACTCCTCCCCAGAGCCACTTGGTATTTCTCCAAATGTCCCAGGTTCCCCCTCCTGCCCATCCATTTCCCAGTTTAGTGAGATGGAAAGTACGCGGATACTGGAATCGGGCATCCTTTCTGACCCGACTCTTACTACTGGGTGAGTTGAATAAGTCACTGATCCCCAAGCCTCGATTTCCCCATCTGGAGAACAGGGGCTTCCAAAGCACCCCTCTCAGAGGCGAGCGGGAGAACGTGGTGAAATCATCCTTCTACGTCACTTTCCGCAGCGGGGACATCTAACAGGATACAGTAGCCCTTCCGCAGCTGAGTCGTTCCTAAGACTCAAACCTCGAGGTCTCCTCAAGGGTGGGCTGGAGAGGACTGAGGCCAGGAGAGGAACAGGTACTTGCTCGCGGTCACACAGCAGGTCGGTTGTGGCCGGACCCCAGCCTCCCAGAGCAGGGTCTCCTGTCCACGTCGCTGAATGAAAAATGAATCTTAGGCCTCGAGGATGGAGTCCAGAGGGCCCTGGGTGGCTGAGACGAGGTGTTTTCCAGGAAAGTCCGCCAGAGAAGTGACCGCTGGCACTGCAGGCCACGTCAGATCCAGCAACTTCCCCGTTGGGGACAGTGATGTCACAGAGCTTCCACACGGGCAGGGAGGGGGCTCCTTTGGCTGCCATTTTTCCTTCAGAGACAGAAGCCCTGGAAACACAGACCCACAGGCCAGGGCCCAGACGGGGCCAGCAGGAACCTGGGTATGACTGGGCAGAGGCCCATACCAATGGACATCTGGGGGGTGCAGAGGTCTTGAAGGCCCTGGAATCCTGCACTCCCGAGGGGTTCTGGGGAGAGAAGAGAGAGGACACTTGAAGGTACCCATGAAGCAGTTTGGGCCCCTTAATGGTTTTTCTCTGGGCCCACCCTGCAAACGGGAGGGCTTGAAACATCTGTTTCTGTAAAGCAGCAGCCACCACCTGGAAAAATGTTCTTCGCCTGCTCTGGGGAAACTGACAGAATTCCACCTCCTGGCCTGTTTGGTTTCCAGCCCTGAAGATGTCTGTCATCCCTTCTCCTACAATCCTGGCACAGACATTTCTGAGTGTCTCAGAATCACACTGCATGATTCGCCTCTTAAATGCCCTTCTAGGAAGTTCTCCCCATGGCTCCCTCCGGTCCCTCTTGCTGTTGCTATTCAGTGCCTCTCGCCATCTGCCCGAACAGATGCTTCAGAGCACAAGGATGAGGTTGGTGGTGTGCTCCTCTTTCCCTTTTGATGGGGACCAGTTGGCTAGACAGAGGAGGGAGTAGACTCCAGGACCTGGAGTGGAAATCGAAATCTTAAAGAAGGCTGCACCCAACTTACACAGTAGAACCTTGTAGGTTCGGGAGTCAGATTGTCCAGTTGGGGTTCGGGCTCCCTGCTGCTGAGCCGTGGGGTCATCCTTACCCTGAACCTCGGTCTTCTTCTATTCTAGGAAGTAAGGGAGGACCTCGGGACACCTCTTAGACACGTGAGCCCTGAGCTTGACAAGACCTATCAAACACGTGGCCACAAAGAGGTTTCCAGCAACTTCTCTTCCAGGAGGGTGGCCTTGAAACTGCTCAGCTTTGGGGACAGAGGAGCTGGTTCAACTTTGAGCCTTGTTAAAGTGTCTCCGTTTTAAAAGTCAATGATTTAAATCTGAGTTACTTATTGACTTATTCCAAGTTATTTTTTTCTTTAAAAAGAAACAAAACGCATTGCAGACTGGGAACGCTTCAATGAACTGCAGCAAATGTGGTTTGGAATGGGGGAGACGGAGGGGATGTCACACACCTGTATGGACCGAGGTCTGGGGTCGGTGACCATGGACGCAAACAGATTTGGGAAGTGAGGGATGTGGTCCAGGGAGCAGCACTCAGCGGCACACCCATGAGAGGAAGCTCAGGAAAAGGTCATTTGTCCTCTCAGAAATTGGGACAAAAGGGACTCACAGACTCATTTGATTTGGAGTTTCCAGAACCAAATTCTAGAAGACAAGCCGTGGGATGCTCTTCTTCCTGGCAATATCCGTCCCTGTCCCTTAGTCAATTTACTAACAGCGACATCAAAGTCGTGTCCCTCTAGAGTGGTTCTCCTTTAAGTAGAGGTGACCGAGACAGAGCCCCCCTGGTCTGGAAGTAATACAAATAATCATAGGCGAAATGACTTAGTTCCTGTTAGATGCTGGTAAAGGTCAGAGGTCAGTTCATGCCACATCTCTGTTCAGAACCCACCTGGGAACTTCAGATTCAGGTGAAATAAACAATCTGACCTCACCGTGCAAGGTGGGGTCACACTCACTCTCCTCTCTGCCTCCACCCCTGACTCTTGGCACTAGGTACCTTCCTGCTCTCTGCAGGCCCAACCTGCCTCAGGGCCTTTGCATGTTCTCCCCCTCCCCCTCCCTCTCCCTCTCCCTCTCTCTCTCCCTCTCTCCTTCTCCTCAGACTGTTTTCCCCCAGGTGTCACCCAGATAACTTCCTGCTCCTTCAAACCTTAGCCAGAGATTTTTATCACCTTCTCAATAAAGCTTGGACACCTACTTAAAGTCATACCCAGCTCCAAACTGGTTCTCCCTCTGCCCCATCACCAGGTGCTAGGCTCCCTACCGCTCCTTTTCTATTCACATGTTTAGTTTTTCATTTATTTATTATTAAGTTTATTTATTTTTAAGTTCATTATTTATTTAGTTTTTCATTTATTTTTTGTCTGTCTCCTTCCATTAGAATCTAAGCTTCATGAGGTCAGAGATCTTTGCCTTTCTTGCTTATTGACTTAGTTAAGGACTGAGGACAAAGTAAGTATTGGTGCGGAGCTTAGTACTCATAAATTACCGAGTGAATGAATGAGTAAATGAAGAAAATAAAACAATGTGATGTGATAATGGGTGTGACTCTGTGTAGCTGTGTGCGACAGCCTGTGTGTATGTGTGTGCATGTGTAACTGCTGGGTATGAGTGTGTGTACACGTGTGCGTGACTGCACGCCTGAGTTTGTGAGTGTGTCTATTGGCTGTGGATGCATGGGGGGGGTGTGAGATTGTGTGTACATGTGTGTGCATGGGTGTCTGGGTTTTGCAAGGTGATTTTAGATCAGCAGTTTTCATACCTGCGGTTTGATGTACATTAGGGACAAAAAAGTCACAGCATGCCCGACGTTCACGAATACTGTGTAGAGTGCAGCTATTTTCTTTTAAAAGCGAGTTGAGCTGGATCCCGTGGCGCGTGCCTGAATCCCAGCTACTTGGGAGGCTGAAGCAGGAGGATTGGAAGTCCAAGTCCAGCCTCAGCAACTTAGTGAGAACTTGTCTCAAAATCAAAAATAAAAAAGGCTGGGGATATAGCTCACGGGTAGAGGCCCTGGGTTCAATGCCAAGAATGATAAAATAAAGAAATGAACAATGAATGTGCACTGACCTAGCCCAGGGGTGAGAACACAGCTACACTCACCAAGGGACAAAGAGGATCAGCTCTAGTTGTGAGGAGCCAAGGCAAAGGATTCCAGTGGAGCACGCAGCCCCGTGCCTGGGGAGAGTAAGTTCTCGATGAATCCATGGAGGCAGTAGTGGCCAGAGCTGCTGGTATTTGTCACCAGTGACTTCCGGGGCTGGTGGGGAGGTCGGGCTGGGTGGTGGTGGAGCCTGGCTCCCCGAGCTACATCTGTGGCTGAGAGTTTGGCCTTTTCCTTTTTTTCCTATGGAGGTGAGCTGGGCTGAGGTCCCTTTGTGGGAAGGTTGCCTGGGGTGACAGTGGGGACAGACATCCAGTCCCTGTCCTGTACCTCCTGAAGTGGGAACCAGCCGAGGATTGCCGAGTCCAGCCGGAGAGGAGTCCAATGCCTTAGCCCAGGGGGAGGGCAAGAGAGTCCACTACCCAGCAGAGAGTGACCCTGTGCGGCAGGTGCCACGTCCCCCAGCCGCCATTTCCATCCAAGCCTCTGGCTTCCAGGGGACAAAGACATGTAGCAGAGGCGGCTTAGCCCCCTAACATTCTGGGGGCTCAGGAATCCTAGCAGCCTCCTCTGATTGACTCTAACCCGGCTGGCCAGGAGTCCTGAAGCTGTCAGTGGCTGGACTTGCAGGTTTTCCTTGCCTCTGGCTCCCCCTACTGTTGGCCTTGGGCAAAGCACCCAAACCCTCAAGATTCTACCTTTAAAACCAAGAGAATTTGGCTGGCTCCGGAAGGCCCAAAAGACAAATGACACAAGACCAACCGACCAACCAACTAAATAAATTGCTTCAATACATTTATCCTTTAAAGAAATATTTAGAATTTCAGCTTATAGATAAACCAGTTTCTTCAATGGAGCCACCCTGAAAATTATTCGTAAGAGGTGAAGTGTGTGGATGCCAAAGCTGAGCCTCCTGGCTTGATTTCCGGCCCTGCGAGATGCGGGCTGTGTGACCTTCAGCATGTTGCTGGGCCTCTCTGACCCATCTATGGAATGAGATGCGATCAGCGCCTACCCAGGAGGTAGCTGAGGCTGAAACCCTCAGGATGGTGCGTGGATGTGACCGTTGCTTCCTGAGTGTGCGTGAACAGTTCTGGGAAACACGAGTCTCTCCTGCCCACCCCAAGGCCTTTCCCCCAGCCTGCGTCCTCTGTCCAGAGAGCTAACTGCCTATCTCTTTACTGACATTATCTGCATTTTTTTTCTTCAATCCCAGGTTACCAGAAACTTCTTAGGGAAGTCTCTCCCAAGACCCCAAGACCCTTCTGTCTCCACAGTCTGTTTCCGACGTGGCATTTAACACAGGTGTGCATTGATCTCCATTATTCTGCAATAAATAACCCCAGCGTCCCCACTAGGCTACACTCTGCAAGAGCAGCGCTGGGGTGGAACCGCGTCCTCCTCTGTCGGCAAGTTGAAGCCCCAGCGCCCAGGACCTCGGAGTGTGAGTGTGTTTGAAGACAGGGCCTTTACAGAGGTGACAAAGTGCGATCATGAGCCCCTCGTCCCACAGGACATGACAGAGACTGGGACACAGGACTGAAAGCACAGAGAACAGATCACATGAACACCCCGGGGAGAAGACGGCCACCTGCAGTCCAAGAAAAGAGGTCTCGGAATGAAACCAACTGCTGACCCCTTGATCTTGGACTTGTAGTTTCTAGACCTGTGAGGAGAGGCACCTGTGCTGTCTGGGCTTCCCTGTTGTCGGCACCTGGTGATGGCCGCCGTAGAAAACTCCCACAGGTAGGGACTGCATTGGCTTTTCCTTATTATCGTGTTCCCGGATCCCAGCACTAAGTAGGTGCTCAATAAGTATGTACCAGAGAGTGGCTGTAGGTGCTGGGAGTCAGGTGGGGGACACCCAGTTCCATGAGCTTCTCCTGTGTGTGGCTCGTCTCTGCCTTCCAGAGCCACCGACATTGGCTTCAGGTCTCTGCCTTCTTCCAGGGTCAGATGTAGGATACTGGAACTCCAGGACACAGTGTGCGAAGGAAGTGCAAAGGAAGAACTAGACACGGGGCAGGAAGTGGTTCGGAAAGATTGTTTCTTTAAAATAACTTTTATCTACTTCATGAGTTATCTTGGAAAATACAGGAATGTATCAAGAAAAGAGAAAAAAAAAATGTTATTTTCCCTTTCTCCTCTATTCTCAGGAAAATCGTCACTATTATGTGAATGCATTTCCTTCCATTTGTTTTTTTCAGAGCTGTGATTCTCCAGTCTGAAAATGGTTTTCATTCCAATGTTGAAAACTTAACATAGCTCATGCTTTTCCCGAAACGTGGTACATTTCCTTCAGTATTTCAGTGGCCACAGAATAAGCTATCAAGTGACTGTGATGTAATCATTCCCCTGTGGCTTTGGCTTTGATTTCTTTTTTTCAGTTTTAAACAATGCCCTGGCAAACATCTTGGTGCACCCGACATTTTCTACATTTTGAATCTTTTCTTTTTATATTAATTCCCAAAGAGGGAATTTCTAAGCTAAAGGGAATGGTCAATTTTATGGTCTAGAAATAGGACCGAATGGCTTCATCTAAAGGGTTAATCCTTTACCCTCCCACTGGCAGGGAAGGAGACCCCAAGCACCCCTAGGCCATGGTGACTGCATTTTGTAGGGATCCGTGGGAATGTTGTAGGGACAAACGAGGCAAGACACCAAAGATAGCAGGAGACAGTTTTATTTGGCTGTAGCCAGGTTCAGAGGGCACAGCTTTTGCTGTAATCAATGAATCCCCTGAACCCCGAGTTCAGGGAGTTTCAGAGTTCTATACCCAGCATGTAAGGGGAGGGGCTCAGAAGTTCACTGTCTGCAGAAGTTCACATAAAATCAGCTGTTTCTTTCACTGTCGTGGGCAAGTTAACCCTTCAAGGACAACACCTGAGAAGGGGAGAGCTTCATCTCCCCTTTCTTTCCCCCCCTGCCAGCTGTTACCATGGAGCCCAGTTGTAACTTCTCTTAAAAATGTAGACACCTCTGGGAAGCCCAGCTCAAGGCCAGAGGCCTTGTCTGCACATTTCTTCAAAGTACTCTACTGGATGCGTTTGTAATAACTAATAACGGGGTGTCCAGCACCTGGAGTGCTGGTATCTTCTCGGCCAGTGGCCAGGTAAACAGGGCGACACGGAAATAGGAAGTTTATCTACATTGGACTCGTTTGCTGACCGTCCTAAAATCAGCCCTGGGGAAGAGGGCTTTTCTGTGGACAAAGGGGTGCCACTTCAGGAAGATGCCCAGAACAGCCGGACAGGGGGGGACCTGAGCCGCTGAGCACGGCTAGACCGGGCCTGGCTCTGTGCTCTGGGTCAGTGATGTTCTCTGTTCCTTTCTAGGAGCATCCAGTGGTTCTGGAGATGCCCCCCCTTGGAAGCTGAGTGTCGTGGTTGATGTCTGTGAAGTTGTCAGGACGATGCTCCAAGCAGGGGCTGACCGGTGACCCCACCAGGTCCTTCTGGGGCCTTTCTGGGGTGGCACCTCATCTCCCCCATTCTTGGCTCCTCAGTTTACTCCTTTGGATCTTTCCAGAAACTGTCTTTGGCAGTTCTGAAACAAAAGCCACCTAGGGGCCCAGAACAAAAAGAAAAAACAACACTTAGAAACCATCATTTCCCCAGGAGACTTCTGCCTGGGGTCGTCACCTTCTGCCACCACATAGAAAACCTCCCATGAGTCAGGGTTTCCCCAAGTGACGGCCATCAACAGGGCCGGGCCCTGCAGCACCTGGGCTGCCAGCATTTCAGCACCACCCTCTGCATCCGGGTTAAAGGTCAGATCTTAGGGTAAGAACAAAGTGGGCTTCAGGCAGGGCCAGTGAAGAAACAGGCCAGCAACTGGGGGTGTATGGATTCCTGGCTCCCCAGTACCGGGCCCGGAACCTGTCCCAGCGTGCACCCTTCTCATTCCCCCAGAATTCCAGACACTTGCCTTCCTGGGGTACTTGTAGGGGGCGGTCACCCTTTTCACATGCTCCTGGAGTTCCCGGGTGAGTGCTTCCGGGTCGTGAGAGGAGTAGGTTGGAGAAAGAACTATAAACGCCTTTACCACCTGCAGGGGGAGAACAGAAGGGGTCAAGCCTTCCCAGAACCACGCTTCAGCCTCGTGAACGAGCACTCGCGCTTGCCAGGGCTTGGGCACGTCCAGTGAAATAGACAACACCAACTTTTCTGTCACCTTCCTTTCCAGGATCAACCGTTAGAAGCAGTGGCTTCAGGGCCCTGTTTGTTCTCAGACTAGTCCCTGTCCCTGAGGGACACCACGAGGAACCAACGTTGCTTCTCCTAAGACGCCAACATGTTGGAGACCATTTGCTTCCAGGTTTTCCTGCCCGAGAGTGAGGCATGGGTCTGCTCGGACAGGATTGAGAGAAATGGCTACCTTCAAGGGCAGGAGGCCTCTTTCAGAGGCTGCATGTCTGCCAATATGGAGCTGGACAGCTTCTGGTCCAGGTCTATCCCGAGGGACGTTCTGCACCTTGGCTTTTCCTGTCCAGGTTTCTCCTACAGGGTGTCTACTGCCAAGGAGGGGGAACTTGGTTGTGTCCCAAACTCAGACACAACCAAACATGCTTTCTGAGAAGTCCACTTGGCGGGTAGTCCATGCCCGCGTGAAACTCGGCCAACAATATCACTGTCCCTCCTGCTTCCAGAGTGGGAAGACCCTTGGGATTTCACGTTCTGGTCGGGCTGGCTTTGAGGAAGGGCTCTCCTGTACTGTGATAACAATGCACACTTGCTCTGTGCCAAGCTGCACTCAGAGAACTGCACACAGATGAGCTTGGAGCAGGCAGCCCTTGGTCACAGATCAGTTAACTCCCAGCATGCAGGACAAGGCACGGTTTTCTAGGTGTCATCTCTCCAGACCACAGATGGGACTCACACCTCCCTCCATGGAGGGATATGGAGGGGGGAATTGCCTGGCAAGGGGAGGCTGGCTCACATGCACACGCTCTGGGAGGCATCCCCTGCTGGCCTCGTTCAGCAGCTCTGACTTGAGATCTTAAGGCTGAATTTTAAATAAGAGCCCCAGATGACGCAGCTGTGAACAGTCCAGGGACCCCTGTGAGAACTGATGCTCCGGCCCTGGTGCTTCTAAAAAGGCAAGGTGAAGCAAAGCTTCCATAAGGTAACTGCTTTGGCAGGGAGCAGTGGCACACGCCTCTAATCCCAGCGGCTTGGGAGGCTGAGGCAGGAGGATCGCAAGTTCAAAGCCAGCCTCAGCAATTTGGCAAGGTCCTAAGCAACTCAGTGAGACCCCGTCTCTAAATAAAATACAAAATAGGGCTGGGGATATGGCTCAGTGGCCGAGTTTCCCTGAGTTCAATCCCTAGTACCCAAAAAAGAAAAAAAGAAATAAAAAGAAGATAACTGCTTTGTACTGAAGCATTATTTTGGATTTACAGTCAGTGAAAAGTACATGGGTCTGCATATAAAGCTCATCCTTCCTGTTCTATCTGTTTCTCTGGGACCCACAAAAAGCCATTCACATTTATCCAGTGAAAACCAAGCTTATTAACATTGGCTCATTTTTCTCTTGCTACACATATACCTATTCTGACATCCTCAAGTTGACTGTCCCTCCTGGATTACAGCTGACAGTAACCTGGTC
Organism: Ictidomys tridecemlineatus; assembly: GCF_052094955.1. Classification (NCBI taxonomy): domain Eukaryota; kingdom Metazoa; phylum Chordata; class Mammalia; order Rodentia; family Sciuridae; genus Ictidomys; species Ictidomys tridecemlineatus. The sequence continues at coordinate 131,162,720 of NC_135486.1, forward strand.
TGGTGTACTTGCTGCTTGCTCCTCTGTGAGGAGGAAGAAACGTTTACTGGGTAGGATGGATGACAGAGCCTGTCCCTGCCACCAAGATCTCTGGTCCCATAGTCAGCGTCCTTTGGATCTAGTTCAGTGTCCACTTCAAACGATAGTGTGGCATTTTCTCTATGCGTCCCTCTAGAAAGTTTCTGTATCTCTGAAGGCACGAGGCCAATGCTTCATCAAAAAGAGTGTGTATCTGTTGGTGGCCTTTCAACTTTGTATTACTGGACAGGGTGAGGACAGGGGAATGTGGGTCAGAAGCAGGAGGCCGTGTCCCCGGGCAGGCCTGCTCACCTCCCCCCGGGTGGGGTCTGGGCTGCTGACCACCGCAGACTCCAGCACAGCGGGGTGCTCGGCAAGCGCGCTCTCCACCTCCACAGGTCCAATTCGGTAGCTGGAAAAGAAAAGGAAACTTCCAGATGGCTCCCCTCCACCCGAGGAATTTCAGAGGGAGGAGGAAAGAGTGGACACGCTGACCTCGAAGAGTTGATCACATCATCGCTTCTTCCCATGAACCAAAAGTAGCCGTCCTTGTCCATGTGGGCTCGGTCCCCTGTGATGTAGAAGTCTCCTCGTTCTGAGGCCGCCGTCTTCTCGGGATTTTCCTGAAAGACGAGGGAAGTCCATGAAGGACGTTCTGCACAGCCACCCAGGGTGTGGCTTCTTGACTGTCCCCGAAGCCCCATGCAGGAAGCTGGAGAGCCCCAGCAGCAAGTCCAGCCGTCCCCAAGACCACGCTGGCCCAAACTGCCCTCAGAGCAGGTGGCTATAGGCCTGGGAATTTGATGGAAGCTTCCAGGGAGAGATCGAGGGCAGCCACCATCGCCATCTTTAGAAGGGCGCTATCCTTGCTGAGGCTGGCTTTGAACTCGTGATCCTCCTGCCTCAGCCTCCCAAGCCACTGGGGCTAGCGTGTGCCACTGCGCCCGGCTTGGGGATTGGGAAGAAGAATCCACAGGGGAGAGGCAAGGGCCCAGGAAGGAATAAGAAGTCAAACTGTGATTCTCAAAATCTTAAAGAGAAAGCTACTGTTTGGCAATAAAAAGACACAGATTACTAATAAATACAATAACCTAGGAGACCGGCCACACGTTATGCTGGGCATAAAAGGCCAGGCTGGCAAGAGTGAATGTTTTATGATTCCACATTATATAAATGTCTTTTTTTTAATGGCAGAATTATTATGTAGTGACAATAAATAATTTACCAATTGCCAGGAGTCTGGGGTAGGGAGGATTGACCGCAAAGGAGCACAAGGGAATTTTGGGGTGACCATACAATGTTCCACAAGTGACTCTGTTGGTGGTGACACAGGTGTATATACTTGTCAAAAGTCACTGACCTTCATACTTAAGTGCATTTTATTTCAGGTAAATTATACCCCTTTCAAAAAATACACTTTGAGGGCTGAGGAAACAGTTCAGTTGGTAGAGTGTTTGCCTCGCATGCGCAAGGCCCTGGGTTCAAGACCCAGACCACAATAAATAAATGAGCAAATATAATTTGAGGGGGAAAAAAAGCAAAAAAAAAAAATCTATCAATGCCTAAAATTAATACAAACTGTAAGATATACACAGAGAAAACTTAAAACTCTACAGAATGTTGAAGAAGATATCAACAAATGGAAAGATAGAAAACATTAACAGAAATGTCAATTCTCCCCAAGTTGATTCATAGATTCAATGCAACTCCAACCAAAATGCTAACAGACATTTTCGTGGAAGTTGGCAAGGGGATTCTAAAGTGTATGGGAGGCCGAAGACTAGGTAAGATACTTTTAAGAAGTTGAATGAGAAGGAGAGATTGTCGACTAGTTGTGATGAACTCCACCTTTGTCTCTTTTGAACAACACTGGAGTGGATATCTGCACTCTCGATTTCTTTCCCTAGGAAAGCGAATCTATTCCTTATCTTAGACATAAAATGGACCCATGTGGGAGACCAACCTTGCATGTGACTGGGTCACACTCCCTGGCTGGGTGCTGAGGCTCTCAGTCACAGAAATGTGCCAGAACTTTCCCCACCCTTCTTGGGTCCGAGGGTCGCTGTCTTGTGCATGGGTGTGTCTTGCTACAGCCCCATGGGTGGAGCTATGCTCACCTGTTCCTTTGTAATATAACCTCTTGCCCTGTTTAGGATAGAATCTTCCATGGAAGTGCCTTGTGTGTCCCCTTCTCTTACTGTGCCCTTGGGTGTGGCCTACCCAGGTGTCAGTCAACCTGCTGACAGTGGACATCATGAAGATAGACTTAGCCCCCTGAAACCTGACCCCTTGCCTCATTTCAATAGCTTCTCCTCAATAAAAGGGGTCAGTGTGTGCTCTCCCTCTCTCTCTTCCTGCGGACCCTTAAGGTCGGAGGAGCCGTCACAGCGACCCCAAAGAAAAAGGTATTTGGGTCTCTTGTGTGGTTATTTCGCACAGCTCAGTCAGCCCAGTTTACCTGGAGTGACCCCTGAGCCTTTTATTTTACTGGCGAGAACAGAAACCTGGCAGACCTAGCTATATTATGTTGACATGTGCAATCTCAGCTATTTGGTAATGGCCAACAGGACTTTGAAATGTGCATGCTTATTGTGGGGGCAGAATGTGTTTAACCTGTCAATCCTGCTGAATTTCCTTCATTCACAAAGCAACCCTGGTGTAACATTTTCTATTAATTTTCCCCTCTGCCATGATTCTCATAAAAAGATTTCATATTTTTCTCTTAGTTAATGACATGGAAAGAAAATTAGTTTTTGGTGTGGGTGATGGAAAGGAAAATGCACAGAAAGTGGAGGTTCTGGTCCTGCAAATGACTTCAAAAATTACTTTAGTACTCCCTCAATGGAGTACTCACAGACCCCGAGAGATGTGTTATGTGAACTCCATGAGTGCCACTGTATACCTAGAGGCACGGAGCAGACACTCAATAAATAATGAACAATTTTTCCAAGAATGTGAATTCACTGCTTGCAAAAATATTAGAAGAAAGTATATTAAAATTTTAACCTTATTCTTGCTTAGCATGATTATTACATTTAGAAGTAAGTTTATTTATATTTATTTTTTTAATTGTAGTTGGACACAATACCTTTATTTTAATGTGGTGCTGAGGATTGAACCCAGGGCCTCTCACGTGCTAGGCAAGTGTTCTACTGCTGAGCCACAACCCCAGCAGAGATGTAAGTTTATTTTAAACAAAATAAAGCAAAAAAAAAAAAATTCTCTTGTACTGACATAAAAACCCTAAAATACAACATCACGGAAACAAATTGACTGATTTTTATCTGCTTCTTTCTGCTGAGGGACAGCTGAGGATGTGCACGAGATGGAATTTCTATAAAGCAGTTGTTATGGTTGGGTGTGTGGTGTCCTCCAAGGACTCACCAGGTGCGAGAGGAGACAAGGAGGCTCAGAGGTGAAATGATGAGCTTCTGAGAGCTTTAACCTAAGCAGTGGATTAATCCACTGCAGGCAGGTGGGGGTGGCTGGAGGAGCTAGGTCACTGGGGATGTGCCTTTGGGGTTTACATTTTGTCCCTGGTGAGTGGACTCTCTGTGATTCCTGCCTGCCATGTCCTGAGCTGCTTTCTCCCACCACATTCTTCTCCATGATGTTCTGCTTCACGTTGGGCCCAGAGCCATGGAGTCGGCTGATCATGGACTGAACCTCTGAAACCACGAGCCAAAATAAACTTTTCCTTCTTTATGATTTTTTTTTTCATATTTTAGTCACAGGGACCAAAAAGACTGACTACTTTAGCAATGGTTCTTCACCTTGGCCACACATTTGAATCCCCTGGGAAGTTGACCCACAGCATCCAAAATTCTGACTTAATCAGTCTGAGGTAGGACACAATCATCAGTAATAGCTGAATCTTCCCAGGTTTTTTTCTAAATTATTATTTGTTTGTTTTTTTAATGCACAGCCAGGTTTGAGAGTTTCATGTTAAAGAATTGGGAGAAAAATCCATCATAAATGTTGAGAGTTCCCCGGCTCCAAAGACTAATTTCCCCATCTCCCAAGAAGAGCTGTCCAGTGGTGAGCCCTGCTGGCTCACATGATCCTTACCCACCAATCAGACTAGCCCTGCTGGCTCACATGATCCTTACCCACCAATCAGACTAGCCCTGCTGGCTCACATGATCTTACCCACCAATCAGAAAGCACCCCAGCCAACTGTCAAACTGTTCAACCATTAAACTGTCATAACTGTCAAACCGCTCCCGGCTCTATAAATATGCAGAGCTGTTCTTCAACAAATGGGTACCAAGCCTTGATGGTTCTTTCAATAAATATCAGCCAAAGTGGGTATAAAGAAAAGTTAGCTACTGGTTTATTTCAGACACTGGATCTGAAATCCCAGGACCTGAGGCCTTAGCAGCAAGAAGAACCCCCAAAACTCAGCCCTGACATAAAATTGCAATTTCACCTTTGGTAAGTTCTTTCCCTCCCTGGAACTTGAATTTTCTCATCCTTAAAGTAATGAGGCCACCTGCATGTCACTTTCAAACACTGAAAGCCCACGACCTGTGTGTACAACCTGCAGGTCACTTCTCTGTGTCGCTTCCCATATCAGTAGCAGGATCTCGCTGACAACAGGAGCAACCACAACAGGAGCAACCCACTCCCTAGGACGACCTCAAGGGTTAAACAAATATTTATAAAACGTGCCGCACAAGGCTGGGCATGCAGTCACTGCTGAGAGAGTGGCCTTCCCTGTCTCTTACCAGATAGCAGTTGAAGAAACAGAAGGGCCGGGTGGGTCTGACGCGCACGGCGATATTCCCCTCTTCTCCTGGGGGCAGGATGTGGCCCTCGTCATCCACAATCTGGTGGAGGGATCACGGGGTGGTGTCTGGGCACCCTGCACAGCCAGGCCGCCCGCCCACCAGCCCAGCCTGTGCCCAGCGGGTGCGTGCGTCCTGCTCCTCGCCCGCCGTGACCGAGGTGGCCTACCTGCACGTCGTAAGGTGGGGAGGCTTTCCCCATGGACCCCGCCTTGATGGTGGAGCCTCTTGGATTAGCACAGATTACAACCTGGAAGGAACCAGAGCCCATAAGGAGCCTCATCCTCACTCCCTTTCTCCTTCTTCACTTTCTTCTCTCTCTTCCTCCTTTCCTTTTTCCTTCTGTTATGGTTTGGATAGAAGGTGTCCCCCACCCCCCAAGCCCCTGTCCTAATGCAGGAATCTTCGGAGGTGAAATGCCTGGATCGTGAGAGCTGGAGCCTAGTCAGCCCACCCTCGTTTGAAGGAACTGTCTGGATGGTGACTGTAGGAAGGTGGGTCCCTGGGAGTGTGCCCCAGAAGGGCGCATCTTCCCTGTACCCCTTTCTCCTTTCCTTCTCTTGCTTCCTGGCTGCTATGAAGGACGCAGCTTTCCTCCATATCACCTGTCCACCATGATGTTCGGCTTCACCTTGGGTCCAGAGCAATGGGTTTGGCCAACCATGGATTAAACCTTTTAAACCATGAGCCAAAATAAACTTTTCCTCCTCTAGGTTGTTCTCGTTGGGTGTTTTGGTCACGGAGTTGCAAAGCTGACAACCACACCTTTCTCCTTCCTCACTCCTATCCCCTCTTCTTCCTTTCCCTTCACCTCCCCTTCCTTCCTTCCTTCTGTCTTCTTTCCACCGGGACATTCATTTATGGAGCTCTCGAATGGGCATCTGCACATCAAGAACTTAATGTATAACTAAGCTGAAGGATTCCATTGATCTCCACATCTCTTCCCTGAGGACTATAGAAGTTGCTTCTTAGGATTTGGGGCTCTCCCCAAAACACATGTAGGCTGTTCCCATGGGGACAGACAACACCCTTGGCCAGGAGAGCTGACTTACTGGTCATGGAGTAATTGTGAAGTTACCTCTAAACCCAAAGGTTCTAGCTGATGGAGTTTTGTTAGCAGTGTTTCCACCCTGAGGACAGGGCCGTCCTGACAGGTATCAGAGAAAGGACAGACAGAAAGGCAGGAGGAGCTATGGAGCCAGGGATCTTGTCCACTGGACTGAGAGCTCAGATGGTGGTGAACTGGGGCGGGGACCTGGCCACACAGCACTCACTGTTTCGGACTGCCCGTAGCCTTCGTAAAGCTCCAGGCCCGTCTGGTTCTTCCACTTCTCCCTCACGTCAGGGTTGAGGGCTTCTCCTCCAGTCAAACAGTGTCTGAGGCTGTGAAACTGGTACCTTTCTCAAATGAGAAGACAGGTGGCCTTTTCAGGACCCCCCACTTCCACCTGCAACACCTGCCAGCAACGTGGCCCAGTCCAGACCACCCCCCCCCCCCGCCAGCACTAGGGAGTAAACATCCCTGCTTTAGAATCTTCCCCAGGGACCCCACCCTCTGGCTTTCCAGGCATGTTCCTCAGGGACAGATAATTTTTTTTTTTAATTCATTCTTAACTGAGATTGGAAACAAAACAAAACAATACCCAGAACCTACTGATTTGGGCATCACATGAGTGAGTTTCAGGTAAATTTGACAAAATAATTTAGCTAGAAACAAACTGATGGATAATAAAGTGATTGAGAGAATTACTGAATTGAAAAAGATAAAACAATTAAAATTAAGAAGATAAAAAGTGGTTCTCTGAGAATCTCCAATGGTTCAAAAATTTCTAAAGATATTAAGTTGGAAAGCAACCTCTCAGCTCAGCAAATTTTCTGAAGTGTTAAAAAGAATCAGTGATTGCAAATATACTTTTAATCATTTTCCCCTCTTTGGATCAAATTGGATGGATTGAGTTACTTAGTATTACTAAGCACTAAGTACTGAGTACTTAGAGTTATCATAGTGCTTGTGGTGATTAGTACCATTCAATCAAATTCCTTTTGAACAAATTACTCAGAACCTGTTTTCAGCTAAAAACATAATGTGGTGCTGTCCAGTAGATGGATAAATGGAATGAATTCTTATGTTTCATACTTTGAGAATCAAGTAAGATCTCCCTCTTTAAGCACTTCAGGGCCAGAGTGTGACAAGGGAAGATAAGGGGTAGGTGAAGAGAAAGACAGATTAGAATTGGTATGTTACTGAGGGGTGAGGGAATTCTCTGGTACCCCAGCAACTTGCTCTGCTTTCCAGTCGACATTGCTTTGGATTCACCCAGTAGGACAGCCATCCAGTATTTTGTCACCTTCTCTCGAGCAGGTATCTAAATAATGGCTGACTTGGGTCAGTCTGGGGTTGGGAGATAGAAGACCTACTGTGGTATGCTTGTTAGTCCCACCAGACCTATAGGTTCATTCCATAGGTGGTAAATAATAGCTCAACAATTTCTCTACTCTCACAGATAAAAACAGACACATTGCTGAGGGAATCGCCTATGGTAGGAAGAAAGCCAATGTCAAGTGTGGGAACATCAGACTGCCTTAAATCTATTTAGTTCCATTTGGATATACATTCCTGGGGTCCAGAAAAATCATCTTTGAATAGTGTCTACAAGGGATATGAGTGTGTATTCGTATGTGTGTGTGTGTGTGTGTGTGTGTGTGTGTGAAAGAGAGAGAGAGAGAGAGAGAGAGAGAGAGAGAGAGAGAGTGAGTGTGTGTGTGTGTGTGTGTGTGTGTGTGTGTGTGTGTGTAATAAAGAAAGGAGACAAATAGACATAGATAGAGGCAGAAAAAGAGAGACATAGACAAAAAGAGACACAGAGTCAGAGTTGGAGGTGGCATTCCATATATTCACATTCTTTGGCCCTCAAAGCACCAAATTGGCAGGCTATACCTTGTCAGATCCTCCTGTACAAGCAGCCGGAAGATGGTTGGGACACAGCAAAGGGTGGTTATCGGGAATGTGGAGAGAGTCTAAACAAAAACAACAGGTGGAAGATTTTAAGAGTCCTTGGGGTGGAACATCATAGACAAAGGATCAATGAACTGGTTCTTCACATCCTCATTATTGAAGAAAGAAGTAGAAAACTATGTGTGGTGCCCAGCCTCCAGCCTCCAAGGTAACCTCTAATGATCTCCGTCTCCTGGTATTTGTGCCCTTGTGGGGCCCTTCCCACACTGCACCAAATTGGTTTGTGGGACCAACAGAATTCTGTTGAGGGGCCAGATATTACTTTTGAGATTAGGTTCTATGAAGAGGATGGCCTCTGTCTTAAATATTCTCACTATTTCTGCCTCTCTTGGATTGCTCTTTCTGGAAGAAGCAAGCCACCATGCTGTGAGGACACTCAAGCAGTCCTGTGGAGGAGTATACAAATGAGGAACGGAAACCTCTGACCCAAAGCCAGTGAGGAACTAAATTGCTGAAAATCGCAAGCCAGTGTTTAAGCAGATTCTCCAGTCTAGATCAAGTCTTGAGATAACTACAATCCTAGATCATATTTTTTAAAAAAAATTATTACTGAGGCAAAATACACACAACAGAAGATTTCCTCATTTTAAGAGTACAGTTCACTGGCACTGAGTATTTACACATTGTTGAGCAACCGTGGCCATCAACTATCTGCAGAACTCTTTTGATCTTTTGAAATGGAAACTCTGTACTCATTACACAATAACTCCCCTTGACCCTCTGCCCCAATTCCTGGTAGCCACCTCCTACACTCTATGAATCTGACTACTCTAAGGACCCGATGGTAGTGGAATTATAGCATTTGTTCTTCTATGCCTGAATTCTTTCACTTAGCACAGTGTCCTCAAAGCTCATCCATGTTATAGCATCTCAGAATTTCCTTCTTTTTAAAGGCCGAATAATATTCATACAACATCTTCTTTACTCACTGATCCATTGAGGGACATTTGGGTTACTTTTACCTTTTAGTTACTGTTAATAATGCTGCTTAGGAGCTGGGGTTGTGGCTCAGTGGCAGAGCGCTTGCCTAGCATGTGTGAGGCACTGGGTTTGATCCTCAGCACCACATAAAAATAAAATAAAATAAAGGTATGGTGTCCATCTACAACTAAATATATATATATATATATATATATATATTTGAATATATACATATAATATTAATAATAATAATGCTAAGAACTTTGTGGCACCTCATTGACATCTAGGCTACAGCCTCAGGAGAGCTGCTGCTCGGGAACCACTTAGTTAAGCTACTTCCAGATTCTTGACTTTAGAAACCATGAGAGAATGAATGATTCTGTTTTAAGCTTATAAATTTTGAGTTGATTTACTACATAGCAAAAGATAATGAGTACGCTATGTCAGGGCTGGAGGCAACGGAAGGAGAAGAAACACGTGTTGGCTGATCAAGTCCTATGTAAATAACGATGCGGATGAGTTTGATAATAATAACTAACATGTGTAAAGCATGTACTATGTTCCTGGAATCACTTTATTCTTGTGACCACTTGATATAACTATGTTGTCCCTTTCTGTGCTTCAGATGGGGAGGCTGAGACTTAAGGAGTCTAGGTGAGTTTCCTAAGGCCATGCTGCTAGCTAAGAGAAGGCGTAAGGTGACAGTCCAGGTCTGACCAATGGCACAGTGTGTGCCATTAGCCACCATGTGATACAGCTTGCATCCATGCAGAGCACGGGCAGATGGGTCTTCTGATGTTTTAGGGAATGTCAGTTAGGATGTGGAGGACAGAAGAAAGCAGCCCTATTTCTTCACTGGGAGGATCAATTCTCCCTCCCTCTGAGAAGACCCTTGGAGGCTGGGCAGCAGGCCTCAGGTCTATAGTTGGGCAAAGACACCCAATCAGCAGTAGAGACAGCAGCATATGGAATTGAGAAGCGGACTCTGATTTTACCCAAGATTTTGACTAATAACTAGAGTCTCAACAGGATCATAAAAAAGAAGATGGTATAGAGAGAGAGAGAGAGAGGCAACCCAGGCAGAAAAAGATAAGATATGCAAAGGTCTAGAGAGATGCTCTTATTTATATCTAGGGATCTAGATTGAGCATGAGCAGTGATGGAAGACGGCCAGGTGGTCAGGAATGGACTACAGGAGGTCCTGGGAGACTTCCTGGTTAACATCAGCAGGAAGGAAGCCCATGGTCACCGGTTGGTGCGTTTTCTCCTACAACCTTGAAATCGACACCACACTCACCTTGTTTACACCAAAGACATAAAAGTCTCTTACATTTAGGATGACTTTGGCATTAACCCGAGGCAGTTCGTGCACAAAAATGCAAGATCCATTCGACCAAGCAGAGAAGAGAGTCCAGGCTGCCTTCACCCAACCAGTGTCGGTGGTGTTCCAGAAGATGTCTGATTCGGTCAAGGCCACCCACTGCCTGTCAAACACAGGGACAGTCAGCACCCCCAGCAATGCCTCTGACTTTACAAAGGATTACCTGACCCAGATCTCCTTATTTGGAGCCCTGATCAGACAGATCTGCACAAGTCCACTATTATCTCAACAAACATTCATTGAGCGTCTTTTATCTACCTATGATCTAGGCTAGTGGTACAGAGTTAAAATGACAGGTCTCTCTCTTCTCAATGTACCTAACTCTTTGCTGATCTCATCCAATCTCTTTTTCATCGACTTTAGACTTGCTGATCCAAATGCATCCTCAACATCTCCACTTTTAACTAATTATGGAGATGCATAATGCGCCTCTCAAGTTTCCAGTGCTGAAAATTGACTCCTGGTTTTCCTCCCACGGGCAGGCTCATTCCACCATCTTCTCCATTTCATTGATTGCCATACAACTCAGCGTTATCCTTGACCCTTGTCTCTCTCATTCCACGCTGAAACAGTCAGCAAATCTCCCTGTATCTATATTCAGAACACACTGGGAATCTTCTCTGTTCTCACCCTGTGGCTACGGCTCCCCTGGACGATCAGCACCCTTTCCTCTTAATGCACCAGCCCCTTCCTTGACCCTCCTGACACCCTTTATTCCTGGCATTTATCATCAACCCAACACAGTGTGTGAGCCTCTAGAAAAACAGCACAAAGGCATATTGTGTCACTCTTCTGTTCAAAATTTTCTGTTTCTTAAAAAAAAAAAAAATCAAACATAGACTTGCTCTGCGATTGAGCCATTCTGTTTCTGAGTGTGTCTCCCCCAAGACAAGGACTTGAACAGACATTTGCACACCTGTGTCCACAGCAACATTCATGACAACGGCTCAAGTGTGGAAGTGTCCCAAGTGTCGGCCAACAGATGAGTGCATCTAAAAAATGTTTCCTGTGCCCACCGTGGAATATTTTTTCCAGTGTTAAAAAAGTAATGAAATTTTGACAAAAACTATTACAAAATGGATGAAACTTACCATGCTAAGTGAGAGAAGCCAAGTCTCAAAACCAAAGAGCAAATATTACATAAAGGCAAATTTACATGAAGTACCTGGAGTGTTCAAATGCATACAGATGGAAAGTACAAGAACAAGAGTAGGCTCCTAATTGGAGTAAGTTATATTCCATATGTGTACAATATGTCTGAGGCCGGAAGGTCATAAATTCAAGGTCAGCCTCAGCACCCTAGCGAGGCCCTAAGCAACTCAGGGAGACCCTGTCTCTAAATAAAATATAGAAAAGGGTTGGAGATGGGGCTCAGTGGTTAAGCACCCCTGGATTCAATCCCCAGTACAAAAAATAAAAATAAATAAATAAATAAAACCCACACTCTAATGTCATGTATATCTGGGGGGTAAGGGAGAGGGAACTGGGCAGTTATTGCCTGCTAAGTGGAGTTTCTGTTTCAAAATCTATTTTAAAAGTTATAGACGGTAGTGACAGTTGTAAAAAAAAAATGTGAGTCTATTTAAGGATAGTCAATGATACACTTAAAATGTTTAAAGTGCTAACTTTGGCTAGCAAAAAGGATTTTGAATATTTTCATCATAAATAAATGATAACCGACTGAGGATGTGGATAGGTTCACCATGACCTGAACATTCCACAACATATTTTTGTGTATGGAAATGTCACATGGTACATAGGTATGATTTTATGTATTGGCTAAAATTATTTTTTAATAATGGCAAATTTTATATTATGCATATTTTGCCACACTTTAAAATAAAACCCTCCAATGGCTTTTCACATTACTCAGAATAAAGTCCAAACACCCTAGGACCCTACCTGATTTGTACTATCATTGCTTCTTTTCCTTTTCTCTCTCTTTCTTTCTCCTTCCTTCCTTCCTTCCTTCCTTCTTTCTTTCTGAACCTCGGGGTGCTTTACCACTGAGGCACATCCCAGCCCTTTTAAAAAATATATTTTATTTAGACACAGGGTCTCGCTGAGTTGCTAAGGGCCTCGCTAATCTGCTGAGGCTGGCTTTGAACCCGCGGTCCTCCTGCCTCAGCCTCCAGAGTTGCTGGGATTACAGGCCTGTGCCACCGCACCCCTCTTTTCTCATTGCTTTCTGACCTCAGTTCCTGCCGCTCTCCCCTTCACACACCCCTGCTCACTCATGCACGCTCTGCTCTTGCACCCCCTAGACAAGCCGTGCCCAGTACCTTCCACTGGCCACAAAGCCCAGCCCGTAGCTGCCCTGGGAGTGCTCGACCATCTTGGGGTTCCCGGTAGTTCCGCTGGTGAAGTAGATGGCCAGGGCATCTCGACTCTTGGTCTGCACACACTTGTGCTCTGCAGATGCCTCTCTGGAAAATGTAAAAACATGGGGTGGAACTCCCAAGAGTGGACACAGGGAACAGGGACCATATTTTTTAACATTTCAATAAATACATGTGAGGTGCTGCTTCAAGAAAGTGGCAGCTCGGGCCATCTACAGCCACTTCCTCTCATGATGACCCTTTTGCAGACAAGGAAACTGGAGCTCAACATGATTAAGTGACTCACTCAAAGAGCCCCCTGTTCTTGGAGCATGGAGTGAGAGGTTTGCATATCCACGTGCCTCATTCAGCACTTTTAGGCATGACCCCATCCCACCTCAATTCCTAAGGACTTAGAACTACTTCTAAAGGTTTTCCCCAAACTTGGGAGTTTGAGATTTGGTTAATTCCCAAGGTTTTGTGATTTGGAGAATCAGCTAATTTGTGGTTCATGGTTCTCAACCCTGAATGCATCTTGGAATCCCCAGGTAAGTTTTTTAAAAGAAATACCATTACCCGGGCCCCACCTTGGACAGATGAAATCAGAATCTCAATGCTTTTTAAGCTCCTCAGGAAATTCTACTAACAGCTACAATTGAGAACCACTGGTCTGGGCCAAGCTGGCAATATATCAAAATCACATGGGCTGATTTAAAAAAAAAATACAGATTCCAGGAGCTCTGCCTCATATATGTCTGGTTAACTATGTCAGCTATGGGACCTTTGGATCCATATTTTAAACAGAACCCAGGGAAATCTGGTCTGATGAACATTTGTGACTTGATAGTTCCAGGCTCTGAGGGTCCCCTTTTGGATGCCGGCCTCTAATCTGGAGAGAGGTTTCCACCAAGTCCTTGCTTCAGGGGAGATGTGACTGTGGCTCCATCCCAACACTTATTTAACTATTTTTTTTAGCATCTTGGGTCCGTCACTTCACTTTTGCAAATCTTTTTTCCTCACTTGTAAAATTGTGTGACATTGCAACTCCTAAGGTATTTTTCAAGATTATTAATTACTGCGTTCTGAGCACCAAACACAAAGCTTGACACAAAATAGATGTTCATTAAACCTTTCCCTGCACAAAGGAATGGAGGTGACTGCTTACCTAAGCACACGATGCATGCACTTATTTTATTATCGGCCGGCTGTGTACCGAAGGCATGGCATAGGTCAGCTCCTCCACACTGATAGCTCCAATAACTACTGCCAACAGTGTACAAGAAACAAGGCATAGGAAAGCTCGTGACGCATTGATTACTGACTGAGTGAGTGACCTGGAACATTCAGATGGTCCCAAGGATTCTATCTCAGACCATTCTGGCTTCCAAGGTGAATGTCGCTCTCTGAGTCACTTTGTGTGCAGTCGGCAATGCCTTCTGTGGTCTCTTGTTGGCTAAAGGGGAAATGCCTCGACTTCTTTGTCATTGTCATTGTCCAAGGGAGCCTCGACTCACCGCAGGAGTTCCCTGAAGTTCATCCAGCCTGGGCGACCGCTGTCCGACACCAGGAGCTTGACCCGGAGGGAGGGGCAGTCAGCACTGATGGCGTCCACCTGCGGAGCCAGGGCGTCACTGGTGATAATGGACTTGGCCCTGGATGTCTGCAGCCGGTACTTGAGGTCCTTCTCCGTCAGCTGGGAGACGCCAGGAATCATGACAACACCTGGCATCACGCACAGAGAGAGGACGTTGGCTCAACATCAGGGAAGACCCCGTTTGCGGGAACCAGAGATGGTCACAGGAAGGAGGGGACTGGGGCGCCCGAGCTGGAAGAGGGGCCGGTAACGAGGATAAAGAAATCCAAAAATGCTCCTGGAGCTTTGGCTTGTAGAGGAGCTTGATGTATCTTATTTAATTCGCATAACCTTGGGAAGTGCATGCTACTTGATACCTATTTTGTAGATTAAAAAAAACCCCTAAGTTTTAGAACTGTATGCCTTAAATAAATTAAGTAACTTGCCCAAGAGCACCTAGCTAATAACTTGTAAAGCTGGAGTTCAAAGCCAAGCAGCTGTAAATCTTGAGTGCACGATCTTGATTGCACTGTATTACCTGAGAGAGCACCGAGCTGGGGGGTGGGGGGTTCAGTGCTTTTAAATGAAATACCTCAATGCAACCTTCTGTTGGGCGTGGGTTACTTGCTGGTATAAGGGAGGGACGAGCTGGGGGATCCTGGACCCCCATATGGCTTCAATCAAAGCTGATTCCATCCTCTCCCAAGAGGAAGAGGAGAGGAAGCAGGAAACCAGGTGTCAATTCTAACCAGGCTCAGAATGTCCATGGTCAACATTTCCTGGAGCCCAACACTCTGATTTCACAAAGGAGAGGAAACGGATCCTAAAAGATCCGTGCCCCGGCTGCATCCAGTTATTGAGGGCAGAAGAGAGAGGAAGGGGCCAGTCACAAGCAGCACGAGAGCCCCACCAGGGTCCTTGCCCTTTGCGGGATTTAGAGCCCAGCACGACCACGTGGAGCTGACCGGTGGGATTCCTCAGTCCACCTCCACGTTTTAGTTTTTTCCAGGAGCCAGTCTGCCCCACCTAGGGTTTTGGTGGTGGTGCTTTGAGGAAGAGAGGTAACAAAAGAGTATAAGGAGAAAATGGGTGTAACCTGCACAGGACATCAGCTTGGGTGTCTTCTAAAGAGTTGGAGAGGATGTCAGACTTGATGTGTTAAAATGGTGTGTGGTTTCCTTGTTCTTTTTAACAATTTGCCATTTATTTACTTGGTGCTGGGGTTCAAGTCCAGAGCTAAGCATACCTTTTACACCACGCTGTACCCACGGGCTATATACCCATTTATTTTTTCTTGCCTTTTTTTTCCATATTTTTTTATTGGTTCATTATAGTTGTATATAATGGTGGGATTTGTTGTGGTTTGGGGTTATTTTATTTGGACCTCAAAGAGAAGGATGACTATATACAATTGGAGGGACAGGAAATTTAGGTAAAAAAAAATAATAATAACAACCCAAAGGGAAATTTCGATCATGCCAACCACTTCACCCCATGACTGGCACATAGCAGTTGCTCAAGAAAAGCACAGGGGTGCCTTATACTTTGGCCCATAGGAAAGGACCTGCTTTTATGTATTGCTTGGGGGTCTTGCCCTTGGCTGCAGTCAAGATGGTGATGGTTGGGCAGACAGAATGCCACACGGCACTCAGGATGCCGTGGGCCTCTGGCCAATAGGGTCAGCCCTGACTGGAACCCCAGCCCTGCCCACTGACCTGTGCGCATGCAAGCCACGCTGGCCAGCCACCACTCTGGAAGCCGTGGGAGCACCAGCATCATTCTGTCCCCGGGCTGCAAGCCACACGCGCTCGCCAGGATGTTGGCTGCCTTCCTGGACCAATGTCCCAGCTCCTCAAAGCTCCATTTGACCTCCTTTCCTTTACCATCCACCCACCAGAATGCAGGATTCGGGGGCCGGTGCCCAGCCTAGATGGTGGTGCAGGAAGAAGAAAAAGTAGAAATCCTTCATTAGAACTTTTTTTTTAATTCATTTTTACTTTTTTTACTATAGTTAAGACATTCAATATATTTATAAGGCTCAGAAATCAAGGTGATACAGAAAGACACTTATGGAGAAGGACTGTTCCCTTCCTCGGGCCTCTCTACCCTGTTCCCCACTTCACCTCCCTTTCACTAATAATAAAACCAGTTTTACTGGTTTCTTCCAGATCTTTCTAGTGTTTCTTTAGGCAATCATTAGTATATCTTTTCCCCAAACCATTTTTTTTTTTTTGTGCTGGGATTGAATCCAGGAGTGTTTAAACACTGAGCCACATCCCCAAACCTTTTTAACATTTTTTTAAAAAAAATTTAGAGACAGCGTCTCGCTGAGTTACTTAGGGCCTCATCAAGTGGCTGAGGCTGGCTTTGAACTCATGATTCTCCTGCCTCAGTCTCTGGAGCCGCTGGGACCCACACCATCTTCTTTAATGCAAAAGATATTCCTTTTTTTGAAATATATCCCTATCTATTCCTCTTTTTGAAATTGAAATATTGTTCATCTACCACTAAAGTCATCAAAGTTCACAATTCTTTGGCTTTTAGTATATTCTGCAAGGTTGCAGAACCATCAACACTATCTAATCTCAAAATATTTTCATTATCCTAAATAGAAACAGTGTACAAATTAGCAACTCTACCTTGGCCTTCACCTCTTGTTTGCTCAATAACCTCCAGGTCAGACCAAGGTGAGAGCTTATGGTTTTTTTTAGGTCTTTCTTGAGCATGTGCAAAGTCCTGGGAGTGTACAGAGTTCAACTTGGGATGTCGCTTCTGAGATTCCCAGGAACATATTGGAGATTTTCAAAGCTCCTAGAGATATGTCATTCCCTACCTTCTCATTTTTGGCTTTTGGTTTGTCTGTTGCTTGCCCCGACTGGGATCCACCCCATCATGTAACCACAAAGTTAAAACACTTGTCTGTACTTGTTTTTGACCAATGGACTCCAGGGAAAAGTCTTTTCTGATTGGTTGACGTCTGAGTCAGGTCAAATACAAATAACCTTGAAAATGAGGTTTTCCAAAAGAACCACCAGACTGTTTGAATAATGATAATTCTTTGGGAATGAATTTTGGAAAAGGTCCCAGCTCCATTCTGCTTCCTCTCTGGCTTCCGGAAGGCCTGGGAATGAGGATATGGTTTGACAAGGTGACCATGTCACTGTCGAGTGGGGGTTTGGACCCAGGAGTGGGGAAAAGGCCACATGGCTTGCCATTCTTGCCGATTGGGCCAGTCCTTGGATGCAGACTCCCTGGTTGCTGTAGTATCTGGTTGGTTTCTGGAGTCTAAGGAAGTTGATTCCCACAATTTCTCTTGTTGCTTTTATGAAGCAGAGAGTTTGGGGAAGGTCCTGACTCCCCCATTTTGCTGACTTAATCCTGCTTGTTTGTTTTTTGGATCATCAGAAGGTCTCTGATGACAAAAAGAGCTGAGACTTTGTAGGCAGAAACGGAGCCTCAGGGCTGCGATTTTCACATTGGTTCCCGATTCAACTCTCACAGGAACTCTGAGTGCCATAAGGGGTGACTCCCATTTTACAGGTGAGAAAACTGAGACCTAGAAAGCTTAGGCAGCGTGTCCAAGGTCACACTTCCAGTGAGCCACGTCCACCTGACGGCAAAGCCAGCCTTTAATCTTGTCCCCTCATTCACCTCCCTGAGCTTCACGGTATTCACCAGCAGTACTCACCATATCTGCTCCTGCTGGTGTGGACCTCATTGTTTCTTTAAACAAGGTTATCTTAAAATGAACACCAATACATTTCTTTGACATTAAAATTTCTATTCCTTTATCCATGAAATGTTTTATTTTAACATAAATACAATACAGAAAGGGAGCTAGACGCAGGAGGAAGTTATGTCACTCAGCTCTGTGTATCTGCTAGGATCTGTGAAAAGCGTTGAGCCTGAACCCCACTTTCTCTTTATTTAGAAGGGAGTGAATGAGAGTGAGAGAAACATTGAAGACAGAATAGCCACAAGGCAAAACTTCCTCTTTTCCTTGATGACAGTTATTGGAAGGGAATCAAGAGAGGGCATAGCTGGCTCCTGGTATGATTTGGACTCAGAAATGTGATACACCTCCAGGATGAGGCAAGGGTATTTACAGCTGGTAACACTTAGTCATAATTTTCCCTAAGGCTTAAAAGCTAACAATTTAAATTTTAGGATCTGCAAAGTTCCAAAGTCAAAATTTCCAAATCAACCCGAGAGTCTCGAGTCTCATCGGGGTGGTGGGGGCAGCCTCAGATACCCTCAAGGGGCCCCAGGACAGGATGGGATTCACCTTCTCCAGCTGACTCCACACATCCAGCACATCATGGGCAAAGTTGAAGTGCTCGGGCACCGGCTGCCTCCCCAGACTGATGGCTTCCCAGGTGCGCACGATCTTCTGAGGGGCAGGGAGAGGTGACAGGTGCCCATGAGAGCCGCAGAACCCCCGGGAGCTCTTGAGCGCCTGGAGGACCCTGCATCTCAGCCACAGCCTCATGTCGTCTGTTGCCTCTTGCCTGTCACCAAAGAGAGGAGAGAGGCCATCATCTGAATCCTGCGTCGGGGGGGTTGGGAGAACCCTGTGGCCAGCCCTGAGGGTGACTGCTGCTCATACTGGACACAGTGTGGGAATCCAGGCTCAGTTCAGTTACGTGACATTGGTCATTTCCCCTTCTCTGAGTCTGAGGCCCACCCCTCCCTCCTCTCTCATCTCTCATTACTTGTGGGTCTTTGTGGGCCTGAGGTCCTTAACTCCAAGCCCACTTCTCAAAGCCAAGTCTAAAAGGAATCCCTCTCATGTTTGTTGTTATATTTAAAAAAAAAAAACTCTTAAAATACATTGTTAATTGACACATAGTAATTCAACACATTGGTGGGGCACAGTGTGACATTTCAAAAAATGGATACAATTGGGTAATGATCAGTTAGGGTGACTGGCATAGTCATTACTTAGATAGTCATCATTCCTTTGTGTTGGAGCATTCACAATCCTCTCTGTTAATTATTAATTATTCCCTCTAATACCCTTTGACCGATCCTGAACTGGCCTGGCTCAGCCAAAGAGAGCTCTCTGGCAGCAGAAACAGAACATGAACCACACACCCAACTTAGAACTTTCTAGTACTTTCACGAAGAAGAGTAAAAAGAAACAGGTGATATTTATCATAATGTCTTCTTAAGCCAGGTATATGGAAAATATTTTCATTTCCATACGGAATCAGTGTGAAAGCAAAGGATTAAAGAGGTGAGGTAATAGTGTGGATCTGGATTATTCCCCAGAGGTTCCCCGTGTTGAGGGCTTGGTTCCCAAAGTGGCAATGTTCAAAGGCGGGGCTTTGGGGAGTGATGGATCATGAGGGCTCTGCCATCAGTGGGGATTCACAGCTGAGTGGATTATCAGGAGGTGGTGGAGACTGCAGGAGGAAGACGGTCCCTGGGGTCATGCCCAAGCAGGGTACATCTTGTATATCCCAGGCCCTTTCTCTCTTTCTCTTCCTCCATCCTCACTTCCTGGTGGCCATGAGCTGAGCAGCTTTGCCCCCTGCCATGATGCTGTGCCTTACCCTGGGCTCAGATACCATGGAGACAGCCAATCGTGAACCCAAACCTCTGAAACCATGAGCCCAAATAAGTTTTTCCTCCTTAAAGTTGGTTTCCTTAGTTATTCTGATTCAGCAATGAAAATGTAATGAACACAGGTATTTTGCCTTTTCTTATACTAAATCCCTGAAAGGCAATATGCATTTCCCCCCTAACAAGCACACCCCAATTTGGACAGGCCACACTTTGAGTACTCAAGAGTCACAGGTGGGCAGTGACACGGTACTGCGCAGGGCTGTTTTGGTGTCCTGCTACTAAAAGGATGGTCTCTGGACCAGCTCCACCATCTGGGCACTTGTGAAACTGCAGAGCCTCAGTCTCCACCCCACACCTGTGGAACTAGAATCCGCAGGTCAGCTGGATCCCCAGATGTATTGAGTGCTCATCAAAGTTCTAGAAGCGGTGGCCTAGGGGCTGCGTCCCCAGTTTCAGTTCTCCCTGACAAGTTCCTCTTGGTAATAATAACCGAATATGGCAATAACAACAATTACAATACTTCACAACAACCAGGAAATCCAACCGCACTACCATGCATCGAAGGCTCACTGTATTCCAAGCACTTTGAAAATGCTTTATAAATATTATTTCATTAAAACATTTATGATACCCCTATGATATAAATATCATTTTCTCTATTTTGCAGATAAAGAAAAAGAGGCACATAAAGAAAATAAAGAAAAGGCAGAAGTAACTTTTCACCTCACCTCTCAGCCTCCCAGCCTCCCGGCCTCCCAGCCTCCCGGCCTCCCGGCCTCCCAGCCTCCCAGCCTCCCAGCCTCCCAGCCTCCCAGGCTCAGCTATGGCCACTAATTCTGGGCCTGAGGCCCTGGAGATTCTCTCCCTTCCCCTCCTAATGGCTCCTAAATTCTGTCCCAAGCCTGTGTCTTGGCTTTGCACCCCTGGATTTCCTAGATTTAATTTTTTTTTGTACCAGAGATTGAACCCCAGGGTGCTTAACCACCGAGCCCCATCTCCAACCCTTTTTAATCTTTTATTTAGAGACAGGGTCTCCATGGGTTGTTTTAGGGCCTCACTCAGCTGCTGAGGCTGGCTCTGGACTCAGCCTCCCGGAGCTTCCAGGATTACAGGCGTGCACCACTGCTCCCAGCTGGATTTCCTATTTCTTCACAGCTGCAGATTAGAATCCCCGGCCTCCCTCTGTGGTTTCCCAAGGCCATTCGGTGGAGGATTTCTCGCCAGGTTACCTTGTTCTTGGACCCAGGAAATGCAGAAGGCGTCTGTGTTCTGGTCCTGCTAAAGGGTAGACCTGAGAGCCCTTAGCAATTCCTTCTTCAAGCAAGTTGCTGACTCACAGGGAACTTTGGCCTCAGAGGGAGCCACGAGAGGGCAGGTCCTGGAGCCAGCTGCTCAGGACACTGGGTCCCTGCCAGGCAGCACTCCAAGTTCCCTCCAGCGTGGACTCCTGCCTACTGTTGGGTGTTCCCTGGGGACAGTTTGCCAACCAATCCAAAAGGACAAGGAGGACATTGTTCTGTTGAAACAGAAAGGATACAGTAGTGGGCATGACAGGGGCCAGGCCTCGCCCACTCTCTGCTCATGACCCTCCTGTCCATGGAGAAAGTCACGGAGGGGTGGCCCCGGATTAGCAGGGGTTGCATGTGAACGCACAGTGGCCCCCAGGGTCTCGTGGGGCATCTCTGAGGTGATGCGATTGTGCTCCATCTGGGTGATACAGCCACACAGCTCTATGAATTCACTAAAAATAATGACGGTGACAGTGCCGACTGTACTACACCAAGTAAGATGGTAAAGAGCCACCCACAGGCCACCTCATCCCACGTCACTTCCTGCCATCTTTCCTCTTCTCGTCTTCTTGCTCTTTCTGCTCTAGCCACACTGGCCCTGCTGTCCCCTGAGGATCTGGCTGAGGGCTGGGACACCTTCTCTGAGGACAGCAGCAGCCACTGTGGCCCTGACTTGGCGGGTTTCCCAGGACCTGTTGCCGGGAACTCCTGCCAGCCCGGGGTGCACTCCTGTGCCTCTGCGGGGCTGGCTGTGTGTGCCCTGGTCACCACCTCCCCGAGACCAGCTCTCCCCGCCCCCGACACCTCCTACCCTGAATTCCCTGGCTTTTCCCCTTGGCCCTGATGGCTTCCTAATGTTCCATATATTTATTCATTTACTTTGTTTTTCCCTCCATGTACACATGCTAGGATGCGAGCTCCATGGGGACATATTTTTTGGCTCCTTGGCACTACTATGTCCCCAGCACTTATATAGCACCTGCCATAATGGGAGAGTTCAATAAACATTTGTCAGGTCCAATGAAGGGGGGTTGATATTGACTCATCATTTTCTATCTGAAATGCATTATGCGGAGACATTCTGTGTGTATAGCAATTGATGTCTGTCCTCCTGGGTACAAAATGTGGACATGGTTTTGTTTTTATAGAATCCCACCAAAACCCGGGAGAGTTCCCTGTCTCTAGGACCTGGAGAAACTGCATTCCATCTTTAGAGCCTCTCCCTTATCCCTAGGCCTGAGCCCACATCCCCTGGCGGAAGAGGAGCCCTGGGCGTCCTGTAGGGAGGATTCGGCTGTCTAGCCCTTTCTGTAATCACCTCCCCCGGGGGCTCTGTCCTATTGCTGGTTGGATCAGAGTGGCCTATTTCCAGGTGAGCAGCTCCTCTCCTTGGCAGGCTTGGCCACCGTGTCCTCTACTAAGTCCCGGGTGACACCCTTATCTCTGAATTTCCAGCCATATCTGGATTTACAGTCTCCGCTCTGGGGTGGATGGATGGATTGGCTGTTCTTCAAGCAATCGGATCTCAGTGTCGCCACTGTCCACCGACACTCCATGGCAGGAGCATGGGCAGAGGCCCAAGCCTGCAAATTGTGACCACAACAATGACGATGTCAGTAATAGTAACGGCTTTTCACTGATTCACTCAAAGAGCGTCTATCCACCACCTGGAACTTGGTAGGCAACGGGAATGACCTGGAACTTAGAAAGTGATGGACACCATGAAGGAAATTTGGAAAGAGGACAGGGAGTCCCTGTGAGCTGGGACGCAACGCTACACTGTCCCCACTAAATTCGGGGCCCGTCTAAGCCACCCCCAGCAGCCAATGCAAGTTTTGTTTCTGGCGCCCACGTGGACCCTGACCCCGGGGGTCCATGGGCAAGGCCTCTCAGCAGGGGCTGCGGGGTAGGGGTCCCTGTGACTCAACAATGGGCCCTTCTTCTCCAGGGTTACCCTGGGCCTCTAGAACCCAGGAGCTTAGAACCCGCTGCGGAGGCTGCCCTGGCCCCAGTGTGCTCAGGGAGGCCTGCGTTTCTGCCCCTGGATTTCCTGCTCCGAACTCGAGGGAAAGCCAGGAGCCTGCTCTGAAGGCCACCACCTCCCAGAGGACCATGGGGTTTGCAGCCCCGGCTCAGCTTGGCCCCAGCAGCCCTGAGAGAATCGCAGCTTCCCTCAGGTATGAGCGGCGGTGGTGAAAATGGCAAACGGAGGCAGGGCCTCCCACGGCAGCCTCCCCTCTGCCAAAGGTCATCAATTCAAGATGGCTACACAGTCGGGTCAATTAGGGGGCTTAAAAAAAAAAGACACCCAGACAAACCCCACCCCAGACCTGTTAAACTAGAAGCTGCTGGTTTGGGGTAAAACTCCCCAAGAGATTCTAAGGTGCAGTCCTAGGTGAGAACCAAGGAAATGGGTCATGGGGTGTGTTGCAAGAATTAAATTAGGCGATCCATTCAATCATTCATTCATTCAACAAACGTCCACTGAGCTTTCAAATCAGCTTCAGGAACTCAGCTAGGAGATGCAGGAGCAGCTATGAATAATCGCATTTAAGTTAAATTTTTTTTAAAAAATAAGGTGAACTCAGACAATAACACAAAACAGGAAGCGATCACTTGTGATACAGAAGAACATGCTAGAAGCAGGGGTGGGTGAGACCCAGTGGCCGGGAGGACCCCTCCGCTGAGCTGGTATTTTAGCTGGGACCTGAAGGACCAGCTAAGGCTAAAGATGTGGAATAAGGATGTTGTAGACAGAGGCAAAGGTCCAGGGGCAGGGAGGGGAGGAGACCGGGTGTCTGCCAAGCCAGTGAGGGGACAGTGCTGAGCCACAGGAGGTCACCTGGGGACAGACCAGAGACCCGTGGGACTGACAGGCTGCAAGACCGGGCTTGGGCGGTGGGTGCTGGCAAGCCCTGCAGCCTGTTAGTGAGCATAGAACTGATCTAATTCCTTTAAAGTGGGAATCTCTAATGGCTGCGCAGGGGGAGGGTAAGGGGGAGATGGAGAGTTGAAACAGAGAGACCAGCAGGGGGACAGCAGCACCATCCAGACAGGACAAGACATGATGGTGGCTGGGGACATGGGGGTCTCTGTGGAGAGCCGAGGGACAGGATGGAGTTTGGGCTAGGCACCTGTCTGCCTGGTAACTGGCCACTCGATGAGCAATTCTCATTAAGAGTGGCGCACGCCTGTCATCCCAGTGGCTGGGGAGGCTGAGGCAGGAGGATCGCCAGTTCAAAGCCAGCCTCAGCAACAGTGAGGCACTAAACAGCTCAGCGAGACCCTGTCTCTAAATAAAATACAGAATAGGGCTGGGGATGTGATGCAGTGGTTGAGTGCCCCTGGGTTCAATCCCTGGTAGCCTGCCCCCCAAAATAGTTTCCCCTCATGCCAATTCCCCTATTGGGAGGTGACATTGGAGCTGAGCTTGGGGTTTGTACAGCTAGGCAGTGCCTAGGGAGAGGGGGTCATAGAGGGACCACGGGGATGCCAGGCTCAGGAGCAGGTGCAGGAGAATAGGGTCCACTGCCCTGAGAACAAAGGGGCAGGCACAGAGGTGACAGAGGGCACACCGGAGGACCAAACTGGAATAGGGTCCAGGGTGTGAGGGGACCTCTGAGATGATACAGAGCTAAGCTAAGGGTCTCGAGAGGGAGAGCAAGAGGGGCGAGGAGAGAGGAAGTGAAGGAGTCCCCCTGTCCCACTCCTGGGAATGCAAATAGGTCACATCTTTGCTTCAGCCAGAGGCCACCTTGTGCACAAAGCTTTCCAGGGTCCCCACATTGAAAATGTCGGGGTCCCCTTTCCCCACAGCTTAACACGGCCCCTTATCTACACCCCCTCCGCCCTTACCAGGGTCCGATACACTGTCTCTCTACCCGTTCATCTCCCGCGCCGCGGACCAGGGCTAGAGGTCTGTTTGGCTCACTGTGGTGTCCCCCGTCACCTAGACAGGCGTCACGATCTCCAAAACATTTGGTGAAGCCACGAACAAATGAATGAGTACGTGAGGCAGAGGGAGGTGCCCAAGGTGGCAGCAAACCTGGCCCCCCCCCGGGAAAGGGGCAGAATCCCCAGGGAACTGTCAGCAGCCCTTGAAGGAGAGTGTGAGGGTGAGCCCCCCCCACCCCGTCCCCCTGCACATGCTCAGATGCTCAGCCACCCCCTGAGCTGAGCTGGCTCTGCAGCCACCCTCAAGGTCACCAACTCAAGCTCCTCTTTCCTCCAGGGAGTGTCCTTCAGACCCTCAGAGAGGCGCTCTCAACCCCTTGGCCCTTTTCCAAATGGCCCCCTCCAGCCAGGCCAGGCTCCTGGGTTCCAAGGAGGAGTGTCAGGCCTGGGAGAGTTCCAGGTGGTTCACTCAACTAAGGAAGCATCATTCTACCCATTTTCTGCAGAATGGAAAGTGAACACCGACACTCTAGTGCCTCCGTGGGCTCCTGCCTCCGTGGAGGCAAAGACAGGGGAGAGCACTTCTCCAGCGAGCGACAGGCTCAATGAACAAACAAGCTAGGAAGTAAATTAGTTCTGAAAACCAAAGACCTGCCAGGGCTCATAAGTGGCATGCCGCCTGGTGGGTCCTGGGACATGGCAGATCACAGTGACCCTCCAGCCTGGTCAGCAGAACTGAGTCTTTGGGCTGAGACATGGGACTTGAATCCTGGGCACCACTCAGCATTCCAGAAAACCAGGCTGCCCACCTGCCCTTCTCCCTCACCTCGGCTCTCAGTCTCGGTTGATTTCCTTGGATCCTGTGGCTGGCAAACTAAAGCATGATGCCACAGAATTACCCAGAAGAGGCTTTAGAGATGTAATCATCGGTGACAGTACATGCACCTCATTTGGATCCAAATTCAAACAAAATTTTCTAAAGCCATCAGGGTAATTTGCACGCTGACGGGATAGTTGATGATTTGAAGATGTGATATTTTGTTAAGTACGATCATGGTATCCTGGTCATGTGATCTTTAAAAAAAAAAAAACCCTGGTCATGTAGGGATTCTTAGTGAAATATTTGTGGGTGAAATGTACAGTGCCTGAGACTGGCTTCCAAATAATCTAGGGCAGAGTGTTGATGGGGCTATAAATGATAAGATGGATTGAGACAGTAGCTGAAGTTGAAGGATGGATACCTTGGGGACAGACAGAGCGTATCAATCTCTCTATTTTTGTGTGGGTTCCAAATCTCCCAAGTAAAAAGCTAAAACAAAATGGCGAACATAGAATCATCTTGGGAAACTTTGAAATGTCTAGATATTTGAGGTCTTACCCTGAGCAATTCTGAATGCCGTTGGTCTTGAGTGAGATGAAGCAGCTAAAATCCCCCAGGGGATTTTAATATATTATCAGAGTTAAAAAATGAGAACCAAGCACCAAAAATATGTGTAGTCTGATTCCATTTATGCTTAAAAAATGTGCATTCAAAGTGTGTCCAAATAGGTATTTTCAATGTTTGTCAAGATTCACTCCAAGTTACCTACAGCTTTCCCAGTGGTGGAATTATGAAAGAGATATTTTTTTGGGGGGTGGTCCCAGGGATTGTATTCAGGGGCACTCGACCACTGCATCACATCCCCAGCCCTATTTTGCATTTTATTTAGAAACAGGGTCTCACTGAGTTGCTCAGCACCTCACTTTCGCTGAGGCTGGCTTTGAACTTGCGATCCTCCTGCCTCAGCCTCCCGAGCTGCTGGGATGACAGGTGTGCACCCCTGCGCCTGACGTGGAAGAGATTTTTATTTTCTACTTGACATATTATTGTGTTGTTTGGAACATTGACAAGTGTGAACTTTAAAAACAAAATATTTACACTTGAGAATATTTCAAAACCAGATGGAGGTTTCCTGCAAGGTAAACCTTCACAGGGGCGTTCAAGCAGGAGCCGAGGAGCGGGATGCGTGGGGCGTGGTTGGCAGAGGGGTCTCTGGGAGGCGGTTTGGGGACTGAGCCAGTCATCTCTGAGGTCCTGGGGCTCTGGAATGGGCACCATCTCTGCAGAGTTTTCACCTGGTGGCTGCTCTGACTGGCGCCCAGTGGCTCTGAGCTCCCCCAAGCTGTCCCCCACCCCGGGACTGGAGTTATCCTAATGTCTGACCTTTGTCCAGGGCTGCTGCCAAGCTGTGGCGTGGCTGGAAGGCAGGTGCCTGCTCAGTGCCCACTGCCCCTGGGCAGAGGAGGCGGGCAGGCAGTGGGGACTGGTGCGGGGCCAGCTTCCTGTGTGGACAAGGGCTGTCTCCCTCTCTGCCCTGCAGGATGGCCGTGGGGCTCCTCTACCTGCTGCTGCTGGCCTCTTGTGCATCCCCTGGCCACAGCCTGTCAGAGGAGTACACCAGCGTGTCCAGGTTCAACTTCTCCCCACCCCTGCGCATCCCAGAGGAGCACAACCTGCTGCTCCTGAGCACCATCAGCCTGCCCGTGATGCTGAACGAGACCCGCTTCCTCTTGGTGCTCTTCCGTGAGTCCCCACCCCCAGGGAGACGGGAGATGAGTGGGTGGTGCCTGCCTGCCTGCTTCTGGGGGTGGGCAAGGGGGCAGAGTTTTATATACCACAAAGTGCCTAAGGACACGTAATCAATGTCTTCCAAAAGTTACCTAGGTGCATCGTGCCCAATTTCCAGATGCGGACACTGAGGTCCAGGTGATTGAAGCACATTGCTGGATACCACGCTGACGCTTCAGTCGGGGTTTATAGGGGACGCCCGTGTCCCACCCAAGGCCAGGAGCCAGGTCTCGCCTGCAGATGCCTTTACTGTCTGAGCCTCAGTTTCCTGCTCTGTGGAGTTGGCATGAATGTCATGACCTCGCTGGAAAGGGCTCCCAGGCCTTCACCTCTGCCGTCCGAGCTGGGCACACACGTCTCTGCTCTTTGGACTGTTTTCTTGCCCTCAGCAGACATTTCGGGGGATAGAATGGCCACCGGGCTGCACCTGGGGTCAGAGTGCGAGGGGTTTTCATAACAGTTTTCACAGTGTGAGGGGGTCACCCCGTGCAGCCGTGTCCCAAGCCCCTCATGAGTCAGGGGCACCGTTCCACCTCCCTTTTTTAAAAAATATTTTTCTACTAGTTCTAAATCAGTTATCCAGGACAGGAGAAAGCTCTTCGATTCGTTGTACACAAATGGAGCCGAATTTTTCGCCTCCCTGGTTGTCACACCATTCATGCCATCATACGTGTAATGATGTCCGTCTCATTCCACCATCTTTCCTCCCCCCAGGCCCCCTCTCCTCCCCTCTCCTTTGCCCCATCCAAAGTCCCTCCACTCATCCCATGCCCCTCCCATTAGGGATTAGCATCCACTTATCAGAGAAAACTGTATTTTGGGGGGGGGGATTGGCTTATATTATGATAAGATCATGATATTCTCTAACTCCATCCATTTACCTGCAAAGGCCATGATTTTATTCTCTTTTAATACTGAGTAACATTCCATTGTGTATATATGCCACAGTTTCTTTATCCACTCATCTATTGAAGGGCATCTAACTTGCTTCCACAATTTAGCAGTTGTGAATTGTCCCACTATAAACATTGACGTGGACGCACCACTGAACATCAAGGTGCCTATAGGATTCACCTATTTTTTTTTTTTTTTATAGCTGAGAACACAGATGCTCAGAGAGGCCAAGTGATTTACCCCAGGTCACACAGTTCAAATGGGGACTACAGAATCCATAGTATACCATTTTCCTCCTGGAAAGATCTGGAGAATGCAGAAAGGAGGTGTGAACACGGAGTCGGACTCTGTCCTGCCTTCAGAGCTGCTTTTGGAAATGGCTGGCTCCATGTCAACCCTCAGGATGTGCTCCCAGGGCTTTCCAGGCCTGACCAGCACCCAGGCTCCCCAGAGGAGCAGGACTTGGCTGCCACACGGGGCACCTAACAACCTCTGACTCCCGGGTTCACTGAGGCTGGGTGGAGAGAGTGTGCTGGCTGGCACAGGGGGAGGGAGCTTGAGATGCTGGCTTCTGTTGTCACGACCACTGTGGTTCCCCGTCTGGACAACCTCTGCAGGGAGCTGTGGTGCCAAAGTGGGCGAGTGTGCTGTCACTCGCCCCGAGTGGCACTCAAAGCAGGAGCAGTGATTGATTGTGCTGTTCTTCACCCTGACACTCAGGCCTGCTATACCAGGCTGGGGATGGTCTTTGCAAGGGCCCCCTGGTTTCTGCTGTCAAGGGCTTTCCTATTTAAGCCAGGAATGTGGCAAGGCACAGACTTCTTAATGCACGTCATTAACTAGAGAAGCACTGGTTAGGCTTGTGGTCAGGTGGCCTCCCAGCCTCAGCAGCCGAGCAGCCTTCTCTGGCTTGGATCCTGCTCCCTGTTGTGCAGAGGATCCCTGAGCTAAAGCCAAGGCATCTGGAAACTTGGGGTTTGCTTTGACGTGAGAGAAATCCTGTTTGGCTTCCCAGTGAGGCCCCGGGACAGTCTTTGGTGGGAACAGTGCTGCAGGCCTCCCACGGTCACCCACACAGCTCTTGGGTTTATGATCCCTGTTAGAAATTCTGGTCTTCCAAACCTCCTTCCTCTTTCCTTGTCTCTTATTTGATGCATTGTCTCTGAGCGATGTCACTCCTAGGAGGAGTAGGGGGATGTGACAGTAGCAATAGCTCAGTTTTCTTGAGTCCCAGGTCTTCCCCAGCGGCCACTTCAAGGCCACACGAGTCCTGTTCTCTTTGTGTTCTTGAGACTGACAGTTCTCGGAAGGAATGTTTGATGGACTCATGTTTGCCTCCACCCAATAGGGAGCATGCGCTTTTTTTATCAATCCCTTCAAATGGTTCTAACCCTTGGACATCCCTCCACCTCAGGCTGTTAATGGTTGTCTTAAACGTAAGAGCGAGACGCATGCCTGATCTTACTTCAAACCTGCTGAGCAAAACCTGGAAGGAGAGGTTCAGTCTGGGCCTCTGCCTTTACACAGGAGGGCAGGCACTTCCGCTGTGCCTGATGGCTCCTCCGTCCAGTTCTGCCCATCCCTCATCCACACCAGGACTTGGGCCTTAGCTCTTGTTGTTTCTGAGAAAAGTCAAGAACGCTGCAGCTCCAATGTGCATGCTGTGGAACTGTGAGTTGTTTGCACAGGTCAAATATCCAAACCATCTTCTCCTTTTGGCTGGGGCCCTCATCTCTGAGTTCTGAACCCTCAACGTGAGTGCAGACAGGTGTAGAGCCAGCCCAGCATGCACCTCGACACACTTTCACCCTTTGAAAAATGGAGCCGCAGGTGGTCATGCTGGGGGAACCTGTTCCGTCCCCAGGAGAATGCACAGCTCTCTCTGTCCAGTGCCGCTTCTATTTTAATCGGGGCAATATGTCCTGTTCTTGGTCCTTTGGGTCTTTTAACTCAGGGACTGACAATGAACCTGGGGTTACAGAGCAGCCAATCAATTTTGCGTTCTTTAACGGCACTGGATCACAACCAATTTGAATATTTTCAATACTCCCCCTCAGAGGGCACTTCTGAGCAGGGCGCCACACCAGCAGAGGTTCTGGTTATCCAGAGACACTCCATTACCCTCATTACGTCTGAATCATTGATTCCTGCCAATACTCCATTTAGTTCAAAATGAGTTCTCCAAAACTGGCTGGCCTTCTAACGTGACCTTTGGGAAAATTAATCACCCAGGGGAAAGCATTCTAAAAGCCTTTTCCCCCCATGGTTAAACGGGCTCTTTATAAAGAGCGTGTTTTAGACACCGGCCTCAGGGACTTCCCTAACATCTCACACCCTTCACTGAAGTCCAGCTTCTCTCTTCTCATCTCTGAGGACCAGTCCCAAGGAGTGTGGGAGACCTCAGGGTCTTGGATTTGATCCCAGCCACTTGTCTCTTCCCACATCCTGCGTCCCCCCAACAGGACGGCAATACAACCGATGTCAGAGTCCAAACCTCTATTCTCCCATCCAACCCACCAACATGCCCTGTGTCCTGTGGTGTCTCCAGTTCTCCCCACCCCTCCACCTGCCCCAGTCTCACCCGTGGTCGGCAGAATGTTCGCCCTGGCCAGGCCCCTGGCCTCTGTGTTCACAGTCCTCCCGCCTCTAGCCTCCTTCCTGAACTTCCTCACTGGGACTGTGAGACCCAGCTCCTGGACAAGAGGCTATTTTCCCATCTGCTCCATCGTAGAGGGAGGAGGTCGCCCCACTCCATCACGCCAGGGACTTGCCCTGCGCCTCCTCCTCCTCCTAGCACACATTGTGCAGGATCAAAGCTGCTTTTCAACTTGGCGCTCCCCGGGAGCTGCCATCTGGCCCTGTGCTGGGACATGGCAGGTCTCCTCAGGTGTTGAGTGAATAAACAAATGAATGATTGGATGCATAAGATGCTGCATCCTGTGGCCCAGACTTTTCCTCCATGAAAGTTCCCTTGAATGAGCTCAGGAGAAAAGGAAAGGCCCCTGTACTGGGAGTGGCTCAGAGAAGCCTCAGGAGTGGACACTGGGTCACTGAGGTCGTCCCTCCTTGCCCCTAAGGCAGAGGGGGCAAGAGTCTGTGCTGGGAGTGCACGGGATGGTGACGGTGGCCAGGATGACGAATGTGAAGACGGTGGTGACGGTTCGGTAATGCTGATAGACATGGCGGTGACAATGACGATAATGACGACGGGTAGGGGTGACAGTGATATCTCTTTATCAAGCACCTGTGCTCGGGCACTGCACTTGGCACCAGAGTCCCCATCTTACACATGAGACAAAGAAGTCTCACCAAGGTCTGACCATTTATTTACCCAAAGTCCTACAACTGGCAGACGGGGAAGCCGGGGCTTCAGGCAGGTCTGATACCCAGACTGGTGGCCGCCCATCCCGCAGCACGGTGCTGTCACCCTGGGAACACTCAGTACTTATTTACTCATTCCTTACTGTCTTGAGGGGGCAAAGTTGTGATGTACGCAGTCGAGGGGAGAAATAAAGAATGTCCACTCATTTCTGCCCCTTTCAATGCTTTATTCGCTCAGATTACTCAATACAGTTTCACTCTATAGGTTCTGAATCAAGAAAACGACAATCCTTAATGCTAGGCACTGCAGTAGACATGATCAATCCACAGCAAACGATTCTAGATTAATTCTAAGCACTGCAAACACCTAATCAGGACAGGCTAACGACAGACATCCCCTCTGCAGGCTAAGCTCAAAGATCTGAAGTCTTAGGCTTGGAGTCCAGCAGATGCACACTCACTTAGACCGCGGTGACCAGGTCCCGAACCAAGGCAGGCTTCTCCTGGCGTGGAGTGGACGACCGGTTGAGGAGAGGGTCCTGGGAGGAGTTGCGGCTCTCACCAGGTCCAGACGAGGCGGTAGAGGTTGAGAGCGGGTGAGGATCACACAGAGGCTCAGGAACGATGACAAGTGATGGGATGAATCCCTGTTCATCAGCTCTATCATTTATACTAAATTTGGGGGCTTTTGACCCCCCCCATCAATCCTTATCAGCTACCACTGGATTTCTCAGTGACATCATTTACCTTGGGGTCAGAAACATCTGGTCTGGAGGTCTCCACCCTGATCTTCTCGCCTTTCCCTCTTAACCAGGCCGGGACAGCCTGCCAGGGGCTCCACTCTGTTTATCAGGGTGAGGCGAAGTGACTTGTTTGAGGCCATACTGGAGGGCTCTGTGGGTGTGCCTGGTAAAATTGGTGTATCATATGGTTAAAAATACTATGAAGAAAACAGTGGGTAGCACAAAGGGGAGATGGAGGCTGTAGTTTTAAACAGAGTGGCCAAGGAAGGCTTTCCTGTGAGGAAGCAACCCATGAAGACATCTGAGATTTCAGGCAGAGGGAACAACATGTGCAAAGGCCCTGGGGTGGTGAGCGTACCAGTATGGCTAAAGCTGTATGCTGAAAACCAGAGTAGGAGAAAATGAGGCAAATGGACGAAGTCACATCCTCAGGGACCTTATAGGCCAGGGGGATGGACAGAACAATTTGTTGGCTGGGTCTGGAAGAACTACAAGGTTGGGATGACCATGCTGAAGTCCAGATGGACGGTGAGCTCTGCTGACTTGTAGCCCTAGAGTGTGGCGAGGTGATGCTCTGAATGTTTTTCCATTATTTGACCTGAAGTTTAATGAAAAGCCAGGTTTCTCATCCTCACTCCTACTGATATTTTAGCTGGATGATTCTTTGTTTGGGGGATGGCCCTGTACATTGTCAAAGATTCAGCAGCATCTCTGCCTCTGCTCAGCAGAAGGCCAGGGCATCCCTTCTCCAACTGGGACCACCAAAAGCATCTTCAGATGTCACCAATGTCCTGCATTGAGGACCACCAGGCTAACACAAGGCAGGCTCCGGCTCCCTGTGCTGGGACCTCATCTCCATCGGCCACCCTCACACCCGCCCATCAGCTACCCCCTGCATCACGCTGACTGCTCAGAAAAGGGAACCCAGGGCCATCTGAATCCCAGGCCCCTCAGCCCCAGCACACCCACGTCCCAGGAGTGCAGTCAGGGAGCCGCTGCCCCGTCTAACAGCATCCCAGGACCATTTACTTATTCTGAAACTGCATGAGAGCCACGCCATTAGATGGGAGGTTGGGTCTGGTTCTGTTTCTCTCCAGTAGCCTCACCACTCACTGGAGATACGGTCTCCAAGGGACCCTCCCTGCCCAGAGAGCACCTGCTCGGAGCAAGGCCACAGGCTCTCCACCTCTGTCCTCACAACAGCTGATGCTTATTGAGCATCCTGGGGCCAGATTGGCACCAAAGCTTTGCCCTAGAGCAGATGCAGGGTCTGTTAGGATCCCCAGGACCTGAGGGAGGTGGCTCTGTGGGGAGCTCAGCCTGTGTCACTGGGGCCTGTGTCACTGCTCCGCCCCAGAGACTCCCTGAACTGTCTCCTCGCCCTGACCAACTGGCACTTCCAGGGGCCGGGGCAGGAAGTAGGCAGAGACACCCGAGGAATGGGCATCCGTTTCACCTTTAAGAATCTGGAATTCAAGATTCCAGAGCCCCAGAGGTGAAACCAGCGGCAAACTCTAAAAAGAGGGACGCTAGGTAGCAGGACCACAAATCATAGAACGGGCTTGTCGCTCCCGTGGGCCCTCCTGGAGCAGGGGTAGTGGGAGCTGCACCCCATCGTCCTGTTCTAAGGAAAATGGACGTTTTTTGGACCCAGTGCCTGACTTGGTAGTTGGAGCATGGCTCTAGGAGAGCGTCAGCCTTGGAGTCGATGTCAGCATAACCGCTTACTAGCTGCGAGATCTGGCCCTTCCATTTCCTTGCCTGTGATGATAGATGATCACTCTCAGGGTTGTCTGCAGATAAACTAAGACAACAAGTGCATGGAACGCTTAGCAAAGCACTTGCCATATTAGTGACCAATGAATGTTATTGTTCTTATTATTTTGTTATCACCATCATCACCATCACCACTATTATGATGACCATCACATTACCATCACCAGCATCATTACACCATCATTATCATCATCATCACCATCACCCCACCATCTCACCACCACCATCATCACCACCACCACCATCACCACGACCATTACCATCACCACCACCACCACCACCATCACCATCACCACCATCACCATCACCACTGTCACCACCACCACCACCACCACCACCATTGACACCACCATGTACCACCACCACCACCACCACCACCACCATCACCACTACCACCACGTACCATAACCACCACCACCATCACCATCACCACCACCACCACCACCACCACCACCATCACCACTACCACCACGTACCATAACCACCACCACCATCACCATCACCACCACCATCATCATCACTACCACCACCTCCATTGCCACCACCATGTACCACCACCACCATCACCATCACCACTACCATCACCACCACCACCACCACCAACATCACCACCACCTTGTACCACCACCACCATCACCATCACCACCAACATCACCACCACCACCATGTACCACCACCATCACCACTACCATCACCACCACCACCACCACCAACATCACCACCACCACCACTGCCACCACCATGTACCACCACCACCATCACCATTACCACCATCACCACTACCATCACCATCACCACCATCACCATCATTATCACCATTATCATCATCACCACCACCATCACCATTACCACTATGATCACCATCCCATTTTTCAGTTGCTCAGATCAATAAATGAGAGTCATCCTTGATTCCTCTTTTGCTCATACTCCACATCCAATGGAGTAACAAATCCATACAATATCTCTAAAATCTCTCTACACTTAGATCACTTTCACCCTCCCCTAAACCAAGCTATTGCCATCTCTCACCCAGATGAGTATAGTGGCATCTAAGTGGTTTCTCTGGATCTACTTTTCCCCCCCGTTTTTTGGTCTAATTTTTTTGCATGATATTGTGAGACCTCAGTTAAAAAATAACTCAGGTCACATCTAACTCTGCTGCCAACTCTGGAATCATTCCACATTCCTTAGAGGAAAGGTCAAAGCATCATTCCTATCCACCCCTTCCCCTGGCTCACTCTGTTCCAGATCCTGTGGACCTCTTGTCATTCCTCAAACATGCCATACACGATGCCCCTGTGCCTTTGCCCAAGGTACTCTTCTTCCAGATATCCATGTGGCTTGTTCTCTCATCATCTTTGGTCTTTATTAAAATATTGCTTCTCAGCCATCCTTCTTCAATCTTTCTACTTAAACTCATAATTTCCCTCACACTCCCAATCTTCAAATTTGCTTCTTAGCTCCCTATCGTATTTATCATCTCATACAGCACATATTTTATTTACTTTCTACCCTCTTCAATTCCTATAATGGCACCTGACACGTGGCATGTCCTAAAAAGAACTTGTTGAATGAATGACTGGCTGAATGAATGGATGGAATGAATCCCGTGAGCATTACCGTTCGGGCCCATCCTGTTAGCTCTTAGATGGTGGAGTTCCAGTTGTAACAGTTTCTCTTGGCTTCACTGGACTGTGAGTGGACTCTCTAAAAGCTTCACCATTTGGACAATCGAGTCTTTCTCTTGCCCCGAGTGTCTGTGCTTAGAATTGAGATTTCCAGGTGATGTCAATCAGCAACTGGAAGCCCAGCATGGCCAAATCCACAAGGAAACCAGGAGGGACCCACAGAGCCCAGAGGCCACAGGCAGCCCCCATGAGGGTGATGGATGGGGTGTCCAGGCGACGGTGGTGATAAAGCTGGCAGAGGCCAGCATCCATCTACAAGAGAGGCAAACCCTCTCTGCCCCTGGCCATTGATTGGGGGTCTAATGATAGTGAGGGTTCATTTCCGGCTCCACTACAGGAGCAGGTGTGCTATTGGAAATGGGGTGAGCGCCAGCTGTCCCCGGGCCCAGCTTCTGACCGTGCTTTATGAAGACCTCCCTGTTGGACTTGGGCTTCCCCCAGCAGAGAGGTGACCTGCACTTTCTCCAAGTGCTCTAGATGGACAGAGGGTTGGGAAGAGAGTGTTCTGGCTTGGAAGGGAATCTGGCCCTCTGCCCTGGCCTGGCCCACCTGCCTTACTCAGACCTGGGGAGGTGAGGGACTGTCACTATGCCATCATGAGGAAGAAAGGCAGACTGGGGTGCCACTTAGTGCCCTCCCATGTAGGACAGAGAGGCTTCTCCCAAGGTCACGGTCACATGCCACTCTGAGAGTCTGATTTCAGCCTACCTCACTGTCCAGCACTGTGAGCCGCCAAGGAATCCAGAGCACGATACACCCCACCTTCACCTGCACCCCAACACACCCAACCCCCCCAGGGGGCTGTCTCTACCTGAGGTTCTCCTGCCACATTACATGAGGCTCCAGGGCATGGGAGGGATTCACTGCTACCTCTAGAACATTCCACCAGGGGGCGCTCACGAGGTCTCCCTTTTCTCTCGCTCCTTCTTTCTGCCTCCAAATTTCTGACCTCAGGAATTTTACAACTGTAATAACCGCAGTAATAAGGTGCTGTGAACTTACCTTGGGCCAGGTAAGTTCACCTGCGTAGTGGAGGTCAGAGAACAGGAACTCTGCCACCAGACCAGTGGGGTCATGGGGTCATGACGATGATGATGATGATGATAACAATAATTAATAATAATGACCACACAGGTTTATTGGGAGGAATAAATGGCTTAACACATGTAAAGTTCTAGCCTATGATAAGCACGACCACACAGTTGCTTGTTAAATCTCACTGGACTCTCACAAGTAGGTAGAGGTAGCTTCTATTATTTTTTCACATCTTACACTAAGGTGGAACTTAGCTGCCCGAAGTCATTTTTCTCATGTTACTGGACCCAAAGAACCTTGAAGTACCCCTTCCAAGGAGTCCCCTTTCATAACCCATCGTGTCCACATCCCGGCACATTCCGGAAACTTAACTCCTCGGCAGTGAGCTCCAGGAGCCTTGGGAGATGGGGTGGGTACGGAGGCTCTCAGTAGCTCTGTCTGCCTGTTGGCTGTTTCAGACAACCCATCCTCAAAGCAATCCAGGAACCTGGCTAAGGAGCTGGGAGAAGCTGTGGAGATCATGGGCAAGGGCAAGAACGGTCTTGGCTTTGGCAAAGTCGACATCACGGTGGAGAAGGAGCTCCAACAGGAGTTTGGCGTGAAGAAGGCCCCGGAGTTGAAGCTGTTCTTTGAGGGCAACAGGTCCCAGCCCATCAGCTGCAAAGGTAACGGGTTCAAGGGTCAAGTCGACTGTGTGCTCTCACAAAAAGCCTACTCGGCAACCGAGGCGGTGGGTGGGAGGTGCCGATCCTCGTGGTCTCTCAGGGACCCGGTGTGGCGGTGGGCAAAGGTGCGACTTACGCAGTCGAGGGGGAGGAATAAAGAATGTCCAGGTGATTCTGCCCTTTTTCATGCTTTATTCACTCAGATCACTCAATACAGCTCTGCAGGTTCTTAATCATGACAATCCTTAACGGTGGGCATTGTGATAGACATGATCAATTTACAGCAAACACACTTAATCCTTGACAGGCTCATGGCAGACATCCCCCTGCATGCAAAGCTCCAGTGCCAGTCTAAAGTCTCAAGCCTTGGGCTCTAAGTCCAGCAGACACACAGGCAGACCGAGGCCATCAGGTCAGGAACCGAGGCAGGCTTCTCCTGGGGTGGAGCTGACGGCCGGTAGAGGAGAGGGTCCCAGGGAGAAGTTGCAGATCTCACCAGGGTCAAGATGCGGCTGCAGAGTTGAGAGCCGTGAGGATCATAGAGAGGATCAGGCAAACGAGGACAAGAGTTGGGATGTCAGTCCACGGTCCTCATCAGGCTCCGGGCATGTGGGCATCAGTGTCGGCTGGCTGAATGTCTGTTCCTTTTCTCCATCATTTATACTAAATTTTGGGGTTTCTGACCGTCCCTTTCAATCCCTAGCAGCTGCTACCAGATTTCTCAATAATGTCATTGGTCCTGAGGTTAAAGCATCAGCTCTGGTGGTCCCCCCCTGATTTTCTCACCTCTTGCCTGTATCAGGGTGAGGGCAACATGACAGAGACTTCGCTCTGAGTTGGCCAGGGTTGTGAGAAGTGACTTGTTTATGTCAGGCTATGCCTGATGACCCTGTTGGAGGGCTCTGTAGGCGTGCCTGGTGGGACTGCAGGTTCAAACTGGAGTTTTAAAATGGAGTTGCTTAGGCTAAGGTCGAAGGCCATTCTTACACCCAGGGTCTTTTCAGCTTGTGGCACCACCTGTTTCCCTCAAGAAAACCTGTTTCACCCAGCAGCTGGGTGAGGAGCCATGGGTGAGGATTTGCGGCCTGGAACTGACAAACCTCCCTTCTATTCACAGTGACCAGAATTCTGTTCCATGGCCCCCAGCAACTACAAGAAAGTCTGGGAAATGTGGTTTAGCCCCTAA
Source organism: Ictidomys tridecemlineatus (assembly GCF_052094955.1). Lineage (NCBI taxonomy): Eukaryota > Metazoa > Chordata > Mammalia > Rodentia > Sciuridae > Ictidomys > Ictidomys tridecemlineatus. The sequence goes on from NC_135486.1 coordinate 131,201,401, forward strand.
AGGACATACAGTTGTCCCTACCACAGCCTACACCTCAGCTGATGGGCCCCGGCAGCCCCAAGAGGTGGAGGGTGGGTATGGGACTAATGAACACCAGGCCAGAGATCAAACTCCTACTTCTACTTCTTGCCCCTGTCTTTGACTTTGGAATGATTTTGAAAAGGTCCCAGGCCAGGAAAAGCACTCAGTAGCCAAAAGGGAGACTGACAGATAACGACAGCAAGACAGGTTTGGGATGGAATTCTGCTGAATACTTTAACTTAAACTCATTTATTCATTCAACGTGCATTTATCGACAGCCTTCCATGTGTCAAGCCTGACCTTGGCAGTGAGGATTTCTGGAGAATTATGAGTCTTGGTGTATCCTAATTTACACGTATGGATGGGTAAACATCTGTAAAAGGAATGGGTGGATAAATGTTACAAAAGCAACGAACACGGAGAGCCCAGCACAGCCTCTACTGTGCTAGAGAATGTCCCTTTTATGTATGTGTTGAATGATTGACACTCAGGAAACTGAGACGGCAGCTTCCAATAAACCTGATAGAATTGTTGCAAGAATGGGGTGGGGGGTTGGGGAGGGCCAGCTTCTTGCCAGGGCTGGAGGGTGCTTTGCAGTTCTCAGGATGGACACAAGGGGGCGTGAGGGACACAGGACACTTGTGGAGGAAGGTGCTGCCCAAAGAGAACCTGAGAGCTATTACATAATGGCTCCTGAGGGGCTGCGGCACCCAGCAGGTGTGCAGGAGGGTGGTGCTTGTATGGGGTGAGGAGAGATGAGGAGTCTGTCACTTTTCTGTCCCTGCCAGCAGCGTGAGAAGTGACAAAGAGGGCTGTTTCCTAAGACACTGAGTAAGGACCCTCGATATGGGGACCTGTGACTCCAGTAAGCAGCCTTTGGTGGGGTGTTGGCTTTGGGGTTGGCTGTAAAGACACGAGGAGCCCCCGTTACTTTGCCCAGGTCCACGTCTGCTCGCAGAGTGGCTCAGGTCTGGCACATCCCTCCCTCCTGGTAAGGGTGAGCTAGCTCCATGGGAGGCCATCAGGTGGCCACGGGACAACTCCCAGGCTGTGTGTGACGGTGTCAGAGAAGATCCCAAGGCCTTCTGGCCCCTCTGTGGTGGGAGCCAGTGCCTGGGGCCTCCTCTGCCATGCACCAAGCCTCATCCTCACCTCCCCAGAAAGCCTGCTCCACTCCTGTGGTCCTCAACACTAGTGTCCCTGCCATCAGAGCCCTGGCCCCACAGGGTTGGAGCTGAGAGCGCCAGGAGGGCAGGGGCCAATCTGACTTCCACTCTGTGTCCTGTGAAGAGGCTTCCTGTATCGGCAGCACCACTCTCACCCAAGGAATAATCACTTCCTCTTGTCAAAAGTCAAGTTTCCTCCTCTGCAAAACGGGGGTGGCGAAAAATATCTACCTCCCAGGGTTTCTGGGAAAATGAACCAATGCTTGCAAGGCACAGGGCCTGACACCTACCTGCAGCATTTACTGGACTCCAGGAACTGCCTAGGCCTTCCCATGTGTCATAGCAACCCAGTGTAGGAGGTGTCTTAGGGATTAAAAAACTAAGGGACAAAAAGACAGAGTGACTTTTTCAAAGCACACCCACTAATATGCAACAGGGTCAACAAAAGTTTCCTGCAAAGGGTCAGATAGTAAATACTTTAGGCCACATGAGCCCTAAAAATCTCTGTCACAACTCCCTACTCTACTGATGCAGAGTGAAAGCAGTCATATGTCAACGAACAGGCATAACTGTGTTCCAATAAAACTTTATTCATAAAAATCAAACAGTGGGCCAGAGTTTGCCCCCTTCACAGCTGTAGTTTGTTGAGCCCTGTTCTGCATTGTGCTGTAATAAATGGTGGGCGTGTTTATTATTATTAGCTTATTAGTTTAAACTATTAGTTTCCTCAAAGCAATTAGGTTCTTAATAGATTTTTGAGTCTGAATGGAGTGGAATCACAAGGGCCCACTGTAGGCAGGCAGGGGTAAGGGGTGAAGGGCCAGCCCACATTTCTGCTGATTTGTTTACCCCCTCCCCCCACACCATTGTCGTACTATTCCTAACCAGAGAAAGAGGCAACAGGATGTCGGGATGGAGCCCGGGCTGGGACGCAGGATGCCTGAATTTTAGGACAAGCACTGGCTACGGGAACTTGAATAAGTTTGCAGACCTGGGGGCAACTGGGCTTGCAGTTGCTCATGTTGTTGACTTATTGACTGATGCCTCTTCTGCCTACTTGACAGGACGTCCCTGAGCCGAGAGGGGGACAGTACTTTGCATACTCCTGCAGTGTGACTTTTAGGAAAACCTGTCTTCCAGAGGCTGGTGGGATGTAGCCCTTGACGAGGTCAAGGCCGCAGTCCCATCCTCCTCGAATCTCCAGGATGGATGGTGGGAAAGGCCTCGGCTTTCTCCTGGAGGGCAGCAGACTCACACTGCCCCCAGGGCCTCGGCTAATGACATATTTACAGCCTGCCTGGGAACAGGCAGCTGTGCCAGCCCCTGTCAATCATTGACAAAGGGTTCACACCTCATTTGTCACCATGTCCTCTGGCTCATGGCCAAGCGCCAGGGGAGAGGCACGGTGCCCAACGAGGGCAGTGCCTCAAATGCAGGTGCCCAGGAATATGGTATTGGCCAAGTTCACGGCTATTTCAGTCTCATGGGAACCGGAGGGGAAAGGGGGACCCATCCATCCCAGAGAAGCCGGTCCAAGATCAAGTCCCCTAAGCTGGCTCACCTGATGTTCGTTCACTGTAACTGGGAATGATTTCTTGAGCACCTAGGATGCGCCAGACCCTCCTGGAGCTGCTGGAGCAGCTCCCACTGAACCGTCATCACAGCAATTTCAGAGAGAGACAGGCTCCGTGGAGAAAGCAGAATGTGTCATAAGACAGAGAGGGACTGGAGAGTCGGGGAGTGGAGAAGACGGAACCGGGACTTGAAGAAGCTGCCCTCAGAGAGTAAGGAACCCAAGCCTGGTGGCCTGGAGGACCACGGTGTGTTGACAGGGAGAGAGTGGCCCAGGGCAGAGCAGAGCCCCAGGTCCGATGGCTTGAAATCTAAACCCACCTGAAGGGTTTCTGTACACTTTTTAAAAAATATACATGCATACTTTCAGAATTTCTAAGCCAATTATTTTCCTGGCACTTTAAACAACATTTGGCTGGACAAATATCTACAAGAGAAGCAGGTTAATTTCTTCTGTGTCCATTTTTATCTTCTCCCGAAAGATAACTAGGAGCACCATGGACACAGAAACTCAGCGTTGGGACTGAATTCTCAGGTCTAACTCTGAGCCAAGGCATAACCACGTCCAGAACTCCTGGCCCAAATGCCCTAGAGAAGTCCATTCAGTATGCCCAAGAGTCATGCCCAAGAACACATTCAAAATGGCCCTCGGCTGGAAACAGTTCGCAGAGGCCGGCTGAACTGTGAAACACACAGTAGGATACCACACAGCAGCGGGAATGGATCTTCAAGTGCATGGACAACAGGAATGAATCTCATAAATGTCACAAAGCCAGACTCAAGAGCACACACTATGTGATTCCACTCACCCAAAGTTCAGGAACAGGGCAGGCGGATGCCTGCTGCTAGGAGTTAGGACAGCGGTCACCCTGGGTGGGTAGGGTGGGGTGGCAGCACAGCAGGGACTTTTGAGAGTCTGGTAATGTTCTAGTCCTTGATCAGAGTGATAGTTACATGACTACGCTCATTTTGTGAAAATTCATCAAACTATGCTATAATTTTTGCATAATTCTGCATGTAAATATACTTCATTCTAAAGTGTGTGTGTTTTTTTTTAAGGCATGATGCTTTGGGAATGCATAAGCAAAGAAACTGAATTTAGATCCCTTGGCAGTGGACTTAGCAATTCTGGGTGCATTCATTAAGCCCCATGCAGTAATCTGTCCTGCCACAGGGTCTTTGCACAGGTCCCCTGCTCTCCCTGGAAGCCTTTCTTTCTCCTTCCTGCCTCCTGGTTAACTCCTATGCATCTTTCTGTTTCCAGCTTGTGTGTGATTCCTTCCAGTACAGCTTCTGGAACTTTATTGTCTAGGTCAAGTATCTTTGCAATAGGTTTGTAAAACTTTGCTATAGGTTTGTAAAAACTGCACATGTGCTTATGTGATTATTTGTTGAATGTCTTCCTCAACAGAATGAGAGCTGTGGAGCCATGGGGATGTGTTTGTTTCTGTCACCCTCATGTCCCCATGACTAAGCATGGCACTTGAGACCATAGCAGGCACCCCATACACATTTGTCACATGAATAAGTGAAGAAATGAATAAGTGAGTGAATAAATAAAGGTCTGTGGATTTATTTCAAAGCTATTCACAACAACTTCTTCCTCTTACCAACTCATGTACATTGTTCTAGTCTATTCTACAGAAGACACTGAGAAAGTAATAACTTACGTTTCTCACCATCTGTGAAACTGATATTTCTAGGAAACACATATGCATCTGTACATGGCCTGTGTCCATTCTGGCCCACCGTAGGTCTCTGCAGATGCAGCATATGTGTCTTTAAGTGCTTGGTACCTCCCATATAGTAGCTGAGAATTGAAGTCAGGATCCTATGACCTTAGAGGATATTTGGGTCTCAGCTGGGGAACTGGATTCACAGAAGGATAACAGGCTATCCCCCAAATCACAAAGCTATCTGGTCTTTTTATTTACATGTTAAGAAAATAAATTCATTTTTCTGTCACTTTGGAGAGTTCGTGAGAAAAGATTCAAAGGCTTCCTCCTAAGTTTGAACCCAGCTTAGTTAGTTCACAGGCTATTAGTAAGTAGATCCTTCATTTCCTCATCTGCAAATAAGGAGACTAGGAGTATCTATCCCTGTATGATTATTGTAAAGAGTTTGTTCAAGCAAAACGTTCAGCAAAGGGTCTTGCCCTTGGAAAGAGCTCAGGAACATTTACCTGCTGTTGTTAATGTGCATACCTTGGAGCCTGGGGGAGAAAGGGAATGAGGAAGCCGATCTTGACCTTCAAGAGTGGGAACCCAAGACAAGGTACTTCCACCCGACACATGAGGAAGCTAGGCCTCCTCCAACTCAGGAGGCTACTTCCGTGGTATCCTTTTCCAGGAGTGGTGGAATCGACAGCCTTGGTAGTTTGGTTGAGAAGACAAATTAGCCAGAAAGCATTTTTGTTCAACACCAGCAGTGATCTGGCAGATTTTGTGACCATCAGACCCTTGGTCATCGTTGGATTTTTCCAGGTACGGGGGTCAAAAGATGGGAGGTGGCTTTTCCACTGTGGGCTTGGGAGCGGTTGAAGTAAGGACACTCTTCCACTTGGGTTGTTTCAGGCCCAAGTGCCCCATCCCAGGAGCTGGCTTTCTGGGGCAGCTCCAGTGTTCAAACAAAAGGAGAAAAAAAAATGGCAGCTGAAATGTTAAAGACAGTGTTAGCAAGATGGATAGGAATGGAGAGAAAGAAGAGGAGGTTGACGTATTTATCTAACTGGTTTTAGTCATACAACTAGTCTTTTGGGGGACTCCATTTAGAATGTCACAGAGTAAAGGGGTGTCTACTTTCTGCTTTGAGAGCTACTGATTTCTATGATTCTGGCAGCACCAGCTGTGTCTGGGGTGTGTTGGTCTCCACCCCATGTTCTGTCCAAGCATCCCCATAAACGAAAACCATTAACACTTCTAAAATATGCACCCATTTGAGAATGCATCAGCCCTCATCATAAATATAATAAGGGGATATGTTTGGAAGAGACATAAATCAATTAAAACTGATAATGAGCTATCTCATAATAGCTTTCTATTGATCTTATTATTTGCATATATAAATAATTTGCAACTTATTTTTGCTTTCAGAAAATGAGTTTCTCATGGATCTAACTTAATTACTCTAAATTGATGACTCCCCCTACTCCCAGCCAAGTCACAACTTGGACATCCTATTCACCCACAGGGAGAGTGTGCCTCTTCTCCTCCCCCTTCTTGTGTCTCTGGTCCCAGGTTTGTTTCAAGCTGAAATATGAAGGCCTGAGTATTGGCCGCATCTTGTTACCAAGTTCATATCTGGTGTTACATGTGGTCAAATCAATTGCTGCTTCTGAAAGTAATTCAGGAACAATATTAAATACTTCTCCATCCCTGGGACACTTCCCCTAAAGGGAATTCAGATGACCCAGCAAAACACCAGAACTTGAAAAGTTAAGACAGATTGGCCACCATTTCCACCTTCCCCTTAAATAAGCCAGATATTTTTTGCTTTCTATTGAAACTTTATGGAGCATGCTTTCCCAAACAGGACTTAGAAGAGGAGGTTGCAGAATTATTCTATGACACCATCAAAGACTTCCCAGAGCTGACGTTTGCAGTGATGGCTATCAAAAACACCCGTGGACGTTTCAGCGTCATCCTGGACAGTGTCCTTGTGTTCAAGAAGGTAGGACTTGGATCCTATTTTTAGTGAGGGGTCTCTAGTTCAAAGTAGAAGAACCTGTGTGGGCTTCTGGTCCAAACTTGGTGACATCTCAGTTACCTGGTGTTTCTCTGGATTTTATGGTCATTCTCCATTGGGATGATGCTGCTCCTCCTTCCTTACCCAGTAAATACCATCCATCAAGGTCCAATCTCACACGTTTGTTTTTCTTCTGGCCCACGCTTCCCCATCCTCCCTCCATCACCCATTACCACCTATACACCCGTGACTTATGAATATCTGTCTTTGGCCAGACTTCTCCAGTCTCCACACCCTGACAAGCAGCACCAGAGGGCTCAAGGCGCCTAAGCTCAAGGTCATGGTCTGCCCTTCCGGTCTTCTGCATGTTTTCATTCCCTTGGTAGAGGGCGCCTGGTCAGATCTCTGACCATGAAAACCTAGGCATCACTCCAACCTCTGTCTCTGCCCACCCTTCAGGACCAGTCCATCACCCCAGTCCTGCCAATCTTATCTCTCAAACACCCCTGAATCTAGGCATCTCTCCCTGTCTCTTCTGCAACTATTCTAAATGGAGTGATCAGCATCTCCTATAGCCTATGGCAATCAGCTTTGGCCTGATCAGAACAGATCAGGAGCTCTCAACAGCGTTCTTCCCCAAATTCAAGACTGGGGATCACCTCTCTCCTCTCTGAAAGCCCTTTAAAGGCTTTCAACGATTAGCATAAAGACTGAAATCCTTAATGAGGCCCGTAAGACCTTCCAAGGGACCTTCTTGGTCCCTTTCCACGATTTAGACCTGAGCTGCCCAATAAGGCAGCAACTAGTCATTTACGACTGTTACCATTACCATTAATTGAATTGAAATTTTAGTTCTCCAACAAAACTGGCCACATTGCAAATACTCCACAGCCATGTGAGGCTGGTGGCTGTTGAATCCCAGAGCTCAGATTTACAGAGCACTTCCACCTTTTGGAAGTTTTGGACACTGTGGTCTGTTTCTGGAGGATTCCTCAGTTCCTTCCCACGGGAAGCCAAATCTTTCCAATTGCCATGTTACTTACAGATCTTGTCCAGAGAGGATAGTCACGTATCCAAGGCCACCTAGGAGATGTGTGGAGTGGTACCCAGATCTGCTTGACCTACAGGGAGGGCCGTGAGCCTTCAGTCTCCTCTCGGGCCTGGGAAAGCCATGGAGAGGTTTTAAGTTGGTGGATACAATAATCTGATTCACTTAGCATTGTCTTCTCTAACCCCATCCATTTACCTGCACATGCCATGATTCTATTCTCTTTTATTGCTGAGTAATATTCCATTGTGTATATATGCCACTTTTTAAAATCCATTCATCTATTGAAGGGCATCTAGGTTGGTGAAGTGAGACAAATGCTGAATATTTTCTTTGATATAAGGAGGCTGATTCATAGCGGGGTATGGAGGGGGAACATGGGAGGAATAGATGAACTAACTCTAGACAGGGCAGGGGGGTGGGAGGGAAAAGGAGGGGGACATGGGGTAATTAATGATGGTGGAATGTGATGATCATTATTATCCAAAGTACAGGTATGAAGACACGAATTGGTGTGAATATACAACGAGAGATATGAAAAATTGTGCTCTACATATGTAATAAGAATTGTAATGCATTCCGCTTTCATATATAAATTAAAAAAGAATATAAAAAAGATAGTTAAGTAAAATAAAAGGGAAAATGTAGAAAACAAATATTGTTCTATCCTTTGTATTTTGTTCTTAAATATATATGTATATGCATACATGTAACATATAAACTTATATATGTTTATGTATCTCAGCATAAATGCATAAGATTAATTAAGAATATTTACTTGGAGGGAAGTGAATTGGGAGATTTGGGGATTTGTCCGATAAAGAGATTAACTTTTTATTATACATTCTTTAATATCATTGGAAGATTTGCCATATATATTATTGTCCATAAAAAATTGTTTCATGTTTTACACCTTTAACTCTACACTTGGTAAGCCTAGCTCAGTTAAAAAGTTAGTCAGTTAGTCACTCTCGTTTTAAGTCCTGGCTCTGGGGCTGGGGGTGCAGGTCAGCAATGAGCACCGGCGTAGCATCGGCAAGGCCCTGGGTTCAGTCCCCAGACCCATCCATCAACCCTGGCTTCGCTTCTTACTAGCTGAGCAGCCTTGGATAGGTTACTTCACTCCTCTGTGCCTCAAATTTGCTGAAGTGCAAAGTAGGAGAGATAACAGCACCCAGTTCCGTGAGATGCCAGGAGGATTAAATAAGATGTTTATATAACGTGGTTAGAACTGTGGGTGGCAGAATGTGAGCTCTCTCGTGTCATTAAACTATGATTTTGACCAATAAGGAGCTGAGACTTTATCCAAAGGATAATTTGGTGCTATTAGGTGTTTGAGTGAGAAAATAATGTACGATCAGTTTTGTGTCCTAACAACATGGCTGTGGCGGAAATGTGGGGAATGGATTGGAGTCAAGCAAGAAGAGAAGAGGGAAGGTCAGTGGGAGGCAGCTGCAGGGAGTCCAGGTGACAGGTCTGGACCAAGGTGGGTGGTGGAGATGGAGAGAAGGAGATGGAATAGAAATTCACATATATCTGCTGCTTCTCTTTCTCCCAGAGACTTCAATCCTGGGCTACAAAGAATCGAATTGTTCTCTGTTAGTCCAGATCCTTCTGAGAAGCAGTTACCAAGCAGGCTGGGAAATGCAGAATATTTATTAGGGAAAAGAAGGACATCAAAGAGTTGGGGGAGACTCTGAGTGACATTAGACCATGGTAAAGATCTCACTCTTTGGAAGAAAGGAAGGAAGGAAGGAAGGAAGGGAGGAAGGAAGGAAGGAAGGAAGGAAGGGAGGGAGGGAGGAAGGAAGGAAGGAAGGAAGGAAGGGAGGGAGGAAGGAAGGAAGGAAAGAGGGAGGGAGGAAGGGAGGGAGGGAGGAGGGGAGAAAGGGAGACACTTTGACCCAGTGGCGTTCTAAGAGGGTTTGTCAGAGTTGCCCACTGGGGAGCCGATGCCCTCAGTCACTGGGTCGCACACTGTCCAGCCTCGGCACAGATATTTTGATGGAGTCCGGAGCCCAGACGCAGTATCTGTCAATCACACTTCCTGCTGTTACAGATCTGAGGTGTTCACGGGCTGCCACCTGCCTGGACCCTACCTCCAGGCTAGTCGGCTCAGTCGTTCATATTTACCAGATACCTGGGTGCTGTATCCTCACCTGCCACCACCCCTCACCATTCTCTTATCCCAGGGCAAGATGGCACCGTTTGACTGTATTAAGTGCCCATAGCAAGGAAGCTACTGCCCTCCAATGATTTTCTTCTTTTGCTCAAGGGAAAAATCGTCAATCGTCAAGAGCTCATTAATGAGAATACCAACAAGCAGGACCTCCATCAAGTCATAAAACAGCACCTTACAGATTTTGTGATTGAATTCAACTCAGAGGTCAGTCAGCAGAGGGTCCCCGGGGGAGACGGACAGCTGGGGTGAGCCACAGTGTGTGCTTGCGATGACAGGTTTTCCTTGGAATTCCAGAACAAGGATCTGATTTATGAAATGCGCGTCTTTAATCACATGCTGCTCTTTGTCTCCAAAACCTCGGAGCCGTACGGTGTCATCATCCAGCATTATAAAATGGCATCGAAGGAGTTCCAGAACAAGGTGTGTAGAATGGGCCGTTGCTCCTTGGGGCTCTTGGGTGGGATCACCCGTCAGGCAGACTGTGAGGCCATTGGCCTGTCCTGCTTCTTATAAATGAAGCCGGGAATAGTTTGTGTATTGATTTCCTTATTTGCCTGTATCAATACGATGCATTATTTACTATTTAACTTTAAATCAGCCTCCTTTATTACTCTTTCCCAGCCTCTCTGCCATTTTGGCTAAGCTTCTGCTCCTTCACGCATCTTTTTGATAAGGCTGCTCTGGGAACATGATGGTTGGTTCTGTTTTGATGGAGCCCCTGGACTAATCGTGGGTGATGGCAATATGGTAGCATTTAGCTTGGAGTTGAGGGGAGAAGGAAGACCACTCCTGCCTGAAGTCGAGGTTTATGAAAAACCTGCAGGCATGAAGCAGCATGGCTGGTAAATCATTGCTGAGATTCTGGACTTGAACAGACCCCAATTCAAATTCTCTCCTTCTTCTAAGCTTTGTTGTCTTAAGCGAGTTTCTTAACTCTCAACCTCAGGACCTTCCTATGGGAAATGAAGACTTGTAAGAAGAATTGAATTAGAAGCACCTGGCTGGGTACAGTGGTGCACACCTGTAATCCCAGTGGCTAGGGAGGCTGAGGCAGGAAGATTGTGAGTTCAAAGCCAGCCTCAGCAAAAGCGAGGTGCTAAGCAACTCAGTGAGACCCTGTCTCTAAATAAAATACAGAATAGGGCTGAGAATATGGCTCAGAGGTAAATCCCCTGAGTTCAATCCCCAGTACCAAAAAAAGAAAAAAATGTGAGAAGCACCTGTGTTGCTTGTGATTATTGTCACCATATCATCATGAGAGACAAACCAGCCTGAACCCTAAACCTACACATCATGTTCTTACCACCACCTAGACTCTGGGGGCTCTTTACCCAACTATTTTCTTAATTTTTAGAAGAAGTATGATAATGGCAAGTTTTTGTTTTTCATGTGATGAAAATTATTCTGAAAATTTTTTTAGTTAAAAACTTTTAAACCTAAGTTAAACATAGAATAAAGCCACGTGAGTCAGTCACCTTCTTGTCAATGTGGTCAAAATACCTACCAAAAGCAACTTAGAGGAGGACAAGTTTACTTGGGCTCGTGGTTTTAGAGGTTCAGTCCATGGAGGGCTGAGTCCGTTGAGCCCCCAAGATGAGGCAGAGAATCATGGCGGAAGTGCGTTGTGGAGAAGCTCTGCTCTGTTCATGATGGCCAGGAGGCAGACAGAGGGAAGGGGCTGCAGGGGTCACACCCCCAGTGACCACCTCCCCCGGCCACGCCCCACCTGGCTACAGTTACCACTTATCAGTCCCTTCAAACTGGGATGGACTGATGCACAGCTCTCATGGTCCACGCGTTTCACCTTCTGAACATCCACCCGGGAGCTTTGGGGAGACACCTCCTGGCCACACCATAACCGTGGGCATGGGCAGAGTTAACGTTCATGCGACATCCTGTCACATTAGTTACCAGAAGGATGCTTCCTAGCCCAGAAATCCTTCTTACAAATATATTGCCTGTTTTTTTCAATTTTACACTAAGATTTTTTTTTCAATTTTACTCATTTATCACCATGGGATAAGGATAGCAATTCATTCTTAACCGAACCACCATCTTTCAGGTTATTTTTTTTTTTTTAACTCTTTGAACCAGCTGGAATTTATTTTAGGCACAGATGGAGAGCTGATTCTCTTTTCCCTAATTAACTGACCTTCTCAAATGCCATTTATTGAGCCAAAGATAAACAGACCAATATTGCTCCAAAGGTCAGACCCCCAGGTCCACCTCATCGCCTCTGTACCCCAGCCCCAGCGTGTCCAAGGTGGCTGGTACTTGTTGAAAGTATACGAGGTGACCTCAACAGGACTGTTCTTTCAGTCCCCCTGGGACCTAGAAGAGGGGCACGCTTTGGAGGCCTTCATCTTCCAATGGATGAATAATGACCGGAAACACCAGGCGTCTGCAAGGGCCTCTCCTTGTCCCCTTGTTTCCTCTCTTTGCTCTGCCACTAGAGTGACCATTTAAACATTGCCATATGTCACTCTCAGACTCTTCCACGAGTCTCCCATTACATGCAACCAATCCCAAGCTCTCTCCTGGACCCCCATCCTCGACCTTGACAGCCTCTAACCTGGTCTCCCATGACACTGTCCCCCGTGGTGTTGAAGCCACAGTGGCTCCCTTGTTCCTAAACATCTCTGAGCTCTGCGTTTGCCTTGCCACCAGGCCTTGGGGTTGACAGTTTCCGCCACGTGGGTCATGCATGGTTCCTGGGCTGGGTACTCACCACCCAGGTCCCAGGCAAAGCGTCTCCTCCTCAGATGCTCCTCCTGACCACCTTGACTCTTACTGACCCTGCTGCCTCATCTGTGCAGTCACTCTGTCCCATGCCCCTGACCTGGTGTCTGTCACTCATTGTTCTCTGAGGTTATCAGTTTCTTTACTCAGCTGTCATCTGTCATCTCCATGGGAACACAAGCTCCGTGGCAGACAGGCATTTTGTCTGCTTCCGGCAGCACTGTAACCCCAGTGCCCAGTAAAATTCCCAGCACATAGTAGGTACTCGACACATCTCTGTTGCATGAACAAGTGAGTCGAGCCGTGGGTTTCTTTTATAATTTTGGATACTAATAAGAGTTGGCATGCTCTGAGCACTTTCTACCTGCCAATCACTGGACTCAGCCCTTTCATAGTTTTCCTGTTTGATTCTCACAGTGACCCCCCCGGGGGCAGGTACTCTTTGCCTCACCATTTTACAGATAAGGAAAACTGAGGCACAGATGAAGACTAGACCCCAGGACTTCTTGACTTCCTAAAGTTATGTGGAGGGTCACAGCACGGGATGCTGATACCAGGCTGTCAATGGCTACCAGTCTTGCATTTGGGTGCAGGGCTGACTTTACTGTCTTTTGGAGGTGCTCCAGGACCCCACTATTCCCTTTCCATTAGTCCGCAGCTTTACAGCAGTTTCTCTCCCTTAGTAAAAAGGTCCGGAGAGACAAGGGTTTTGTTCAATTTGGCAGATCCTTTTCATCCTTGTGGACGCAGACCAACCCAAAAACAAACGTGTCTTGGATTACTTCCGGATCACGGAGGTCCTTTTACCTTCAGTCCAAATCCTAAACTTAAGCTCCGATGCCAGGTACAAAATGCCTTCAGATGAGATAAACTATGAAAACCTCAGGAGATTCGGCCGCAGCTTCCTCAGTAAAAGTGCCAAGGTAAGGTTGCTCTGAGGTAAGTCTTATCCAGAGCTACCCATAGCTCACCAAAGGAGATCATTCCTTTCTTGTAATATTGCTGGCTTTGGTTGTCTGAAGGAAGAGACAGAATAAAGGTCAACCTTTTGGCTCAGCGTGGGGAAATATCCCCATTTCCCCACCTGAAATCTATCCAACTTTTGGCCCTCCTGAGCCTACAATCCCACCGTTCATTCTTGAGTTGTAAAGTAAGTTTCCAATACAAATGGCAGGTCTCATGGAGGGTTAACTAGAAAGGAGGGTTTTAGCCTCTAATCGGAGAGATCTACTTGGCCCAAGGGTAGATGCTTCCTTTGGGGGAGAGAAAGAACTAGAAGGAGTTATAGCAATCAGGATTTAGCCTCAAAAGATTTTAGGGATCTTCTGGCTGGGTGGGGGTGGGAGGGGATCTGTGTCAAGGAGTGACTCAGAAAGGTAGCTGTTTTAGTCAGCTTTGCCTCGCTGGGACCAAAAGACCTAACAAGAAACAACTTTCTTAGCTCACACTTTCAGAGGTTCAGTCCACAGTCAGTCGACTCCATAGCTCTGGGCCTGAGGTGACGTAGAACATCATGGCGGAAGGGCGTGGTGGGAGGGAAGCAGTTTAAGACATGGCAACCAGGAAGCACAGAGAGCTCTGCTCACCAGGGACAAAATTTAAACCCCAAAGGAACACCCCTAATGACCTACCTCCTTTAGCCACACCCCACCTGCCTACAGTTTCCACCAGTTAATCCATCAGTGGATTAGTCTACTGATTAGGTTCTACCTCTCATCATCTAATCATTTCATAAATGGAGATACCCCAGACAACCCAACATGTATAGTCACCTACTCCACATGCTTCCATACTTTCTGTCCATTCCTGCAGCCTCCTCAAGGAGAAGTTGCATAACATCATCATGGGGCCAAGTGGAAAGCCTGGTGTGCTTACTGTCACCTCCAATTTATTTCCATTCTTTTCACCTTCAAAACCCCTATATTTTTTGGATCCCATGCTTTTGAACTTTAGACTATGTATTCCCTCTTCTGGTTGCTGTCCTGTGACCATGTCCCCTTCCCTCTCTGAGGATATAAGATCCTGACTGCCATCTTGCCCCAACACCTGTTCTGCTATCATTTCCAGAGATCTCAATATCTGATACCCTGCTCTCACTTTTCCAATAATTGGTGTATCCATGCCATCCCAGCCCTCATCCTCACGGCCACAGTCAGAAAGAGCAGCAGCCCCTCCAAATGCCTGATTTCAAAGTTTCCATCTTCTTAGTTTCCTCCTCCATAACCTGTTTTGCTACAATTCCTCACAATTCCTGTGGCCTCCAATCTTCTGATCCCATTTCACAGTTTCTTGAGTACCATCTTCCATGAACTTGGATTCCATTGTTTGTTTGCTTCGTCAACTCCTTCTTCTCCTCCATCTTCTACCACCTTTATATCCTGTAGTCCTCACTAGGGAAAATTCCAACTCTAGTTGATCCCTCTTAGCTTCCCTGTGCTTCCAGGCTGATACTAGAGAAAATGATCACCATGAAACTGTATGGCTACAAGGAACCACCAATCAAGCCTTTCATAGGCTCCGAAACATCCTAGCACCCCGTACAAATTTATCTTAGTGTGTCTATTCTTTTGATCTTTGAGTCTATTTCACCTTCTACTCCATTTCTACTTTCACTGTTAGCTGAGAGTCCTCCCATACCTCCCTAAGAAAAGAGAAGTCTTCATACTTGGGCCTCCCATTTCCCATCATCCTATCTACACACCTTGGTCCATCCTCTGTCTCTCCCAGTTACATCTGAGGAGATACCTCTTCCCCCTCAAAGGCCAACATGTCCTCCTGTGCCCCTTCACATGATGTGCCTAATGTAGCCCATTCTAATTTGCCATCATTTTCACCACTGCCCATCTCCCATGCCCAGGCCACACTTGCTTTACACTCCCACTGAAGGAATCTTTAAATTCCTTCCAGGGGCTGGGGTAGGAGGAGGGCAGGACATGGTGGGAGAAAGAGCCAGTGAACTGAGCAGAGGCCAGAGAGCAAAGCCTCATAGCACAGTAAAGATTCATGATCTTAAGAGCAATGAGAAGCCGGAAAGAGACCGACTTGTAGAAAATACAGGCAGCAAGAAGAATTGGAGGAAACCCAGGCAGAACATCAGGTGTCTATTTCAGTGATGCAGGTGAGAGACGTAGGCTACTTGGGCTAGGGTGGTAATGGAACAGATGAAGACAAGGATGTAGATACAAGGGACATTCATGAGTCAAAATTTGTAGAGAAAAACATGGTCTAGGATTTTGAACACTTCCTTGGAACAGATGCAAGGGCTGAGTTCATTCTTTCATTCATTTGCAAAATATTTATTGAGGTCCTACTATGTGCCAGGCAGTGGTTACTCAATGACAAGAAAATAATCTTTTTTTTAATATATATATTTTTAGTTGTAGATGAGCACAACACATTTATTTATTTATCTATTTATTTATTTAATGTGGTGCTGAGGATCAAAGTTAGCCTCACATGTGCTAGGCAAGCACTCGACCACGGAGCCACAACCCCAGTCCTGAGAAGAAGAATCTTTTAGAACGTTCCATCCCTTCTGGATACAGTGAGACCTCTCAAATTTGCTTTTTAGGAACATCAGTCCAGCGAAGAGATTCCAAATTATTGGGACCAGGGTCCAGTTAAGCAGCTCGTGGGGAAGAACTTCAATGTGGTCGTCTTTGACAAGGAAAGGGATGTATTTGTGATGTTCTGTAAGTATCTCCAACAGAGGCTGAGTCAGCATTGCTTTTCAAGTGCTGTTCCTGAATCTCTGAGCTCCGCAATCTCCAAAACCTAGGGATGCACCCTACTGATGATGGTCTGCAGACACCCAAAGAGACTGGATCAAGTTGCTTTTGGCTACAATGCAACCCTGGTCCCCCAAATCTAATTCTTGAAATATTTGACATGCCTTCCATATAATCCAGGCCTGTGGCTATTTGTAATAATAATAATGCGGATGGCTCATAGGGTTTGATTGAATGCCTCATATGCTGAATCATCGCATACCTTACCCACTTAATCCTTACAACATCCTTCTGAAAGTAACTACCATTATCCACCCTTTTATGGATAATGACTCCAACGCCTTCATCCACCCACACATACCCCTCTCTCACTCTTAGGTAGGTTTTTTGGCAGAACCTCCAGTGCTGTACAGAGTTCCTCTGCTTTTGGCTTTATGGGACTTATCCGCTGATCCATTTGAGGTGGAAACCCAAATTCTTCATGTAAAGGACTTGGCAGAGTGTCTGGTAGAAGCACAGTAAACAACAGCTATTTTTGTTGTTGTTATTCCTATTGTTTCCAACACTCATCTGAGTTGGGACTCTTGTTTCTGGTTTGCATGGGAGATCCAAAGCTAGAGGCCTTCTCTTCCACCATGAGACACTGGGGAAGTTGACTCTGAAGTTACTTTAGGCATCTCCTTTCCAGGCAGCGTTACCACTTAATGAGCACTTACAATGAACCAGCATGAGTTTTGTGTAAGGTGTGTAACAATGAGCCTGTGGTGAAGGGATGGTGGTTTTCTCTATGATACAGGTCAGGAGCCCAGCCTCAGAGAGGGTCATTACCTTACCCCAGGTCACACTGTAAGTCCAAAAGTTCCGAGCTAGCTTTGTGCCATTCCTGGGTTAATTGCATCATACAGGACTTGGACAGTCTCTCTGAATTCATCTCTTGTTCACAGAGCAAGGTATTTCAGGTCTGCGGCTGAATCACTGCAATCTTCTGCCTGCACAGGAGAGGTGGGGTGGCTTCTCTGCATTCACCAGATGCCCAGAGTTCTAAGAATACTCATTTAGTTCTGATAAAAGGCAAAAGTAACCTCATTTTCTTGGAAGCAGGACTGTGGGACTGGCCCCCTGGAGCTGCAGCCATTAGGCACCCTCCTGTTCTGACCCTGGGCCTGCTGGTTTCCAGGGGCCCACTGGGGTGCTGCGGGCAGGCAGCGGGTGGACGGCCACAGAGGTGCATATTCGTAAATGGAAGATGATCATGCAAAGGTGACATGTCGGGGGCCTTCAAGGCCACTTCTCTCCCAGGACAGAAACAGAGCTCTGAGCTTTGAGGAAGGACAGCAGGTGAGGTTGTGCCTTCCTGGGGCTGCCTGTCTCAGTCCCTCCAGAGCGCACCTGGGCCACACTCAAAGCTCAGAGAACCATCTGGGACAAAGTCTGCTGTCCTCTTCCAGGGGAAGTCACACTGTCATACTTTTGGGGCACACCCATTCACTTCTTGGGCATGTTCTCCTCCAAGGGACGGAAGGGTATGTTTATATTACACGGTGTTTTGTCATGTTCTGTTTGTAGTACCAAGGCTTCAAATCCAAGCGGCCTGTCTTCAAATCCTGTTTCCTCTGCTTAATTACTGAATGACCTTGGGCCAGCAGCTTAACCTCTAATTGAAAACCCCTGGGCTAAAAATCCACCCCCACCCCACACACACCTCTCTCACATGATTTTTTGGTAGACCCTGAGGAATCACCTAGCATAAATATTTTTCTTGGAAAGGGAACGAATAAAGAAGAAAAATAATTTATAGGAAAAAACGCTAATGTTCCCAGAGTGTTTGGGTTGAAGGGGGGGACCGGGTGACTTTTTTCTCATTTAATTATTCATCATTAAATTAAGGATCAGGTACTGTGAGAGAAACGTGAAAACAGCCTACAACATAAATAAGATTCAAAAGCAGTTCAAAAAGCAGCCACACCATGAGTGTGCCAGGCCTGGGTGGCATCATCTCCCAGCGTCTGACCAGGACCCTCTCTTGCAGATGCACCGTGGTCTGAGAAGTGCCGAGTCCTCTTCCCGGTGCTGGAGGAGCTGGGAAGAAAGTATCAAAACCACTCCACGGTCACCATCGCCAAGATCAACATCATGGCAAATGACATCCAGCTGACCCACCTGGACCGCTACCCATTCTTCAGACTCTTCCCCACCGACTCTCAACAGGTCGGGCGGCTCTTTGGATGTACATAATCAAAAATATTGTTATATTATCACCAGTTTCTCCCTCTCTCCAGCTCTGCATTCTGCCAAACCAGCTTCCCTCTCTGTCCCTGCCCTATTTTTCTCTCATGTTCAAGTTCAAAGGATATCGTCCAGTAGCTTCCACTGGAGTCCTGAGACTCACTATACTTGCATGCAACTTAAGTCAGTTGTTCATGCCCGACCACAGGGGCCAAGCCACTGTGGATGCTTGGATGGGTCAGGAATCTATGGCTTCCTCTAGAACCGAGACTGATGTCTCCTGAGACTATATGGGAAAAGGTGGGGAAATAAGGTGGGGGCGGATCTCCGTGGGGACATGGGGATAGAGCAGGGGCAGATGAAGGGAGAATGTGTGGTAGAGACAATTGATTAGTGCCTTTTACACCGTGGGACTAGCCATCCACCAATCATCCTTGGTGTTGATGGAGCACACCTCCATGACACTGGGCAATGTGGGGGGACAATGTCAATTAAAGAGATGTGAGTCAAGGTCCCTGCTCCTGAAGAGAGTGTGGCTGTGCAGGAGAGAGAAGTCGTCACGGTGTGGTTCCATCTGTACATGTGACTGGAATGCAGGAGAGGGACAGAATCCGGAGGGCAGATATGGCAGAAGTCTGCATGAAGACGTGGAACTCTGGAGAATGGTGGGGATTTCAATCGGACTAGAGGAGGGATGTGAACTACAGTCAGGACAACTTAAAATATATTTTAAAAAAAAAGGATGGGCTGAGGGAATGAGCCTGAGTCCCACATCTTGAGTTATCTGAAAGGAATTTAAGCAATCAGGGGTCAGCAAGCCACTTCTTAACCTTCCTGAAGACTGAAAGGGGACAGGGAACTAGCTAATGATGACCTCACTGTCCACGTGCCAGCAACCTTGTAAAATAACAACTATTGTGGGACTGATCATGTCGTAGTAATAACAACAATAGCAAATACTTACTATGAGCCAGTCACTGTTCTAAGCATTTTTCATATATTAACTCATTGAATACTTATAACAACATTGTGAAGGGGAGGTACTAGTATCGAATCCATATTAAAGATGGGGAAACTGAGGCAGACAGGTTTAGCAAGCGGATCCCAGCACTAAGTCCTGCAGCCAGGGCTAAGCCCTAGAGAGGTGGCTTTATATTCCCTGCTGGATCTGCTATATTATAATCCTATGAAAAATTATTTATTTTCCTTATTTTGTAGCCATAGTAATGGAGACTCAGAGAGGTTGAGGAACCCAGGTTATTAGAAATTTATAACAATCCATGGACAGCTCACAGGAAGAGGCTCCCACCCTAACCCTGTTCTGTTTTCTTCCTAGGCTGTGCTGTATAAGGGAGAGCATACCATGAAGGGCTTTTCCGACTTTCTGGAAAGCCAAATCAAGATCAGGATTGAGGATGAGAATGAGGTAAGGGGCCTGAGCCACATGCTGGATGATTCTCTCCTGCACACAATGATCAGGAACTTGGTGGACTAGAAAAGAAAAAGTGTACCAAGCATTCCCCAAACTTCTGTGGTCTGGAGATGGCTGAGGATGGATGGACAATCACCCATGTGGGGTGACTTTCTTAGTCACCTTTCAAGGGTATCCCAAGGGTATTTGTTATGAGGAAGTAGAAGGGACAGACTTCAGAAACACCAGAAAAGGCCAAGGTTCTGAAGTCACACACAGAAACTAAGATAGCTTCCTTTGTCCACTCTCCTGAGATGGCCACCGGAATGTCTCCATGAGATTTTTTCCCTCTGGCGCTATTGTCTTTCCCCCTAACCATACCTCAGTGAGGCCATCTTCTAGAAGGTGAATGTGGATTAGTGAGGACTCTATTTGTTGCAAACGTCAACAGAATCAACCCTTATAACTGGTAGAACATCCATCTGGAGCATCCAAAAACTCAAATTGGCTTTTGGTCTTGCCATCTCTGGTTTCTTCTGTGATGGCTTCCTTCTCACGGAGTTACCTCCCCACAGAAGATCAGAGATGATCCTAGAGCTCCAAACCAACTACTTCTTAGAAGCCCCAGTAAATGTTCCAGACTGGGATCTCACTAGCTAAGCCTAGGTCCTGGGCCACACCGAGGTAGAGGTTAGGCAGTCACAATGGTGGGCTTGGAGTAGGACAAGGTAGCTCCCCAAAGCTCCTCTTCCCAGGACAAAACCACAGTTGGGCACTTTACCACCAAAGGCAACTGCAGCTTCCAAGATGGACTCTCCAGGCATGTCCAAAAAGAGAACCTTAACAATTACAGTGTCGGTCATCCCATATATCTCCCCTTCCCTCTCCTCTCTCCACCTTTTCTTTGATAGCTATTTTCTATTGAACCAAATGAAGTGATAGAGGAGGAGGGAGTAGCCGAGGAAAAAGAAGTACCTTTTATGAAGAAAGAGTCACCTGAGCCGCAGGTGCCCGAGCAGCCAATGCCCGAGCAGCCGGTCCCTGATCAGCCGGTGCCCGAGCAGGAGAACGCGACCACACGGGAAGAGCCAGTGGGGCAGAAGATGACAGCTAAGAAAGAGGAGGTGGCCACGAAGCCAAAAGGATCTCCGACACCAGAGAAGAAACTAACACTCAAAGAGGAACTTTAGGTTCTCCAAAGCCAGGAGGAAGGGGCCCATGTTTCAGGTCTGGTGTCATTCCTGAGTGGATCAGAATACTCCAAGAATATATCATTATGGCAGGGTGGGTGGGTGCTGGAGAATAAAACCCCTAACGACGTTGGCCCTGTTTTACTCATTACCTCTTTTATTTCCTGGTTGATACCGCCTTTGAGCTACACACAGATGTGAGAGAAGCCACAGAGCAACAATTAATAAGTGTTTACACACTCATTCATAATTCTAGAGCATCACTGGAGGCTGGGTTTCTTACCCCCATGTAGATAAGAAAACTGAGGCACAGAGAGGTTAGGCCATCAGTCAGGATCACGCAGAAAGCTGCTGGGTTAGAGCCCACAGAATCTCACCGCAGACACTGCACTGAACCTTGTGCCTACCACCTCCTGCCAGGGTGGAGCTCCAGGAGTTTGACTGAACCTTCCAGATGTGGTCAATTGATTTGCATTTTGGCACAGCAAGGAATAGATTCAACTTTAAAAGACCATCCCTAGATTTTCACAGGTGACCTGCTCACTCAAGCAACTGTGCTGGGAGCATCCTCCATGGGGTCCTTTCCTTTCATTACCATAAAAGTTAACTTACCAATCCACATGATCCCACCCACGTCCTTCCATGTGGCCCCACCCACTTCCTTCCAATTAGCCCCTCCCACTGCCTTCCATGTGACTTCACTTCCATTTAACCCCGCCCACTTCCTTCCATGTAGCCCCTCCCACTGCCTTCCATGTGATTTTACTTCCTTCCATGTAGCCCCTCCCACTTCCTTCCATATAGCCACGCCCACTTCCTTCCATGTGACTTCACTTCCTTCCTTCCACTTAGCCCCTCCCACTTCCTTCCTTGTGGCTCTACCCACTTCACTGTCTCTTCTCGCAGTCAGCCTGTGTTTCTCAGCTGCAGAATCCTGGTAATTCATCTTTCCTGCCACTCTATACCTCTCTTCTCCCGGCACCCAAATTTCATACAAATGCTGGGCTGATCTTTTAAAAAAGTCACAGCTGTGAGTTCTTACGACTCTGCCCTGCTTCAACCCCAGGGCTGCATCTTTATTGCTTTTAGGATAAAATCCACTCGTCTCACCTATGTGCAAGGTCCTGAAGGTCTGCCCTGCCCATCTCTTCTCCCTCCCTCCCTCCCTTTCACTTTCTAGGCTCCAGTTCCACTTCTTGTCCATTCTTTGAACAAACCACATTCTCTCTGTCCTTGCAGCTATCCCCTTTGCCTAACATGCTCTCCCCTCAGGAAACACTCCCTGCCCCCACCTGGCTCTTCATGCAACTGTGCTCATTATTCAAATCTCAGCTCCAGTGTCACCACTTCACAGAAGCCCTCCTGGATACAGATATTTGAATATTTACACTAATATTTCAATTATCTCATGGTGCAATTGTGTGCCACCTGTTCCCGTCTTCCCGCCCCAGCACGTCAGCACCATGAAAGTGGACACATCTGCTTTCTTACTGTGTTCCCAGTGCCTAGGATTCTGCTTGGAGCACAGTAGATGCTTCATAAATGTCTATGGGCCAAGTAACTATATCAGGCAGCACCCTCTCTCTGAGACACATAATTTCATGGTCACCCCAAAAGGAGGAGATGAGGCCAGTGTCTTCAGATCCACATTAGAGCCTGTATTGGTTGCTCTGACAAATTAACAGAGACTTCATGGCTCAACAAAACCACAAATTGATTGTCAGAGAGTTGTGGAGGCCAGAAACACATTTCCCTGGGCTACGTCATCACGGTTGCTTCCTTCTGGAAGAATCCTTCTCCTTCCTTTTTCTAGCTCATGGGTGCCGCCTGCATTCCTTGGTTTGTGGTTCTAGCCTGGAGTCACTCTGACGGTTTGTTTCATCCTCCCATCTCCTGCTTCCTATGATTCTGCCCCCAGAATCTCTCCTGTAAGCACCATGGGGTTGAATCCAACTTGCCTGGGTAATGTCTGCATCTCAAGACCTTTAGTCACTCCTGCCCAGTCCCTTTTGTCCCATAAGACAATAATCACAGGTTCCAGGGATTAGGGTATAGACATATGGAAGGGAGTCATTATTCAGCCTACTACACATATTGCCGATCTATGTCATTTATTTCAGCCCATTAATAAGACTTCTGTTGAGGAGAAGGGTATTATTTTAGGGACTGGGGTATCTGTAAATCATCCAGCCCCCTCCACTTCCCACCTGTCACCTAGGCAGGATCGGTTTGTGCTTTTGTTCAAGTCTCCAGAGCCCATTTCCATACCACTCCGCCCCCAGCCTGGCCTGTCTGCATCCAGACGAAGCAGGGGACAGCCTGGGGCCCTGGAACTCACCTGTGCCAGGCACCCTGACACGGGCAGGTGTTAGTATTCAGGACACGGGACAAGGCTCACCTGCTTCCACCTTAAGGCCAGGTGGCTGCCGGCTGAGGGTGGATTCACAGGGCTGCTGAGAATCACGTGGAACAGGGTCCTGACCAGCCACCAGCCAGAGAACAGGTGTGCCACTTGCAAGTTCCGCAGGTATGACTGCGGCCTTAGAGTGGGACTCAGATGGGGGACGCGGTATAGGTGCATGGGGCAGGTGACATCCCTCAATGAGGAAGGTCTTCTCCCTTGGCTCATATTCTGCCCCTTCCCAATACCTACTGACCTCTGCTACTAATCTCTTGTATTCTGTCTGACCAATTTTCCAATGCTCCATTTCTTAGCTTCACTCTTCCGGAAAAGACCTAAAATCCTCCTAAGGACCTTCTGTGGCTGAACATGGAATGTTCTTTACCCTCTAGGAACACAGTCCATCAGAGGGCTAAATCTGAGTGAGGTTTAGGTTTGAGTCTGGAGTTAGCATTGACTAGCTGTGTCACCTTGGCAAAGGCCCCCAGCCTCTCTGAACTTTGGGCATGTGGCCCCCTCCACCTCCCACCTGCCATGGGTTGTAACGTGGATTGCTGCGATTCACTGTTTCCCGTGGCTGATGTAAAAACACAGCACGTGACATCTGAGGAGTACTCTGCATGCCAGAGCTGTGGCGATGATTAAAATTAAGTCTCTTGTCCCTGTTTGAAAGTGAAGAGTATTTCAAGAGATCAAGCGAGGTTCATTCAAAAGCATTTCGTGAACCTTGACCTGAAAATAAGATTAAACATATCGGTTGTATTTGAACAGGGAGGTCTTGGATGGTCTCAGTGGCAACGGATCTGGCTGCTCAAGGGCTATACAGCTGTGACCTAGAGATAGGCTCATAAATCATTCAAGACATTGGGTCATGAAAACCACAGAGAGGGCAGAAAATGGTGGGAGGCATGTGGGATCCAAGGACTGTTTTTGCAGAAGTGGGTGGCAGAGGCGAACACACCAGGGGGTGAGAGCAGAGTCACAGGAGCAAGGGATCGAGGGAAGGAAAGGTCATGAGAGGGTCTTTCAGAGGAAGGAGGAGGGGGCCTTCATCCCAAGAGAGACGTAGGGAAACGGGTTGGATGAGAGGCCACAGCGCAGGGGCTCCAGTGAAGTCCACCATGTTGTCCTCAAGTGTGTAGCTGAGGGGAGTGACCACCTGGAGACACTGCAGGGTGACCCAGCTGGGTCGAGCGAGGACAATGTCTACCGTTTTAAAAGGTAGGTTGTATAATTATATCTAAAGATGGCTTCTTATGCTCACAGATCCCAAGAGGTGGGGCCATGCCAGGCCTTGGAGGGGAGGGGAACGGGGACAGGGGAGGCACACGGCAAAGCACCTGGGGGTCAGGCAGCAAGAGCCTTTATTGGGGTGTCTACAGCAAAAAATGGGAGAGGCCGGTAAGAGGTTAGGGACTGGCCAATGTTCACAGTTCCAGGGGGGCCTGAGGCACAGGGGTCATGCCCAGCTTCCTGGTTCCTGGGTGTCTCCTGGGGGTGATCAGAGTGGGAAACGTGCTCCTAAGGCGAAGGCTCCATCATGAGGCAGGCGGACGCGGGCTCTGGAGCAGTGGGCTAGCCTGGGAAGGTCCCCTGGCAAGCAAGCTGATGGCTGTCTCTGGAAATTAGCTGTCCCCAGCGGGGATTGTCACAGTCAGGAAGGCACCAAGGGGTGGCAGATCAAACACAGAAAGTAGAAAACACTGTGACACTTGGGAACAGATTCCAGCCCCAACGCCCCTTTGTCCCACCTTGTCATCTCCAGAAACCCCTGGAGTCGCCAGCTTTGAACCTCTCAAGGACACCCAGCCTAGTGCGCAAGGGACCTCCTCAGAACACGACCGCTGGTTCTAGAAAGAAGAATAAATGGTAATTCAACAAACAAAGAGGTGATAACATCCCTCTTCGCCCAAGAGCTGCGACAGTGAGCCATGATGAGATACCTCTTATCTTTTTGGCCAAAATAAATGGAAGCCAGGCCCAGAGCTGGTGAGTCCTGTGGTAGGGACTGGCAGTTACTGTTTGGACACCGCTGTGGGATGCTGTTTGGGAAGAGGTACCCGTAGTCTTCGTGCTGTGCCAACTATTTTGACTCAGAAAATTCACTCCTGTGAAATTATCCTGAGGTGTTTGTCCCAGTGCCAAGGACTAGTACATGGGACAGATGAAGGAAATCCCCCAAAAGTCAGGGAGGAGGCCATGGTTCTATTTCCTGTTCAGCCCAAGTTCACAGGCATTTTTTCTCATCATGATGACATCCTCTCTGCCACTGATTTTTGAGTTGCCACCCACAAGGGTCGGGGTCAGGAGACATGGCTCCCAAGTACTTAGGCCATTTTCTGCCTCTGTGACTGTCCCACGGGCAAAACAGCATTTGTAGAATTTCCATGAATGAAATTGTCCCTGGGTGCCTTCACTTGCGTCATCTCCGTTAACTACCACTGTCTCTGAGGGAGATGGGCGGTCACCTGTTGTGGACAAGGAGAACGAGTTCAGGAAGATTAAGAAACGAGCCGGGCTCGGTGGTGTGCACCTGTCATCCCGGCAGCTCGGGAGACTGAGGCAGGAGGATTGCGAGTTCAAAGCCAGCCTCAGCAACAGCAAGGTGCTAAGCAGCTCAGTGAGACCCTGACTCTAAATAAAATACAAAATAGGGCTAGGGGTGTGGCTCAGTGGTCGAGTGGCCCTGAGTTCAATTCCTCGCACCCCCCACGCCCCCCAAAAAAAGAAAGAAATGGATCCGCGGGGGTCAGAGTTATTATTTTTTCATGCATTCGATGAGTATTATTTAAGCACCTACTATGGACCAGGCACTGGGGACATGGTAATGAGCAAACATGATAGCGGCAGACCTAGGATTCAGACTGGCTGACTCCAAAGTCAGTCTATTTAAACCATAAAGTCATTCCACGGCCCAAGGGCCCCCTCTGCACATGGGAATTCAGATCTCCATGTTTCAGAGTGGGCCGGGTCCAGGATCTCCTGGTCTGACTTCCTACCATTCTCGGCCCCTCTCTTGCCCATGTGTGGACCCTGGAGGAGGAGGCTGATCTGGTGAGGACGGAGAACAGGAAGGAGCCCTCCCAGGATGGGGACCCATCCCAGCACGGGCAGCCAGCAGTCCTTTTACCCTCATGCAGGCTGGCTTCAGGGACTGGCATCTGCCTGACTCCCTGGGTCCACCTCGTCCTTGTCAGTGACCAAGAAAAAGTCCAGGCCCTGCCTGCCCAGTTAATGTCTAACCCAGGAATCTCTGGATGTCAAAAGGTGCAGAACAGAGACCTTGTATTTCCAGGCACAGGGGGACCCCAAGGTCAGTCACTTGGTGTCTCCAGTTATTAGGGGACAAACAACCACCTCACAGTTTGGAACAGGCCAACATGTTGCCAAAGGAAAAAAGCAGACTCCCCCCACCCCCAAGGAAACGATCTCAAGGAACTGAACCAGAGACTAATTGGAGGAGAGAGTGCCCACCAGGGGCCATGTGTGTATAAATAGGAGGCACACACTGGGCACACACTTGTGTCTGGACCAGCCCTTCCCTTCTGCTTCAGGTAAGGCACCCTGTGGCTGTCTTCTCCTGGCCCAGCATCTCCCCATTTCATTTTCTGCTGGCTTCCATTCTATTTGAGGGAGGTGGGTGAGAAAGTCAAGTGTTTGGACCCTGGGGGGGGGGTCAGAGTTATTATTTTTCATGCATTTGTTGAGTATTAGCTAAGCACCTACTATGTCCCAGGCACTGGGGATATGGTAATGAGCAAACATGAAATTCCTTTTAATTAAGCAATATGTCAGCAAGCAGTGCACGGTAAGGATAAGAATAGTTTGACAAAACTTGGATTCATTTTGTGTGTGTGTGTGTGTGTGTGTGTGTGTGTGTGTGTGTTTGCACGCACACATAGGAGCAACTGCCCTGAATCAGGACATAACATCTTTTCCTTAAGGCATACTTTAGTCACAAGGGTCTAGAAAAATGGCTCTAGAATGCGAGTTCTTTGAGGAAAGGGACTTCTCATAACTGAGCTTGGCACAACTTAGACCATTCAATTTCTGGAAGCAGTGATCCACATTTCAAAGATGAGAAAATCCAGCCTTAGCAAACTGATGTACCTTGCCCAAGGTCACACTGGTAGTGACTGCCAGTACAAGGACTTGAAACACTGTTGCAGGCTCAGTAAGAATTGGGATCTAGCATCCACCTAGGATTATTCACTACTGGGTGACCACTCTAGAAGCATGGTGCTGTGTTGTGAAGGTTGATCATCTCTTATCAACCTTTTCTATCTCAGGACATTTCCCTACCATACTTGAGTTGCAATGGAGACATGGACTTATCATGTTCCTTGTTCTCCTTGGCACCTAGCTCCCTGTTGGTACATAGTAGCTACTCAATAAATGTTTGCTGAATGGCTCTGAGTCAGGTCAATGTTTCCAGGCAGGGCATCACGCGCTGGCTGTTAAGATCCAGAGCTGCCTCTGGTCAGGTGGGTGGTGAGTCCACCCCTTCTTGCCACTTGGTGCTCCAAGTGAGAGATTCAGTTCTTCAAAATGTGCAATGCGCTGAGACTTGGGAACCAAGGGTGGGTTGTGGGTGGGAGTGAGGGTGCCCCAGCAGAGAGGAAACCCCACCAAACTAGGGGCTGTCACATGGCACATATTTGTAGTCCACATAAATGGCTCATCCGGGAGTCGCACAAGGTACAACCAAGGCTTTCCTCCCAAGTACAGAGAGGGGAGTCAGGTCCTGCATTTGTCCCACCATCTGTGATCACAAGACTTCAGGCATCAGGGCAGAAACCCCCAGGGGCCAACTCATCTTTGCCCTCGGGCAGCTGTTCCCAGGACCAGAAGCAGCCGGGAAGAGCAGAAAGGATGGGCCGCCTGTTCTCTCTGACCTGGTGGCTGATGGTCACAGTGGCAACCGCTTGGTTCATCAGAGCTGTAGCCACCGACTCCTCCGAAGCAAGTAAGTGGTGCGTGTGCGCGCATGTGCGCATGCGTGAGTAGTGCTGCAATGCGCCCTTTGAGGAAGCGCTCCTTCTCCCTCCCTTCTCTTGCCTGGGATTTCCATAGTCTTTATTCTAGGTCCATTTCTTAGACTGTGATGTGCACGGGACTCCCCTGGAAAATCTGCTAAAATGCAATTGGGTGCCATAGGTCTGCAGCGGGGCCTGGCACTCTGAATATCTACCAAACTCCCGGGTGATGCTGACACTGTGGTCCTCGGAGCTCACACTGAGAAGCAAGGGGCTAGAGCATTGCGAGGACTTTCCAACACTTGACTAGAGTCAGGAGCACACTCCACCAAACGGGGGATTTGCAGACACCCGGGCGACCCCCAAACACCTCCCCTTTCAACCCTCAGAGGTCGTTCCCTGGGTTGCGCACCGCCCTCCCCCCACTTTCAGCCTCTCTTTGGAGCACAGCAAATACGATTGTTGGGCCATAGTTAAGAGCCCACGCTCTGGCCCTGCCATCTGCGCGCATGTCATGGCTCTGCTGTTCCCAACTGAGCAAGTGACTTAATCTTTCTGAACTTCAGTTCCCTCATCTTTAAGATAAAGATAAATAAAAGCAGATCCCAAGGAGCTGCTGGGAAGGATTCATGAAGACAATGAATGAAAAGTGTATATCCTGTTACTTGGCATGTAGTAAATGCTCACTAAACAACAGCTTTTTTTTTAACTATTATTTTTGTGGTGGAGGAACAAAGTACAACAGCCCTGCCAGGTGGACTTGGGGAGGTCTTCAGAGAGCAGGCAACACTGAGCAGTGTCTTGATAAAAGCTCATCCAGCAGGAAAGGAGCCTTGGACAGAAGGCACAAAATGGGCAAAATCCACCAAGGGGCAGCAGGTTCTAGAAAAGTATGGGGGATCCTGTGCTTTTTCCTTTGGATGTGGGGCGATGTGTCAGGAAGACACAACTTGAAGGCGGATGCTTAAGGTAGACAATGAGCTTAACATCGCCAGGGGAGGTGACAGGTCTGTTTTGGAGCGAACATCGGTTCCCTTGGGCGCAGGGTGGGGATCTTTGGTTGACCATTAGCCCAGCTGCTCGCGCTCTGAGGCTGGTCTTTTCTGGATACAGGGAGGTGCTCTGAATGTCACAGCAATGCCACCTGCACGGAGAACGGGGTCGTCACGACGTGCTCCTGCCAGGAGGGCTTCACCGGTGACGGCCTCGTGTGCGCGGACCTCGACGAATGCACCATCCCTGGGTCGCACAACTGCTCCACCAACAGCAGCTGCGTGAACACGTTGGGCTCCTACGCGTGCGTCTGCGCAGATGGCTTCCGCCTGTCGCCAGGGCAGGGCTGCGTGGACGTGGACGAGTGTGCCGAGCCGGAGCTCAGCCGCTGCCACGCCCTGGCCACCTGTGTCAACGTGGAGGGTAGCTACGTGTGCATGTGCCCCGAGGGCTACGGGGGCGACGGATGGCACTGCGAGTGCTCCCCGGGCTCCTGCGGCCCAGGGCTGGACTGCGTGCCCGAGGGGGACCAGCTGGTGTGCGCCGATCCGTGCCAGGCGCACCGCATCCTGGACGAATATTGGCGCAGCACCGAGTACGGGGCTGGGTACACCTGCGACACGGACCTGAGCGGCTGGTACCGCTTTGTGGGCCCGGGTGGCATGCGCCTGGCCGAGACCTGCGTGCCGATCCTGCGCTGCAACACGGCTGCGCCCATGTGGCTCAACGGCACGCACCCGTCCAGCGACGAGGGCATCGTGAACCGCACAGCCTGTGCGCACTGGAGCGGTCACTGCTGCCTGTGGGACACGCCCATCCAGGTGAAGGCCTGTGCCGGTGGCTACTACGTCTACAACCTGACGGCGGCCCCCGAGTGCCACCTGGCCTACTGCACAGGTGAGCTGCGCCCCTCCTCGCCGGCTCCTAGACAGGGGAATGGGGTGTGTCTTTGTTGACCCGCTGTCTGTCCCCTGTGGTCCTGCAGATCCCAGCTCCGTGGAGGGCACCTGCGAGGAGTGCAGTGGGGACGAGGACTGCATATCGGATAACGGCAGGTGGCGCTGCCAGTGCAGACAGGACTTCAACATCACTGGTAAGGACAGCGGAACCGAGGTGGTTTGTTGAGAAAGTATCAGAGACTGGGGGAGGGGCACTCTCCCTGGTGTGTGTGTGGGGGAGCTGTGGATATAACCCAGGGGACACATATCTAATCTGAAAAGGAGAGTTCCCCTAACACTGTTTAAAACTGGCTCCCTGTGCTATTTTACTTGGTCCCAAAGCTCCCAGGGATTAAGGGACCTCACACTCATCCTTCTTTCTGCAGTGGACAACAAGTTGCTGCCATCATGTAGCCAGAGGCCACTCAAGCCACCTGTGGCATTGCAGTTCAGGCCCCGCTATCTAAATTGACCAGCTTGGGATCCTGGGCAGGGCACTGGCTGACTCGGAGCCTCAGTTTCTTCATATGACAATTATTGGAGATGGCTAGTGTCTTCCAGGCTTGTCATGATTTCTGTCACAACCCAGTGCCAATTTTCCAATTCTGCTTTCTCCAAGTACCACCTATGCTGTGAATTTTCTTATTATTTTATATATTTTTATTTGTTCTTATTGGACATGGTAGTGATCCGTGGCAGTGGAATGTATTTTGACATATTATAAACTCTGGAACCAACCTAGGTGCCCTTCAACGGATGAATTTCACTATTAAACCCCTGTTTCTTCAAATGGCCTGCATCTCGTCTCCAAATTCATTTGGGATGTTGGTGGTCACCTCCGTGTTGGCCGCTTAGTAATGCCTACTTGAGAAAGTTACCTGTCAAAACAAATCAACAGAAAAGAGAGTTATTGCAATGATCGAAGTAATTTTCTAAAAACACTGAAAAATTAAGATGTACTTTAGTCGGTGAAAATTCTAGCTGGCTGTCACTGCTGAGCCTAAGGCCTGCTCCCTGCTTAAGGGGAAAAGTCACAAGTACATAGTAATAAAGAATTAGCAGTAAGTGAGGACTGTCCCCTTCAGGTAGAGAGACTGGAAAGAAACTGCAGTTGACTTTTACTTTTCTTTTTAAAAATTGGATTCAATACTATTTAATGCTGGACCACCAAAGACCTCCCCCAAACCATCCCATATTTTGTGTACAACCCATCCTTCGGGGAACGTGGGCTGCATGGTTGGCCCTTGGACCCCTGCAGGGGTACTCAGATGCAGTCTGTGTCCCCATCTGTCCAAGAGATGCTCCAAGGTGGAGCATCCCCAGCTGGTCCCCAGTCCAGCCACCTCAGCCTGACCCTTGGGGACTGCTGGGCACCTGAACTACAGACACAAGCCCCAAACCCTGTCCTTCCTGACTTTGCAGACATCTCCTACCTGGAGCGCAAGCTGGAATGTGGGGCCAATGACATCAAGGTGTCCCTGGGCAAGTGCCAGCTGAAGAGCCTGGGCTTCGACAAGGTCTTCATGTACCTGCGGGACAGCCGCTGCTCCGGCTTCAGGGAGAAGGGCGAGCGGGACTGGATGTCTGTGGTGACCCCCGCCCAGGATGGCCCCTGTGGGACGGTGTTGACGGTAGGCCCCGGGTCCCCCTGGGGCAGGGTCGGACACTGCCTGGTCTCGCCCCAGGTCTACCACTTAGCAGGTGTGTGAGCATGGGCAAGTGATGTGGCCTGTGACTAAATCAGAGCTCACCAGATTGTTGAGAGGACTCAGTGAGTCACCATCAATGCGTCTGAAGTGGCTGGCACTTAGTAAGCGCTGAATAAATGTTACTTACCTTCAAATACAGAGGAGATCCAGGTGATCATTGCCCATTTTACAGATGGGAAAATTAGGGTCGGTGGCAGTGATTACTCCCGGCCAGTAGGGGTCAGCCTTGGGATCCGAAGCCAGGTCTGCTGGTTTCTAGTGGCCCTGGGAGGCAGGGTACTTGGAGACCCAGGACCTTGCCCACAGAGGCCTCATTCCTTGGGACACAGAGGTAAAAAGGTTTGAGCAAGAAGCATTTACTTCTTTCTGCCTCTCTAATCCCCTGAAAGCAAAAGAAAAGAAGAAAGTAAATAATTGTCATTTGCCAAGGTCTCGAGGTGAAATTCCATTGTGACGACTTGCTAGGAAGCATGGGCTACTGGAGAGAGGCCGGCTTCCTAGCTCCCCCGGGCTGCGTGCTTCCGTCACTCGGAACCTCTGTCTCCTCTTTCACCAAGCAGGGCTGCGGCAGCTCTGCCTCCTAGGCTCATCAGGGGACTAATTCAGTAACATGGAAGAGCACGTAGCTCAGGGTCTGGCATGTGACATGTGCTCACGGATGCTCACTGCTGTCCTAACTCTTAATCACAGAGACTGGGAAGGCCGCTGGCAGGTGGCCGGAGACAACCTGTTTCAGCATCAAAGTCTAAGATTCTCTTGGTTCTCTCCCGCTCCCCACCCTCCCACACAGAGGAACGAAACCCATGCCACCTACAGCAACACCCTCTACCTGGCCAATGAGATCATCATCCGCGACGTCAACATCAAAATCAACTTCGCCTGCTCCTACCCGCTGGACATGCTCGTCAGCCTGAAGACCTCCCTGCAGCCCATGGTCAGGTGCGGCGGGCAGGGCCTCCAGTGACGCCTGGACGGCCCCACCCACAACCCCTTCCTCACCCAACTCTTCTGCCCTGGCAGCTGCCACCCCCAAGGAGCTGGGTTTGGGGACAGGGAGTCAGGGTTGCTTAGTGGAAGGGCCCCAGCGAGGAACCCTGGAGCCCAGATCCAAATCCGGCCTCTGGTGTATTTTGACCAGTGTGCTCTGGGGAGTCCACAGCCCGGGTCCCCCTGGGGCAGGTCTGGGTGTCAGCCCCCTGGGGAAGAAGAAGAAGGACCCGGTATGTCATCCAGCCCCTCTGGATGTCGGCCAGGGATTGGACAGCACTTGTACTACTTTTCTTAGGAGGACGGCAATGTCCTGCAGACGTGAATCAAATAGCAGAGTCTCTGGCCTTTTAGAAAGGAGGGAGGAAGAGGGGGTCTCGGTGGGACTTTGGGCAAATCATATCCCAAATTTTGACCTCAGTTTCCCTTCTTTATAAATTGAAGATGTCTGACTACAGAGCATTTACGAATTAGGCTCTTTGGAGGTGCCTTGGTGGGGTGGGGGTTGCTTAAAGAGGTGAACCAGAGAATCCCCCCACAGGATGGGCACCACATGAGGTTTTACTCCTTTTTATTTTTTTGGTACCAGGGATTGAACTCAGGGGCACTAGACCATTGAGCCCCATCCTCAGCCTTATTTTGTATTTTATTTAGAGACAGGGTCTCACTGAGTTGCTTAGGGCCTCTTGCTTTTGCTGAGGCTGGCTTTGAACTCGAGACCCTCCTGCCTCAGCCTCCCGAGCTGCTGGGATGACAGGCTAGTGCCACTATTCCTGGCTAATTTTACTAATTTTTTTTTTAAAAAAAGAGAAAAATCCTGTTGCTAAATAAAATGGAAAAATCTTCAAATAGGATGAATCACAGGCCAAGGATGCCAACATTGGGAACATGGAAGGCCATATTCATAATTAGAGCTTACTATATGTTAGGTCTGTACACAGACCATCTCATTAAAATCTTATAGTAGCCCTAAGGAATGTAGATATTTCCCCTCCCCTCCCCCTCTTCCCCCTCTTCCCCCTCCCTCCTCCTCCCCCTCCTCCTCCCCTTCCTCCCCCTCTTCCCCCTCCTCCTCCTCTCCTCCTCCTCCTCCCTCTCCTCCTCCCCTTCTTCCCCCTCCTCTTCCCCCTCCTCCTCCTCCTCTTTTCTACTGATGTGGACAAGTTTGAGTCATTTACCCAAAGTTGTAAAGTCTAGTAGGTGGCAGAGCTGGGATTCAAACAGCAGGTGGAGCGCCCCTGCCCGACGGTGACCAGCACTTTGAAGCTTTCCCGGGGTGACCTGTTCTCTGGGCCAGCCAGACTCAGGGAAGGGTTCTGGGCTCAGTTGAGGGTGTGTGGCTGACTTGGAGGAAGAAGATGGCTCACAGCAGGCCATTGACAGGAGCACCACGTGGACAAGGAGTGTCCTGCAGCAACCTGGTCCCGTCCTAGGCCTGGGAGGTGCCAGGGCGACACCTCTTGTGATCAGACCTTGTTTGGGTTTGAGCTAGAAATCTCACCTGTGATGGAGCTCCAACTTCCTGGGTATTGTCATACTTTAATTCATGTGACAGTGTCCTTTGAAGGATCACTCAGTGAAGTTCACATTAGCATGACTGTCTTCAATGAGGTCACAAAATAAACCCTTTATAAAACCCCGTCTTCTGACATAGGTTAGCACTTCACCAGGAGCTGAGACCCGGGTCTGCGGGACCCTGTGAGCTCACGTCTCACCTGCTGTTCCAGACCAAAGAAGGAAGCCAGGTGGTTTCCTCCAGAAGTTGCTCGATGCATCGATACATTTTATATGTTTGAATTCGTTATCTCGAAAGGTCCCAGGGGTTGTAGCACAGTTCACCGAGAGAGGGACCGGGTATGTCACTCGAGATACGGTCTACAGATGTGCAGAGTCACACCACTCGGGAACTTGGTAGACGTGCAGAACCTTGAGCTCCATCCTGAACCCACCCAATCAGAACCTGCATTGTAACCAGACCCCAAGGTGACCCCTGCTTGCTTGTCGCACTTTGCAAAGTCATGGTGAGTGGCTTGCGGTCCAGCTGCTGGACAAAGATGCAGAGAACTGTCAGGGACTTTCCAGGCACGCTGAGCAGGCAGGGCCGCCCTCTGTGGCCGCCCCTGCTGGGTCCCCTGACCAGCCGCTCTTGCCCGCAGCGCCCTGAACATCAGCGTGGGTGGCACGGGCGAGTTCACCGTGCGCATGGCGCTCTTCCAGAGCTCGGCCTACAGGCAGCCCTACCAGGGCCCCTCCGTGGCTCTGTCCATCCACCGAGGCTTTCCTGTACGTGGGCACCATGCTGGATGGAGGGGACGTGTCCCGGTTTGCCCTGCTGATGACCAACTGCTATGCCACTCCCAGCGGCAATGCCACAGACCCCCTGAAATACTTCATCATCCAGGACAGGTAGGCAAGGGCTCCCAGGTGGGGGCCGCCCGCGTGGGTGGGGCTCGGGGAGGTCTGTGGGCCTGGATGGGTGAAAAGTGCATCTTTATTATATTCATTGTCCTCGAGCTAAAATGTGGCATTCCATCGGGAATGTAGACCAGGAAAAGAAAAAAGGAAAGAAGAGTTACCTAGAAGAGACTGATGATCTAATTATATGATCTAATTCCACACGACCGTAGAATGCACTCAGATACCGCATAATAGATGGAGTATAAAGTCTCCTTCTTCTGGTTGTATAATGTAGACTCATATATGTCCATAGGGTGATAATGGACAATTCCTTCTGGGGTATCCTTCCTACCCCGACACCCTCTCTCCTCCCTTCACTCCCCTCTACCTAAAGTACCTCTATTCTTCCCTAGCTCCCCCCCACACACACTTTGTTGTGAATTAGCATCCACTGATCAGAGAAAACAGTTTTTTGGTTTGGGGGGATTGGTTTATTTTGCTTAGTATGATAGTCTCCATCTCTATCCATTTACAGGCAAATGCCATAATTTCATTCTTCCTCAAGGCTCAGTAATATCCCATGGTGTATTTATATCACAATTTCTTTATCCATTCATCTGTTGAAGGACACCAAGGTTGGCTCCATAGTTTAGCGATTGTGAATTGAGCTGCTACAGACATTGGCGTGGCTGCGTCGCGGTAGTGTGCTGATTTTTAAGTCCTTTGGATAGTAGGAGGATGATAACTGGGTCAAATGGTGGTTCCATTCCAAGTTTTCTGAGGAATCTCCATTCTGCTTTCCAGAGTGGTTGCACCAATTTGCAGTCCTACTCATCAATACTTTTTAGTTACTGTA
Organism: Ictidomys tridecemlineatus; assembly: GCF_052094955.1. Lineage (NCBI taxonomy): Eukaryota > Metazoa > Chordata > Mammalia > Rodentia > Sciuridae > Ictidomys > Ictidomys tridecemlineatus. The sequence goes on from NC_135486.1 coordinate 131,237,625, forward strand.
GTACTAGAATTTCCACTGGACCTTACCATTTAATGCATTATCAAATATATGTGAGCAAAAAAATATTTAGATATAATATCTATGCAAATGTGTAAAGTATATATCGAAGGTTCTCATATTTTAAGAAATGTGCTACCATTTAGTTTCTTATATAATCTTTAAAATATTTTACTGCATGCTTTTTAAAACATTACATTTGAGGCGGGTTGCGTGAGCTTCCCCACAGCACCAAAGGGTTCCTTTCCTGATGGAAAGGCAGGACCAGAGCCACGGGCAGCCTGGCACCTGGCCCGGAGCCAGGAGGAGTAGGCGCTGTTAGCCAAGGACCAGTTGAAACGGGAAGACACAGGTGTGCTGCCTTTCACTCAAGAGGCTTTAGAAAACTGTGACCCTGTCCACGAGCAAGAGCGTTTCACTCACAAATAGAACAGATACCCTGGAGGCTCCCTGTGTGCCAGGCTCTCATTCTGCAGAGAGTAAAAGAGACTAAACGCTCTGCTCTTGCAGATCAACAAGTAAATGAAAGTGAAATCTATAGTATGTTAGTGGAGAAAGGCTGTGGAAAATGAAGGGTGTTTGCCATTTGGGTGCAGGGGTCCTGGGGCTTAAACTCAGGGGCACTTGACCACTGAGCCACATCCCCAGCCCCATTTTGCATTTTATCTAGAGTCAGAGTCTCGCTGAGTTGTTCAGGGCCTCGTTTTTGCTGAGGCTGGCTTTGAACTCGCGATCCTCCTGCCTCAGCCTCCCTAGCCACCGGGATGACAGTTGTGCACCACCGCGCCCCGGCCATGTTTGCCATTTTAATAGCACAGTCAGGGAAAGCATCCTAAGGGGTCATGTCTGACCTATTCTGGCTTCAAAGGGGAGAGTCTCAGTCAGGTGCTAATCAGACGTTCTCTGTTACTAGGAATATCCCTTTGCAATAAAAAAGAGCGCCTAACTCTGCTTTAGCTCTCTGTGCGATGAACAGTGTCTAATCAAAGTGTCTAGCGCTCTCTTGTTGACCGTGTCATTTGTTTGATCCTGTTCTATTAGTGGCGGAAGGTGATTGACAGTTGTGGTCCTGATCTAAAGATTCTAGGGAATGAATGTATTTCATCAAAATATGTAAGTGGATTAAAAGTCGGACACACCGAGGGTTGCTGGAGAGGACACTTGGGTGCCTGGCTTGGGGGGGTGTCCTTGGGCGGTCACTGGCCATGGGGGACACCTGTCTCTGGTTTTTGGGAGATAGGGCTGCTTTCATTCTGCCAAGAGCAGTTTGTGGGTTTAAGGTCAGATCTGACTTCTGGGGCACACAGGGCAGAGACTGCCGTCCCCACAAGTCCCTTTCTCAGTTCTCGAAGTCACTTCGTCCTGTCTTCTAAATCAAACTTTGAGAAGAACGCGGGGAAATAGCAGAGGGTCACCCAGTTTGCCTGCCCCAGTTTGTCCACACCTCCCGGCGGGTGAGAGTCTCTGTGTGTGCCATTTGGGGGTTGTAAGTGCGTTTTGGTGTCCTTGTGTACACCTACGGACAGGTGCACACACTTCAGCTTGGTCAGTGACCCTCGGCACCTCTGACGTTTGCATCGTTGCGACAGACGCACAATAGATCGCACGGAGCAGCTGACGAGCCTTGAAGGGCATTTTCCAAATCATAAAGCGCTGTCTTTTAGATCACATTCAGATCAAATATAGATGACACCTACAGAGGGCCACATCCTGTTTGAAGCACTTGGAAAAATAAACTAATTTAATCCTCACAACGATCGTTCCACCTGGGCTGCAATTATTATCCCCTGCTGTACACAGATGGGGACTTGGAAGCTCAGAGACGTGAAGTCCGTTTCCCAAGGCTGCACAGCTGACAGGTGGTGGTGGTGGTGCCCTCTGGGAACCCAGGAAGTCTGGGCTCCAGGGTCATTGCTTAACCAAACCCCTCGTATGACACGACCCTCCCCTTCGCCCCCCGTCAGGTGTCCACACACCGCGGACCCCACCATCCAGGTGGTGGAGAACGGAGAGTCCCCGCAGGGCCGGTTCGCCGTCCAGATGTTCCGGTTCGCTGGCAACTACGACCTGGTCTACCTGCACTGTGAAGTGTACCTGTGTGACACCGCCAACGAGAAGTGCAAGCCCGTGAGTCACCCCGGCCCCCAGCCAGCCAGCCAGCCAGCGCCCCTGTCCCATGACCCAAGGCATCTGGCCAGAGGTCCCAGAGAAAGCCAACATGACTGGCTGCTTCCCTGTTTAGCACCAGGTCAGCAGGGACAGGGTGACGGGGTGGCCAAGGCCAAGCAGGAAACCCAAGATGCTGGGAAATCGCTGCTTTCAGTGACCTGCACCCGGCCGGGGGATGACTCACCTCACCTGCAGGCCCAAAGCCCTGGGCACCTTACCTGCTGTAAGGTTCCAGTGGGCACAGACGGTGTAAGGGACGTGTCACCAGCCCCGTTTGCTAAGGGGGACAGGGGGACCAGAGAACTTAGGTGACTTGCCCGAGACCCTGACAGACGTGAGACTCACACCTGCCTCTGCCTCCTCAGCCCCCGCCCAGGCAGGAGGGTGCCCCGGGATCCTACAGCCCCCTCCGATGCCGGGGTCCCCACAGCCCCCCTCACGGAAGGCTCCCTCTGTCACCCCGTCCCTGTAGAGCTGTTCCAGGGCCCGATTCCGCAGTGGGGGCTTCGTAGACTCCTCCCGCGTCCTGAACCTGGGTCCCATCACTCGGAAAGGTGAGACGGCCCCTCCCTCCTCGGGGCTCCTGGCTGGGACTTTCTCTGGGAGGGGACAGGTGACAGAGTCCGGCTCCTGAGGGTCTTCTGGGAACAGAGGGACCAGGAGCAGTTCCATTCGTTCATTCGTTCATTGCACAACTGTGTCTTTGGTACCCACCGTGCGCCAGCCCCCGGGCTAGTGCTTGGGGTCTGTGATGGGCAGAAGCACCAACCCTGCGGACAGGGAGCCTTGTTCCCGTAACCCTGCATAGACGTGTCCGCCTGCAACTGTCCTCTCTGCAGCGAAGAAAATGCAAAAGGAGCCCCAAGCCCCAGGGACAAGGGAACCCGTCTAGTGGACTGGGGAGAAATAAGGCTAAGATTAGGAAAGGGAAGTGGCATCCACTAAGAGGGGCAGGGAAGGAGGGAGGAAGTCCAGGAAGTGGGTACAGCATGAGCAAAGGGCCTGTGGCAGGAGGGAGCCCAGCCTCCTGCAGCCTCTGAGAGAGGCCTGGGCAAGCTGGGAACCATGGGGAAGGAGCTGATGTCGGGGAGCCAGGCCACGCGAGGCCTCTTAGCTCACGCTAAGATGTTAGGCCTTTCTCCTGAAAGCACGGGAGAGCCCAGAGCAGGGCGGGGACGTGATGAGGCCTGGGTTTCAGAAACATGGCTCTGGCTGCCAGGAGCAGAGCAGATTGAAGGGGCTGGTTTCCGGCCAGACCTGCGGCCTCGTGCCTTCTCTGTTCACGGCTCTGCCCTCTGTTTCCCCCACAAAGGTGTCCAGGCCACAGTCTCCAGGGCTGCTTCCAGGAGCCTGGGTAAGTTGAGTCCTTCCTGCCCAGAGACCTGCTGCAGAACGTCCTCTGGGGCTTCTGCCTGGGCCCAGGGGAGCCGCAGAGCCTGGCCGACCCGGCTGAGCCCGGAAGAGGACGGTCCCTACGGACACGCCCGGACCTGGGGCCTGACACGGGCACCTCACTCCTGCTGCCTCACGACAGTGCCCGGGGACCCAGGCGCGCTCGGCCACTGGTCGCAGTGTGGCTGCACACACCCCTGAGGTTACGCACACACCCACATTTGCACACTCAGAAGCACAGGCACCTTCAGTTGCATGCTCATACGTTTGCACATTCACACGTACACCTGTTACCCACTCCACACACACACACACCTGCACCCGTATGCATGCGCCAGACTTGCCCCCGGGCACTTCCTCTTGGGTTCACCTCTAACACCTTTTACGGGATTCACCTGACAGGTGACAAATATTTGTTGAGATCTATTCTGTGCCAAAAACCATGATTAGTGCTGCGGTGAGCACACCCCGCCCCCCCCCCCCCCCACACACACACAAACTCGTTTTTCAGCTTTCTGACCACAAAGAAGAGGGTCTCAAGGCCTTGATTTTCGAGGTTCCTGAATTGTCTGCAAATCTGGATGGAGACTCTATGCACCCATTGCCTTTCTTGGCTCCTGGCACCAGGATCCACGGGGGTTGCCACACCAGCCTGTTTAACCTGAGCTCTAGTCCAACCCAATATTAGTGAACTTGGAGTTGGGGGGGGGAAGGGTGTTCTAGAGAGACCTGCCCTCTGTAAATAGCCTCCAGGGTCTCTAAGGATGGTTGAGCAGGTTGGGCACTGCGTAAGAGTGCCCTGTGGAGTGGGTACCAAGCCTGCAGCCGGAGGATGGCCTGCCTTTTTCAAGTCAGCCCACCTGGGAAGACCCATCTTCCTATTTTTCTACCCCAAATGGGTGCCTTTTTTTTCTCACTAGTCTTCTGAGCAGATAGGAGAAAACTCCCCGTTTCTGACCGCTCCTCGGCGTCCTTTTCTCACTGGTCAGTCTATCGGAGGCCTGGGGTGTGGATTTGTACAGATCCCAACAGTTCTAGCGGCGCTTCTGTAATTGCTCTTGTTTCAGAGCTCCTGAAGGTCTGGCTGCCTCCGCTGGTCTCCATGGCCTTGACCCTGACATTTCATTGACGGACGGAGGGGCTCCGTGGCTCCCAGCCCACTTCCTGCCGGCCGGGAGGGGCGGCGCAGGTTGGCGCTCCAGCCCTGGAAAAGGGAGCCCACGCTGGTGTGACCTGCTCGCGCTTTCTGCCCTTGACTCCTGGCCTGGGTCTGTGCATGCTGCTTGCGCTCTAAATGGGGCCTGTGACGTGTCTGTACTCGAGGCCCCTGTTTCCTTCAAGAGAGTGGCCAATAATCCTTCTGAAAGATCTGCCTTTGAGGTCGTTCATTCACTCATCAAGTGTTTGCTGAGCACCTACTACACGCGGGTGCTGACTGGGGGCACGGAGGGTCCTGTGAGGAGGAGAAGCAGACCAGGCCCTGTCCTTATGGAGCTCACAGCTCGCTCACAGAAACTGGGTCCAACCTGGGTTCTGCTGCGTGACCTTAGAGGAGACTCGCGACGCCCTGCCTCTCATCCATTGATTCCAGAGGTGTTTTCTGAGCTGCTCCTATGTGCCAGGCCCCATGCTCAGATGCCGGGGCTCCAGGGGAGACACCAGGGCAGTGAGCAAGTCAGACCCAGCCTTGCCTCCTGCAGCCTCTGGTGGGAGAGAGCGAGCGTGAACAGGGCATTCCGAGGAGGTCAGCGGCTGCCCCTGCGTGGCTGGGGGTGACCAGGCGTGGAGAGGTTTGCTGGGTTTGCAAGGGGCGGACTTTGAAGCCTGTCCTCTGGGCCAGGAGCTGGACAGCCCCTGTGGATAGACAGACCAGGCCCCGCCTCCAGGCCCCCCCATCCTCAGGGTGATGAGGGACCACAGGAGCTGCCCGTCGCACCTGTGGGGCCCCCTCCGTTCCCTGGACTCAGGTCCCTCCCAACCTAGAAGTCGGAGACCAATTTCCAGGGCCACCCGGGCCGTGGGTGCGCAGCCCCATCCCCCAATTGGCAGGGGACCCTTCAGGCGGCCCAGGCAGAAGCCAAGAGGTGGCTGGGACCCAGAGAGGCAGCTGTCCCCAGGGCCTCTGGACTTCTGTGCTAAGGGACCAGAGAACCCTGAGGCCGCTGGGAACCGTGTGTCCAGGCCCAGCTGCTTCCCTGACCCCAGCTGGGCCTTTCCAGGGGGCCAAGGCCTGGCTGGTCCCGGGAAGGCCGCACGTGTGCGTCTGGGAGCCACGGCTGACGGAAGTCCCTCTTATCTCTCGCCAACTTGCGCAGGACGGCGGCCACCCTCCGCCGGGTCACTGGGCCCGCTGACCACACGCAGGTTCAGCCACCGTGTGACTCGGGTGCGAGAGAAACTACAGGAAAGTCTGGGCCAAGGAAAATCAAAACAAGGCCCCAAACCAGAGGGGAGAGAGGACACAGAACGCGTTCTCCTTCCCTCTTCTTTCCAAGAGGCGGGGTCTGGGGTCCTGGCCGCGCACTTGGGCAGCCCCAGGGCCGAGGTGTTACTCCCGGGGAGAGTCTGCAGCAGGCGCACTGAGATGTTGTCCGTTTGTCTAGGTGCTGGTTAGACAGACTGCCTGCCCACAAAGATCCCACAGCCTTCAGGCAGGGGGAGACAGATAAGTCATCAGGTCATGGAGCAGGATTAGAATTGACCTTGAGAGGACAGGAAGGGAGCACCGGGCAGCCCGTGGGGCCAGGGAAGCCTTCCTAGAGGAGGTGGTCCGTAAGAAGCATCGGGGCCAGAGTGACCCAGGCAGAAGGAAGAGCATATGGAAAGGTTTGGAGGTGGCCCAGAGCCCAGAGGAACAGAGCTGGACTAGAGCAAAGAGTGTGCAGGGGAGACATAGTAGGTGAGGCAGAAACCCTGGGCCGGGGTCAGATCCCAGGGAGCATATAGTGTAAAGAATGGAGGATAACACACAGAGACGGTCCTGAGACCGGGGTACTGAGAGGGTGCAGAAACAAAAGGGGGTGAGAACCAAGGAAGAGAGACCCATTGAACAGCCACAAAAGTCACCCTCTGAACAGATGGTGGCCTGCACTGGGATAGTTGAGGTGGAGATGGAGCAGGAAGGAGAGATTCCAGAAACGTTTGGGACATGGAAAGGCAGGGTCTGGTGACTGTTGGGAATGGAGGCTGGGTGGGGAGGAGGAGGAGCTGGGAGAGGACGGAGGCCCGTGTCCAGCTCGGATGATGGGTGGGCGCCAGTGCCCTTGACCCAGGAGCAGGAGGAGGGGGAGGGGAATCGGCGGGAGCTGATTGGAGCAGCGGAGTGTGAGGTCCCCCAACATCTCAGCCGAGTGGAGAGGCGCCACGGCAACAGGGAGGGTGCACCTGAGCTTCAGCCCGAGCCGGGCACAGGTTTGGATCTCACCAGCCAGCGGATGGCACTTGCAACGGCGAGGTCACTGGGCACCTCCCAGGGAGAGCATCCGGAGTGACGGGAAATGTGGGGCCTCCCGGGGTTTTCGGGGACCGCTGGAGGAAGAGGGGCCTAGAGCAATAGTGGGAATGTCCAAATAGGACGATGAAAAAGATTCTGCTCCTGGGGGGTCAAGGAAATCAGGGTAACCATAGGAAGCCGGTCCAGCAGCGAAAAAATGACCCCTGGACTTCCCATGAGCAACCTCCGCAGGGAAGTTTCAGCCACACCCTTCACGTGGGAGAGGTTGAAGGGGATGGAGAGGCTGGTGTCACTCAGGAGGCTGTTCTACCAACACCCCCCTGTCCTCCTCCCCCGGGCCACCCAGCCTCGGGGAGCCACCCTCCTGCGCTCACTTCTGTGAGATCAGCGTGTTCAGATCCCTGGCAGAAGGTGTGATTCTCCTTCTGTGCCTGGCTGATCTCACGGGGGTTCACGCATGAGTCCCTGCTGTTGCAAATGATGAGGTCGAGTGGCACTGGACCACTGAGCCACACCCCCAGCCCTATTTTGTATTTTACTTTGAGACAGGGTCTCACTGAGTTGCTTAGCTCCTCTCTTTTGCTGAGGCTGGCTTTGAACTCATGATCCTCCTGTCTCAGCCTCCTGAGCCGCTGGGATGACAGGTGTGCACCACTGCACCCAGACTTCATTATTTTTTACGGCCAAATACGATTCCGTTGCATGTACATTCCACGTTTTCCTTATCCATCATCCATTGGTGGACACTTAGATTGATCCCATATCTTGGCTACAGTGACTAGTGCTGGTGTGAGCTGGAGAGCACAGCTCTCCTCAACATATTGATTTTATTCCCTTTGAATGGGCACCCAGTAGTGAGATCTCTGGGTCACTTTGGTGGTTTAATATTTTTGAGGAGCCTCTATACTATTTTCCATAGTGACTGTACCAATTCGTATTCCCACCAACATTTTTTTTTAATTTTCTCTTGTCTCTCTGATAATAGTCATTATAAGGTGGAGGAGGTAAATGCTGGTGGTTGGCCAAAGGGTAGATAAGGCTGGTTAGATGGGAGACATTAATTTCCCGAGATCTGTTGCCCAGCATGGTGACTGCAGTTAATGACAATATATTATATCCTTGAAAAGTGACAGCGGAACGTTTATGGGATCTCACTACAGAAAATGAGAACCGCGTGAGGTCATGCATTTGTTGCGGAGCTAAATTTAACCACCGCAGGGAGGTATCTGCTTCACAACCTCATGTGGAGCCTGACAGAAACGTACCCAGTTATCATCAACTTGAACCAACAAATACGACAAATCTTAAAAAAAAATAAGTAAGTCAAAGAGAAGCCGAGGGTGGCGGCCTTGGGCAGAGAGGAGCAGAAGGCAAATATTTTTATGTGAATGGGGAAGGGCCAAGGTCACAAGTTGTTGTGGCCCTGGTTTTCTTGACGCAGGACGCAGAACACCTGTTAAGAATAGTGGGGTGTGGGGTGGTGATTGTCCCAGATGCCACTTTAGAGGCTGGAGAAGGTTCACACTGACCACTGGGGAGGCCGAGGGGGCACCTGGCCAGTCCCAGTGGGGTCGGGGGATATGCCATGGGCCCGGCTGTCTGAAGTTCCACATTTGGGAGCTAGTTCCGCATTTGTACCAGGAGTAGAGAAGCTGGCTTGTCTCCAGATTGAGACTTTGCTGGAGGGTTGTTGCTGGGGTCAAGATCCCTGAACTTCCCCCTCCCGATAGCTTTGATTCCTTCCAGAGTCCCAAAGACATAGAGAAGAGGTACTGGCCATTTGCTCTCCAAAAGCCTGGACTCTTTTTTTTTTAATCTGCCCCATGATGTCCACCATGGCCTGGCCGCCAGGTCCAAGTGGGGGTTTAAAAAGTGTCAGATCCTCGACTGGGCACAGTGGTGCACACCTGTCATCCCAGCGGCTCGGGAGGCTGAGGCAGGAGGATGGCGAGTTCCAAGCCAGCCTCGGCCAAAGCGAGGCCCTAAGCAACTCAGGGAGACCCTGTCTCTAAATAAAATTCAAAATAGGGCTGAGGATGGGGCTCAGAGGTTGAGCGCCCCTGAGTTCAATCCCTGGTACCCTCCTCCAAAAAAAAAATCCCAGATTCCCTACTCAGTTTTGTACCCTCCAGTCTCAAGGGTAGCCCACACCACCTGCAAGCTGACTGCCGTCCAAGTGCCCCAAGGTGGTTAGCTGGGGACGCAGGCTACGTTGGCCCTCTACTGTGAGAACAAGTGCCTGTCTCATTTCTTTCCCTCTTTCCTTTGGGTATCCAACTTCCTTTTCTTCGGTGTTTGTTTTCTGGAAATAAATACCGCCCCAGCTTCGGGTGTCCATTGTGAGGATTAACGGGAGATGTCATGGTGCTGAAAACCTTGACGGCGCCCCGTGTGTTTTGCACTCCGTACACATCGCGATTGTTTGCAGAGAAGCAATTTGCGTGAAGGAAAAAAAATCGCTGGGAGGGATTACACCGGCAGAGAGGGCCAAGGAACTTTTTCTTGCCAACCTTTGTGCCGAGTTGCTTATCTTTCCCATGCTCAGGGAGCCCAGGGCACACCTGGGAATTAGCTGCTGCCCTACCTGAGCACCAATCGTGGACAGCCACATGGGTGGGAAACCCTATTAAAGACGGGCCCAGCGGGCTGCGTTCCCACGGTGGGCCACACCAGGGCCAAGGCTCCCGGTTCTCAGCCCAAGGTGAGTCCCGGCAAGTTTTTCTCCTAATCCTGGGGGGGGGGGAGGGGGCTCCCACTTTCCACCTCTTGGACTTGTGAGGGTCCTTGGTTTCTGGAAGCTTCTAGAATCCAGCAAGGAGTTTGGGCCTTAGCCACTGTCCAGAGATCCTGGCTCACTCTGTGTCCAGCTCAGCCATGGTTCAGTCATCTGCTGGCTGCTCCGAGCCTGCAGAAGCCACCTCTGCCCCAGACACCTCCACCAGGAAGATGGGTTTCCACCGGGATTGCCTCTCTGCGAGTCACGGTCCGGGGTGGTTCCCTGTCCCCGCTGTCTCGTGGTGTATTCACGACAGGGTTCCCAGAAACAGATTTCTGACTTCTTCTGAAGTCTTCCAGGGGTCGTGAGATGTTGTCCAGAGACCGACCTTCCAGGGAAAGAGTTTCCAGAGGAGTGAACGTCCTTGGGTGCTGTAGGCTCCCGTACTACCTCGCCTTTCCTGTGTATTTATTCATTCTTCTGTTAAATCTTTCCTGGGCATCCTTGAGGGCCAGATTCTGTGCTAGGAGCAGAGAACATGGGGCTCAGTCTGACAAGGTCCCACCCTCGTGGAAATTGTGCCGAGGACGCTTCAGGGGTCTCTCAGCAGGACCCCATGCCTGAGTCGGAGGCAGGCCACCCTGACTTCTCCTGCAGACATTGCAGCACTAGAATCCGCTCCCTCCCTCCCTCCACTCTCAGAGAGAATTTCCCTCCACCTGGACGGGGACCACCTGACACCCTTCCAGGAAGTGCTGCAGCACCCACAGACCCGAAACGTGCCCTGGCTTCGCTTGCTGTCCACTCCACCCCCTCGGGGAGCCCCCCACTCCCGCTGTCTCACCCGCTTCTGCGAGTTCCACCTCAGTTCTGCTCCTGAGAGCAGCACATGAGCCAGCTACTGAGCTTGCAGCCAGGGCCTGGATTTAATGCCCTCAGCTGGAAATGAGATCAAGAACGTGAGGGGCTTAGTCCAGGTGCCGTCACGCGGTTGGAGCTAGACTGAGGCGAGTCCCCATCTTAGCCTGGCACCTCAAAGGGAGCCCCTCTGTGGCTCTGATCCTGCGGCCCTTTCCTTCCCCAGAGCTGCATGGGGAGCCTGCACCCCGTGGAGTGAGTCACGCGCCTCGCCCTGCTGAAGGATGGCCGGCTCTGACCCCCTGTGGCTGGCCTTGGCCTCCTGCCTCCTGGCTCTGGCCTCTACGGTGCAGCAAGGTGAGTGCTCCGCTTATCTGGCACCTCAGGCGCCCAGAAAGACCTGGGGTGCCATCAGAGATGTGCATTGGCCCATGGTGTCCTGAATGACTGTTAAACGTCACCCAAGGCCTCACTGCGTGTTCTGATCGCCAGGTGATGGACTCTGATGTTTAATCGATGGCTCGTGTGCCATTAGAGCGTAGGGCTGGGGACAGAGACCCCGTGGACTGTGGAGTTGCTCGGTCCACCCAAGCCCTTGGTCCCCTTTCTCAGGTTACAGAGACCCCCGAGAAGCCAGTTCCTATGGGCTGGACTTGGCCTGTGGGGCCCCTGGCACCCCAGAGGCCGAGGTCTGTTTCGACCCCTGTGAGAATCACACGGTCCTGAATGACCCCTCCCGGAGCACACTCAACACAGGCGAACTCCAGCAGTGCGACCGCGACTTGAGAGGCTGGTATCGCTTTGTGGGCGAGGGAGGAGTGAGGATGCCCGAGACCTGTGTCCCCATGCTCCGATGCCAGACGGCCGCTCCCATGTGGCTGAACGGGACCCACCCTGACCTCGGGGAGGGCATCGTCACCCGCACTTCCTGTGCCCACTGGAGTGACAACTGTTGCCTCTGGTCGACTGAAGTGCAGGTGAAGGCCTGCCCCGGCGGGTTCCACGTGTACCATTTGGAAGGCAGCCCCGACTGCAATCTGAGATTCTGCACAGGTGAGTGGCAGCTGTGGGCGGGGTGGCCCGTGAGATGCTCAGGCCCCAGCCCGAACGAGGGGAGCTGGTCGGGAGGGGGATGTGCAGAGCTCCCGCCAGCCCTGGCAGGATGCGAGTCCCCATGTTACCCTTGCACCCGTAGGAGAGCGCCTCCAGGTTGCCAGACCGTTCCGCATTTCCATAAACCAGAACTTCCACGTGGAGGGGGGGGATCTCCTGATTTGGAAATGCATATGAGCAAAATGTCAAGAACTCCGGCTCTGTCCTATCTGGGTTCCGTTTGGGTGGTTTAAGTTACCTCTTAGAACCTCAGTTTTCTGGTCTGATTAGAAAAAAAAATGGACAACAGCAAAAATATCAGCAAACCTATGGTGCTCACAATGTCCTCGTCACCATCCTGAGGATTAACTTGTTGAATCGTTCCACCAACTCCACAAAACAGGTGGCTATGTGGTTACCCGGATGAGGGCACAGAGAGGTCAAGCAACTCTCTTGATATCACAAATCTGGAATGTAGGAGAGCCGGGATTTGAACCAGGCACTGTGGCCCTGGCATCCAGGACTTGACCTCCAGGCTGCCCTGACTCCCGTGGTGACCTGAGTGCGGTGGCCTGGAGTGAGCATTCTGATAGAGCCGCAGGGCTGTCGCCTGCTCTGCTGGATGGGGAATCGGGAGACCTGAGTCTGGGGTTGACCCTTCCACTAAGTACCTCACGCCCTTGGCCAAACTCCTGTGCCCCGGTGGGATGAGAGGGCTGGACTCGGGGGACCTCAGAGCCCCCCTGCATGGCCTCCTGATCCTCTTCCTCCCTGGCCCCGTCTCCTAGACCCCTCCACTGTGGAAGACAGGTGTGAGCAGGCCTGCCGCCCGGAGGAGGAGTGCCTCCCTCAAAATGGCACCTGGGTCTGCGTCTGCAGACGGGACCTCAATGGCTCTGGTGAGGCGCTCACTGGAAACGGTATCCGCTGTCCTGCGTGGACAGGGCAGGAGCAGGGGGCTTTGGGGGTCATGACGAGGTGTGGACCAAAGTCGGGGGGCATGGACTGAGGTTGGGGGGGAGATTCTGTCCCTTGGCAAAGATGGGAGGGGGAGGGCTGGGACAAATTCCACGTCAGCTGCTGGACCGTGGCCAGGCTTGACCCTCGAGGGACAAAGTTACTGCACAAGAACTCTACATGCTGGGGATATGGCTCAGTGGTAGAGGGTTTGCCCAGCATGTGTGAGGCCCTTAGTTCAATCTCCAAGAACTACCAAAAAAAAAAAAAATCTGCAAAGATGGGAGCTACATGCTGCATTCAGGTATCAACAGTCTTCACGCTGGGAACGTGGTGGGTAGACTCCTGGGACAGGATGCAGAGAGGAGTAGATGCTCAAGAAGCATTTGGTGGGCAGGGTGGCTTTGCCCACGCTCCCTGCCCACTGCTTCTAGACCTCCGTGCACCTTACCTACCTCCACGTGGCTTTGCAGATATTCAGAGTTTGCAGCCTCAGCTGGACTGTGGGGCCAGCGAGATCAAGGTGAAGGTAGACAAGTGTTTGTTGGGAGGCCTGGGTTTTGGGGAGAAGATCATCGCCTACCTCAAGGACCGGAGCTGCAGCAGCATCCTACAAGCAGAGGATGGGAACTGGGTGTCTGTGACCAGTCCCGCTCAGGCCAGTGCCTGTGGGAACATTCTGGAGGTAAGTGGTGCTCATGTCCTGGCTGCCAGATGGCGGGATGCAGGCCGAGGGGAGCCGTCGTAGTGCTGAGAGATCCTGGGCACCTATCCCCTCTGGACCCCCAGAGTCATGCATGAGATTAAACACGCCGGTCCACTAGAGCCTGAGGTTCATAGACGTGAGCTATGGTCAGGATGATTTTCATTAGGGTTTCTGAGGGAGGGAGGCACTGGGCACCATGCCCGCCAGGCCCCGACTCTTCCCTGGGGCCAGTTATTTATTGACGGTTCTGTTCTTAATCTGGCCTCCTCATTCCTCTTCCCATAAAGTTTTTGAGCCTCTGGAGGAGGAGGCCCCTTTACCTCCCGGAGGTCAGAAGACAGGGTGGCTTCCTGGGCTGAGAACCCTCCCTCTGCTCTCAGATCTGAATTTGACCTTCACTTGCACACGTCCGTGGAAACATACCTGTGGTTTTGTTTTTATACCAAAGCGCAATGGAACCCATGCCCTCTACAAAAACACTCTCTCCTTGGCCACCGACTTCATCATCAGAGACGTCCTTGTCAACATCAACTTCCAGTGTGCCTACCCACTGGACATGAAGGTCAGCCTCCAGACTGCACTGCGGCCCATTGTGAGGTACGGCACGACCCTCGCCCTTTGACCCACAACCCTGACTTTGGTCCCTCCCCCTTCTAGCACGGTTCATGATGTCCACACAATGCCACTGACCCCTTTTGGGGAGCTCCTGCGCATTCATTTCACAAAGTGTGTTGATTGGACATTGGGGATCCTCATCATGAGCAGGGCACACATGGGATAGGTATTTCCTGGATATTAGAGGTTGTTTTTATGAAGCAATATCGGGCTACGAAACAGTGCTTTTAAACGTGCTTAGGAGCAAAATGAGAGGACAGGTCCCTTCACCTTGAAGAAGGTCATTAAACAACTATGTCAACGGTTATTTACAAGTGAGATAAATGAAATGTAGGAAGAGCACAGGACGCTCTGAGAGCAGGAAATGGGGGTCCCGAACCTCATCTTGGTGGGATAGGGATGGGGGGCAGGAAGGCTTCACTGCAGACTTGGGATTTAAACTGAGACTACCTTTGACTGGATAAACAGCATCTTTGTCCGACCAGAAATAGAACCCAAGAGCAAGCTGCCTGAGATTCAGTACACACCAGGCCGCTGTCTGCACCCGTGTGCCTGGAATAGGGCCTGTCGCATCAGGTCCTTAGCATTCCTAAGCTTACCAGGGGATTTTCTGAGCTGTCTAGAAATCCAGAGTGCCTGTCCCATTCCCTCATTATAAACTCCTGGGCTCGCAGAGGGGCAGGATCAGAAGGAGTGGAAAAATTTTTGAGTTCAATGGTTTTCATTTATATTACGTGGGGGCCCATGGGTCACAGAGAATCAAAATGAAAGACACTTATCTTGTTACAATGATGTTCAACGGAAGGTTGTGGGTGGAGGGAAGAGATGTGAGGCTAAAAACTGTGAGTGAACAGAACTGGTCCTCAGCCCCATTCTCCAGGTGGTAAGATGGCACTGTGTGCTAACCCTTCTTCTGTGAGCAATAGTTACGCCACCTACCAGGGCAATCGGTGGAAATCCCAGAGACAGAGACGGAGTTCTCTCTTTGTCATTTTTAGCGCCTAGAAGCTAGTAAATGCTCCGTTTAAATGGATGATGGAATAGTTCCTTTAGAGAGCCAAGATAAACCTTTGCCTCCATAACCTTACCCAAGTATGGGGGTTGATCTATGGCGTTCTCTTTGGTCAAAACCTGATGTGTCCACGCCTGTGGTTTTCCTTCTCTCAGTTCCCTGAACATCAGTGTGGATGGGGAGGGAGAGTTCACCGTCAGGATGGCCCTCTTCCAAGACCAGAACTACGTGAACCCTTACGAAGGGGATATGGCTGTGCTGTCGGTGGAGTCCATACTCTATGTGGGCGCCATCTTGGAGAGAGGAGACACTTCCCGGTTCAACCTGTTGTTGAGGAACTGCTATGCCACACCCTCAAGTGACAAGGAAGACCCCGTCAAGTACTTCATCATCAGAAACAGGTACTGGGCAACTCAGTCTGGGATGATCTTTTGGTTTTAACAAAGTTTAGGGGGAAATGTTAATCTCATTCTTGCTTGGCAGTTGTGTAAGTTGGTTTACCTCCTTGGGAAAAATTTGGCATTACACATTGTATAATACCCTCTGAGCCAAGAATCTCACTCCTGAGAGTTTAGCCTAAAGTATTAATACGTAATAGGGAGGGCAGGGTAAAGAAATGCCAAAGATTTTTCCATTTCAGTATGTTTGAGGATTTTGACAATAGGCTCGTTGTTCAAAAAACAGTCTCCTACAGATGTGAGCTCGGATCAACATAAAAAATGATCCAAGAAGTATGGAGAGAAAGTATCGTTCGAACTGACAAAAACAAAGAAATGTAAATATCTACAGGTCATGATTCAAACCGTAGTAAAGACACTAGATAATGTTTTCCATCGAGCTTAGCTGCGTGCCAGGCCCTGTGCTGAGCAGTGTACCTGGTAGTCTCATTGCTTAATGTCTCATATCCACTCTGTGAATATGACTGTCTCCATTTTGCAGTCAGCTTAAGAAATCTGGCCCGGGACCATTTAGCTGGAAACTGGGGAAGGCTGGGATTTAAAACGATTCTCTTTCACTCCAGAGATTGGGCCCCAAATAATTTAAGCCACAGAGGAATTGAAAGAGTTCAGGCTACCATGATGGCAGTCACTGTGTGTGTGTGTGTATGTGTGTCCGTGTGTCTGCGTGAGGGTGCGCTTTAGTTTTCTCCAATGAAATCACACCTTTTCCCTTCTGCCCCTCCAGCTGCCCCAATGAACGTGACGCCACCATCCACGTGGCAGAGAACGGGGCGTCCGCGGAAAGTCGGTTCTCGGTGCAGATGTTCATGTTCGCTGGGAATTATGACCTCGTTTTCCTGCACTGTGAGGTCCATCTCTGTGATTCCCATAATGAGCAGTGCCAGCCGGTGAGCGTTCTCGAGCCTGGCATGGGGCTGGCACCCAACAGGCTCTCCGTACATACTTTTTAGAGTTACGGAGGGAGGCAAGAATGGAAGGGTGGATGAACGGGCAGATGGATGAGGGCAGAAGGTGGGCTGGATGGATGCCTGAAGAGACGGAAGGACAGATGGGCGGCTGGGTGCATGTGAGGGAGGGGGGGCAGGGAGGAGGATGTACCGATGGACTCTGGGCCCTTCTGAAAACTCATTCATAAGCGCTTACGTTGTCCGCCGGAGGTGGAGGCATTTTCTTTGGCATGAGACCTAATTTGAATGATGGTG